>NC_044983.1:32111400-32416772 GCF_008728515.1 Papio anubis
GGCCCATTTCTACAATCCTTACCTAGGCAGAACACCCATTAACATGTTTCAACCTAAGAACATGTACTTCTACAGAGGCCTAAGATGAGACTGTAACACATATCTCAGGAACGGAGGGTTGAGTTGTTTCCCAGCAGGGCAGGATTGGGCTGAAGTACTATGTACAAGTGGTTTGTGTGGTATGATGATGCAATGGCACCAAAGGTTTAATGAGCTCCAGTTCATGAAGACAAACTGCAGGAGATAGTTCATGGAGCTGCATTCAACAGCCACTACTAAAATAAATAATAATTTGGACTAACACATGTATTTTCCCTCTTAGACTCTCTTTTAGTGCCAATACCTAATACAATCTGGATTGATATTATCCAAGTTAGAATTAATCACATGACAATCTTCTCTCAAAGATACAAGCAGAGTACATTAAGACATTGCTGGACTGTCTTAGTCCATTTTGTGTTGCTATAACGGAATACCTGAGACTGGGTAATTTATAAAGAAAAGAGGTTTATTTAGCTCATGGTTCTTGCAGGCTAGGAAAGTATGAGAAGCATGGTGCCAGCATCTGCTTGGCTTCTGTTGAGGGCTTTTGTGTTGCTCCATAACATGGCGCAGAAGGTAAAATGAGAAGCAGACATGTGTAAAGAAGCAAAATCATAGGGGGATTCTGCTTTTATTAGTACCTACTTCTGGAGGAACATTCCGGCAGGAACTAATCCAGCCTTGTGAGAGCAAGAACTCACTCAACTACTGCAAGAATGGCTCAAAGCCATTCATGAGGGATCTGTCTTCATGACCCAAACATGTCCCAGCAGGCCCTGCCTCTCAACAGTGTCATATTGGTAATCAAATTTCAACATGGGTGGGGGTGGGGACAAACTCAAACCACAGCGTAAACCAAGTGCCTAACTTCAGTGCTGTTATGGCTTTACCTGTTGGAAGCTCTTAATCCACAATCTCTTCTTCCTTTCCTTACTGTGATGTTCCCTTCATTTTAATAAAGCAAAGATTTACTGTACTTTTAGCAGTAGAACATGGAGGAGATTTTTTCTGATTTGACTTAGAAGGCCCTGAAGGATGAGGGACAGTCTTATTGTTTTCCCAGATGTCACTCTTAAATATTTCCATTGTTCTGTAATATTTGACTTTGTAATGACTTGGCCATTCATAAAACTTTCCCAAGTCATGTTTGAACCCATTTATACATTTATATCCTCTCTGTACCACCTGCTGGTATAATGCATTTGGTAAGTTTATTACTCTTTGGGTGAACAACTTCCTCTATAAAGTTTCAAAGGGCGTCCTCTCATACTAGTATTTTGAGATTTGGTGAATAAATCAAAACAGAATAAATAAAAACTTTATTCATTTTATTGAAGCTTTTGTAGTTTAAGACGATATTCCCAATCTGGTCTTGACATTTACAGGCAACTGATACCTCTAGACCTTGGACTTCCAGTTGTTTTGTGTAACATTCTCTGCAGAATATCCCACTAGGAGAACACTATATGGGGATTTTCTTATCCAGGCCCTGTTCTTTATGTTTGTTTCCTTCGTCTAGACTAGACTGCACTAGTCTAGAGTAACCTGAAGTAGATGGGGAAAACAATTATGGGATTAGAGAATGCTACAGGCCACTGTTATTGTAGAATGAAGAAAGTCAAGCTCAAAGAATTAAGTTGATTTGCCCAAGATCACACGGCTAGTTAAAAAGAGACTTGGATTAGAACTGTACTCTCAGATAGATATTCTTTCCAAGGACTTGCTAAAGGTCAAACTGCTAACTGTTTTTTTGTTACCCTCATGTGGTCAAAAGTTCCCATTCACAAAAAGTACTGCGATTAGAATCTTGAAGTAGGCTGTTGTTTCTCCAGTGCTCCCTCATTCCCCATCGTGTCTTTCATTCTGGTGAACGTGTTCTTGGTCACTCTTGCCAGAGACCCAGTGTCTTGGTGCTACTTCCTACCTGCCTATGGCTCACCATGTCCACCATGGTGACCTTTATGATCTGCGCTTCTGGCAGTCCCCATTGACTTCTCTGCTACTTGTTCCTCTCCTCAATTCCATTATCCCACCATATGGCCCCTGCATCAAGACCTCCTACTCTGGTTTCACTACCATGGCCTTAATACCCTAAGGACAACAGTCAAACTGGATATACCATTCCCAGTGGAGATCCCCAGGATTTCAAATTCTTAAATGCTTTTATCCGCTCTCCTTTTCTTATTAAAATCAAACAAAGAGTAAATGTAAGGGCTGCGTGTGGTGGCTCACTCCTGTAATCTCAGCACTTGGGGAGGCTGAGGTGGGAGGATTGCTCGAGGCCAGGAGTTTGAGACCAGCCTGGGCAACATAACATAGTGAGACCTCATCTGTACCTATATATATATATATATATAAGCCAGGTGTGGTGGTGGCATGTGCCTGTAGTCCCAGCTACTCAGGAGGCTGAGGTAGGAGCATTGCCTTAGCAGTGCTTGAACCCAGGAATTTGAAGCTGTAGTGAGCTATGATCACACCACTGCATTCCAGCCTAGGCAACAGAGTGAGATCCTTTGTCTTAAAAAAAAAAAAAAAAAAGGTAAATGTTGAAAATGTTGTAGATCTCCAGGAATCATGATCAGTCTAGGAGGAAGATTAGATCTTTTCTTTTCACTATCCATTGCTTTCTGGTGTTGGCCTGGTCTGGACCTATCTTTTGCATAGAGGAGACAGTGCTATCATTTTGATGATGTCTTTTCCTCCCAGAGGAATGCATGGGGTTTGAAAATGACCATCTGTATGACAAGACAAGAGCACTCAAGGGAGGGGAATGCAGAAAACAGAGAAAAGGAAAAGACTACAGAAGGCTGGCTTTTCCTGGTACCACCTTGTATTTCTCCTCCCAGTTTTGTCTCATTTTGTTTTGTTTCATAGCTTTTAAATCTCTTCTGTGTTTCTCCTTTTCTTCTTACTGTAATACCTTCCTAGGCACATTTCTTCTTGAGCCAAAACACAGTTTTTCTGGTTTACACTGTCCCAGAGAAGTTTCTCCTGGTGAACCCCCTCCAATTCTCCACCGATTTCAGCTGTCTTGATATGTTCTTCCCATTTGCCAGTACTGTTTGGGATTTTGAATTTGAGTCAAACATTTATATCTTTTGCGTTTAGAGTATATAAGATGTTATTTCAGGGCTTGGTGTCCTATTATTTTCATCTGAAGCATTGGAGCCTAAAAGAATTTATTCTCCAAACTTCTTTATCCACATTTATGAGCATCTTGCAATAACAATGGTAGATGTTATCATTTTTATGTTACTTTGTAGATTGCAAAATGCATCTGCAGGCTTTCCTCATGTAGCTGCTTGACTTGCCTGCTCTGTGTAAAGGTTCCAAGTATCTATCAGATGGTTCTATCTTTCTTCTTTTGTAAGCTCATGGCTAGAGATGCCATTAATTCCTTCCACCCTGTTGTCTAGAAATACTCTGCACACAATGGACCCTCAATTTTCTGGATAGGTTTGTAAATCTCAGTTGTTAATTCAAATGTCCCCACTACAGATTTATTCTAATTTGAGAAAACCCAACACAAAACACTAGAATTTACAGACACATATATTATTTGTATTACACAATGATTTATCACAGGACTTTCTCTAATAGCAAACTTCTTTAGCGTATTCAAGCTATTTTTATTTTAGAAGGCAATTTAATTTGTATGGAAAAATGCATGAACTGGAGTCAGTCGCATTGATTGGGTGTAATAAGAACACTTGATTCTTAGAGACAAATGGCCTGGTAGTATGTCTTTTGATCATATAGTTATGTCATACCTGAAGGTGACTTTGAGAGTATTATGAATGGTAAGTTCTCAATTTACAGAAATGAAAAGTATGTAAGGATGGATAATATAGAAGGAAGGAACAGTATTCTCCTGGGTTTCAGTCCAGAGCCTAAAATCTAGAATCTATCCTAAAATGGATACATTGGAAAAGAATTGCCGACACACACACATACACACACACACACACACACACACACACAATTCTACCCTCCTCTCCTCTACCTCATGGTGACTTAGCTTGAGGACCTTGCTCAACCCTGCTCGGATCACTTCCTAGTCTTTGTGAGACTCCATCTTTGCCCCAGTGGGTTTCACTTTCGCTGTGACCAAGCCACACCCGTTCCCCAGGGCTGGACAAGGAAGCTGTCAGGCCTTCCTGAGCCGACCCGGCTCCTGGTTCAGCTCAGCCATGTGGAACCCTCCACGACTCACTTTCCTCTAACTGAAACAGCCAACCTCTCAGTCCCCTCATTCTCTCTCTCCCACTCTTGAAAGCCAATTTCCTGCTTCAATCTTATTCTTATGAATAGAAACACAAGTTGCATGGAGAATGAGAAACTACTGTATCATAGGAAGCAATCACACAGAACACAAAAAGCCATTCAAAGTAATTAAACTACTCCCATCCCCTTTTCTATATTTCTTTTCAGCTCGGCACTGATGGGCTGTTTATCTCTGCCACCACAACTGTGGCAGCGGCAGAGGAAACAGCAAGCCATTTTCTGCAAGGGCACATGCCGAGAGGGCAGAATTAAGACAAACACTTTCATTCTTGGCTGCCAAAGCATTTTAGCTTCTGAAAAGCAAGGGAAGCAACACCATCGCCCTGTGAAGAAATAAATAAATAAAGGCCTGGTGGCAAGAGAAGCTTCTGGGTGATTTTCCACTTGTCAGCGGAAAAGGGAGATGGGGCCAGTAAGGATGGGGGTGAGAGGGAAGGGGGCGCTCATTATCTTCCAGCCCCTGGAAGCTTTTGTTCTCTTCAGCTGTGCTAAGGAGGCTGCAGCTCTGCTCCCAGCTGTGCAGAATCTTGCAAGCGATCTAAGAAGAATGTCTGAGACCAGCAATGTGACTCCAGCAGGCATCACTCCAGAGAGATGACAGCTGGGCAAGAAAGTAGAGCCCCCAGATTCCCAGTTAGCAATACTGAGCTAACAGGGCTCTCCATGTTAATACCTGCATGGATGCTTTTCTAGTACAGCTGCTGAAAGAGACTGCTGAGAGGTTTGCCTGAGGGCTGTTTGCAGTTTTTTCCCTTTTGTCCTGGCCCCAGACTGTCCATAGCAGCTGCTGCACCTTGGAGAGCATCATGGGGGAGTTTAGAGTTAGAGAAAAAGGGAGGATCTCAGAGTGGCTCAGTCGCATCTACTGCTCAATATCACAAACACATCTTGAATGTGTTTGTTCTGTTGTGAAAATCAATGCTTCTTCAGAATAGCTGGTGTTGGGACTTCAGTAAGAGAGCTTGAGGAAGTTTGCCTAAAGAAGGGCTTCTGGGCTGTCAGTAAGTCAGGCAGTCAGTCCACAGCTCTTTCTAGGTGGAAACTGAGAGGTGTTTCAAAGGACCTACATGAAAAACCTAACAGCCGGTTCTCTGTGGAGAAGGCTGGATTGCTTAGAAACATACACCCCTTAGAGGTGGACTCTCACCTGCTACTACTGCAGTCTACCAGACCTGCTGCTACCTTTTTTGGGGTTTCAAGCAACTTTCCGTCTAATAGACAACCTAACCCAGCTTGAAGACTTTTGCAGAGGTTGGTCCATAAAATGCCAAATCAAGCTACATGGACCATCTCAGTTTTATTTGAGGACTAAGTAGCTTGCATTCCACTCCTGGGGGCTGCCCCACTCTCCACTGCACCCATAGATTTACCACGGTAGATTTAACTTCCTGGTTGAGGAAAACACCAATTTCAGAGTAGCCCCAGAAGCCCTGCCTCCTCTCCCTCCCCAGTCCCCGTGGTCTTGCAGGGAGCTGCCTGTTTGATTTAATCTGGGGAGCTGGCACCTCTCCCATTCCCTACTGTCAGGCTTGCACTGTTCAGCATTCTTGTTTTTGCATCTGTCGTTATCTTTTGTATGCAAAGAGGTTTAATGTGCAATAAATGTAAATGGCCAGTGTATATTCTGTGTTTTATTAACTTCCATTTGAGCCTGTTGTCAGTGACTACTCTGCCTTGCCAGGATTCATCAGTAAGACCTCTGGCACTTGGTTTCTGCAACCACCCATTGGGTTCCTCTTGCCTACTTCCCAGACCGAGTAGATTTATCAAGACAGGGGAATTGCAATAGAGAAAGTGTTTTACACATGTACAGCTGGCTAAATGGAATACTGGAGTTTTATTATTACTCAGATCAGCTTCCTCCAAAATTTGGAGACTAGAGTTTTTCAAAGATAGTTTGGAGAGGGAGTTGGCTAGGCAATCGGTGCTGCTGATTGGTTGGAGGTGCAATCATGGGGTTGTGGAAAATGGTTGTCATGCACCGAATCTGCTTCTGGGTGGGGCCACAAGACAGGTTTTTGGGTCCTGGTTGGGGCTATTCATCATCAGAAATGCAAAACCCCGGAAAGACATTTCAAGTGGCCAGTCATAGGTTCTGCAATTGTGATGTTATTTGCAGGAGTAACTGGGGAAGCTGCAAACCTTGTGGCCTCCAGAGTAATGGCTGGTAATTGTTTAAGTCTATACCTTAGCATAATTCAGGCTCCTCATCCTCCTAACCTGGTGGTCTCTCATTAGCTTTATAAACAGTTTAGTTTTGGGGAAGGGCTATTGTTTAAACTATAAACTAAATGTCCCCCAAAGTTAACTTGGTCCAAGTCCAGGAATGAGGGCAGTTTAGAGGTTAAAGATAAGATGGGGGTAGATTAGATCAGATCTATTTCACTGTCATAATTTTCTTTCTACTATAATTTTGCAAAGCGGGTTTCATTTCCTTTGCTTGCCCTGTCTCATTTCCAAAAGCTGCTTTGCCCAAGTTCTATTTCTGCAGAGCCTACCGTGCCCTCCTCTAGCTTTCAGGGTGAAGGGTACACATACACTTTCCATGACACAGTCTTTCTGGGATGGTTTACTTCAACCATTACCCAGACTTGACCTATCTTATGTGTGACTGTGACGGCAGGTGGAGAACTACTGAAACTATTTCCTAAATTTAGGTAAAATCAAATGTTGCTACCTAGACATGAACATCAATCTTTTCTCCCCTACTTAAATATTTTTCAAAGATCCAGTCTTATAGTAATTTCACCTGCTTTGCGAAAGTGTTCAATATGGTAAGTAAAAATGATAATTCAATTTATTCTCTCAGTAGGAATCCTTGTAAGGTACAGGGGAGATGGGGTAATGCCTACTGAAAAAGAAATTGAGTCTGTGGGGGTAATGGCAAAAGATCTTGGGATTCTTGACTCTCAGGGCAAGTGCATTGATACTCAAATGTCATTGGGTTTAATGTGCCTCCTTAAGTACTTACCTGACTACTTAGGATTGATTCAAGTAATGTGGAGACATTTTAATTCTGACTTTTGGGTGAGAATTCAGAGTAGCACATTCACGGAAAATGTATTTTTGTAATATCCCCTAAGAGGCTTACCCAGTAAACATTTCTAATTTGAGAACCAGAGAACAGTTGCAAGTCAGACACTGGGGTGGATGGGGGAAGCACTGTACTGAAAGAGTGCAGCCATCACAATCATGGAGGGTTGGCGATGACTATGACTGCTCCAAGGCTGCCAGTATACACTCGGGGACATGCCGGTATATGCTAGGGGACACAGAAAATTCACTGGCACAGACTGCAAATGTCTTCCTTCCCAGACCTGGCATGGCTTCAAGTAAGGGATTTCAAGTTTTCCTGGGTGGATTCCTTTATCTGCTATTGTATAAATGATTCTAAACTTTTCTGAGTGAATGTTAAGGAGGAAAAATGGGTTAGAGATATCAGAAGTGTATGCAGTGCTACAAACTTCCACAAATGCTGCCTCAAAAATACTGCAGGCCTCACTGTGGTACTTCTCCAACTCACAATTCAAGTGAGTACACACAGAGTAATGGAGTTCCTGCTTCAGAGTTGACCAAAAAGCAACAAAACAACAACAACAACAAAAAACCCCACACGTTTAATATTGAGATATAAATCACGTAGTGTATTAGCCTGTTCTCATGCTGCTAATAGAGACATACCCAAGACTGGGTAATTTATAAAGAGAAGAGGTTTAATGGAATCACAGTTCCACATGGCTGGGGAGGCCTCACAATCATGGCGGACGGCAAGGAGAAGCAAACTCATGTCTTACATGGATGGTGGCAGGGAAGAGAAGAAAACTTGTACAGGGGAACTCCCCTTTATAAAACCATCAGATCTCATGAGACTTATTCACTATCATGAGAATAGCATGGGAAAGACCTGCCCTCATGATTCAGTTACCTCTCTCCCTGGGTCTCTCCCATGACCCATGGGAATTGTGGGAGCTACAATTCAAGATGAGATTGAGGTGAGGACACAGCCAAACCACATCACATAGCATATACACTGCAACCATTTAAAGTATACAATTAGTTGGTTTTTAGTATACCCACAGAGTTGGGCAACCATTATCCAGCAATTCTAGAACATTTTCATTTGCTACTTGTATCTGGTAGCAGTTACTTCTCAGCCCTTGGCAACTGCTAATCTATTTTCTGTCTCTATAGATTTGCCTATTCTAGACATTTCATATAAATAGAAAAATTTAATATGCAGTCTTTTCTGACTGATTTCTTTTACTTAGCATAATGTTTTCAGGGTTCATTCGTGCTGCAGCACATATTGATACTTCATTCTTTTTATTGCCAAATATTCTATATAATGGATAAACATTTTATTTATCCATTTATCAGTTGGTGGACACTTGGTTTGTTTACACTTTTTGGCTATCATAAAAATGCTACTATGGGGCAGGCATGGTGGCTCACACCTGTAATCTCAGTGCTTTGGGAGCCTGAGGTGGGAAGATTGCTTGAGACCAGAAGTTTGAGACCAGCCTGCGCAACATAGCAATACCCCTGTTTCTACAAAAAATAATAATACAAAGTAAAAATAAAAATATAATGATTCTACTATAAATATTTATGTACAAGTTTTTGTAGGGACATGTGTTTCCATATCTATTGGGTATATGCCTAGGAGTGAAATTACTGGTTCAAATAGTAACTCTAGCATTTTGAGAACTGCCAAACTGTTTATCAAAGTAACTGTACTACATTTCATTTTTACCAGTAATTCATGAGGGTTCCAGTTTCTTCACATCTCACCAATGGTTTTTTTTTTCTTTTTGTTTTTCTTTTTTGAGATGGAGTCTCACTCTGTCACCCAGGCTGGAGTGTAGTGGCGCGATCGCGGCTCACTGTAACCTCCTCCTGCTGGGTTCAAGCGATTCTATGCCTCAGCCTCCCGAGTAGCACCAGAGGTGCACCATCACGTCTGGCTAATTTTTGTATTTTTAGCAGAGATGGGGTTTCACCATACTGGCCAGGGTGGCCTCGAACTCCTGACCTCAAGTAATGCACCCGCCTCAGCCTCCCAAAGTGCTGGGATTATAGGCGTGAGCCACAGCACCCGGCCTAATGCTTGTTACTGTCTGTCTTCTTTGTCCTAGCCATTTTTGTGGGCATCAAGTGACACTGCTCTGTGGTTTTCATTTACATTCCTCTAATGGCTAATGATGCCAAGCATCTTTTCATGCGCTTATTCATTTGTGTGTTTGCTTTTGAGAAATGTTTGTTTAGATTCTTTGTCTATTTTAAAATTGGATTATCTTTTTATTGCTGAGTTGTAAGAGTTCTTTACATGTTCTGGATAAAGTTCCTTATGTAAAAGATTTGCAAATATTTTCTCCCATTCTGAGGTTGGATTTTGCACTTTCTTAAGGATATTATTTCTAGCACGAAGGCTTTTAAATTTTAATAAAGCTCAATCTATCTTTTTTTTTCTTTGTTTCTTGTGCTTTGGGTGATGTATTCCAGAGATAACATTACAGTATAGAAAACAAAGAGCTCCCAGGTATAGCAGGGGGTACATTGACATACATTTGAGGCAAAAAGAAGGGCAAGGCTACATGACCAATTAAACCAATCCACTTTATCATGTAGATCTGTTTTTACTGATTTTATTTTTATTTATTTATTTATTTATTTATTTAGAGCCAGAGTTTCACTCTTGCCCAGGTTGGAGTGTAGTGGCGCGATCTCAGCTCACTGCAACCTCTGCCTCCCAGATTCAAGCGATTCTCCTGTCTCAGCCTCTTGAGTAGCTGGGATTACAGATGCACAGCACCACGCCCAGCTAATTTTTGTATTTTTAGTAGAGAAGGGGTTTTACCATGTTGGTCAGGCTGATCTTGAACTTCTGACCTCAGGTGATCCACCCACCTTGGCCTTCCAAAGTGTTGGAATTACAGGCATGAGCCACCCCACCCAGACTACTGATTTTATTTTTAAAAGACTTCTATGGTTACACATATTTTAAATTTATGCAAATATTTTGTTTGTAAATATTTAATCTTCATTTGAGGAGAAAGAGAAGTGTTACTAATGCTATTTTATAGACTTAAAAGTGTGCTCTAAATTAACTGTGATTTAAACAGGGCTTCCCTGTATAGAACTTAAAGTCCTTCCCTCATTTTTGTTTTTGTTTCATAATATTCTTATACATGAGGATGTTGATCTACCACTTGTCCAAACTGTCCTTGGTGGTAAGCTCGCTGAGAGGGCCTAGCCCTGTCACTTATAGGTGACCATAAGTGCTCAACTTCTTCATGATTTGTAGAAGTGGATTAGACTAGGCAAGATCAAGACTTGTGCAAATTAAATGGGAAAATTAACATAAAAATTAAGCTCTTAAACACTCAAGAGATTTGCTTTAATAAGATTGAGGGCTACCTATTTTGTTTGCGTCAATGATCCTGTGAGACTAGGCAACTGAATGAGGTTGTTTCCCATTCTTTATACTAGAGTACATATGTTACCCAGTAGCAACTATCAAGGCAAAAATATTATTTTTTTCTGAATAAATAAGAAATTAAGGCTGGGAGTGGTGCCTCATGCCTGTAATCCCAGCATTTTGGGAGGCTAAAGTGGGCAGATCACTTGAGGCCAGGAGTTTGAGACCAGCCTGGCCACCATGGCGAAACTCTGACTCAACTAAAAATATAAAAATCAGCCAGGCGTGGTAGCACATGCCTGTAATCCCAGCTACTCAGGAGGCTGAGGCAGGAGAATTGCTTGGACCTGGGAGGCGGAGATTGTGGCGAGCCAAGATCGTGCCACTGCACTCCAGCCTGAGTGACAGAGTCAAACCCTGTTTCTAAGAAAGAAATCAGTGGTTGTTTAGAGTTTGAAAGTTATGATCTCCTGTTGCTGAATGGACATGTGAAAGTCTGCACTATCAGAAAGGGAGTCTGTATTCAAAAATAGTGGGAATAAGGGCTATCATTTCAGGCTGTATTCTGTTGCTTTAACAGAATATCACAGAATGGGTAATTTTTAACGAACATAAATGTATATGGCTTATAGTTCTGGAGGCTGGAAGGTCCAAGAGCATGGCACTGGCATCTGGCAAGGGTCACCCCCCTGCCAGAAGGTGAGAGAGAGGCAGAAGCAAGGACATGAGACAGAGAGAAAATCAGGCTGAACTCATTACTTTGTCAGGAAACCAATCCCACAATAATGAACCTACTCCTGCAATAATGGCATTCATCCATTCATGAGAGTGGGGCCCTCGTGACCTAATCACGTCTTAGAGGCCCCACCTCTTAGTACTATTACAATGGCAATTAAATCTCTAACACATGAACTTTTAGGGGATGCATTCAAACAACAGCAGCTGTATTAGTCTGGATTCTACAGAGAAAAAGAACCAATAGACAATATGTAAAATAGGGAATTGGCTCACATGGTTATAGAGGCAGAGAATTCCCAAGATCTGCAGTTGGCAAGCTAGAGATCCAGGAGAGCTGTTGGTATAGTTCCAGTCTGGGTCCAAGTGCCTGAAAACCAGGTGAGATGATGATGTTAGTTCCAGTCTGAGTCCAAGTGTGAAAGCAGGAGAAGACTGATAGCTTAGCTTGAAAACAGGCAGACAGAGAAAGAATTTTCTCTTACTTTGAATTTTTGTTTTATTTGGACTTTTACTAGATTGGAAGAGGCCCACCCATATTGAGGAGTGCAGTCTACTTCACTTAGTCTATGAATTCAGATATTAACCTTATCCAGAAACACCCTCATAGACTCACCTAGAATAATGTTAACCAAGTATGTAGATACCTCATGGCCCAGTCAAGTTGACACATGCAATTAACCATCACAAGGGTGTTGTAATGGCTTAGCTCCATGTGCCTACTTTGCAGTCTGTACTAAATTTCCTAGAAAATAATTTCTTAAAGCTATAACCTTAAGGTACACAGTGAGGTGATGTGATTCCCATAAATTGCAATCTCGTAAAATTTATTTCTTAGGATACAAAAATATTCTAAAGAAAGAACTGTTTCAAAGAGGCAGGATAAATTTTAATCAGCTCTTGCTTTCATACCTACTCTGCCAACCTCTCAGACCACTTCTTATTATAAATTCACATAATTGGAGAAGGTTGAAACAGTGCCCAGGATTCAGGATAGTATGTGAAGCTACTAGTCCTTTCAGTGAGCAATTGGGCTTTCCTTCTGTACACATTTGGGAGACAAGGTTCTCATGGCAGCAAGTGCTAGTGGGCCTGAATTTAATTATTACAAACTCTTGCATTAATAAGTGCAAATGCAGCTCCGGCAGGCCAAGAATACAGCCTTCAATCTGTGCTCATGCTTAAAAATCACCAGCTCCTTCAGACATGAAGAACTCTTCATATTATTAGTGTTGCCATTTTGGAAATGTCAATGATTGCTTAGAGTGTCCCATGGAAGGTTTTGGCTTAGGGATCTAAAGTGAGAAAAATGACATTAGCTGTGTAAGCCCCCTTGTATAGCATGCATGCTCTTTCTGCCTTCATGTCCATATCTCTTAGGAATATTTTAAGCTCCGCTGGCAACTGAACACACCTTCTATTGACTGCAGGATATTAACAGGTTATGCAAACATAGAACCAGTGAAAGTAATTGAAAGTAGAAAAGTTTAGTCAAACAATTGTTTAGAGTCCAGGAGAGGGGGCTGGGAGGGAATGGACAGCAGGAAATAGGCATCGCAATATCAGATCATAAGTTTTAAAATGTGTTCTCCTCGGAGAAGTTATTGGTGGTATGAACAGGTTTCTATGAAACCAAAGCAGCCAACTGACATGGTCGATTCGAGTCAATTAGCACTGGCTTCTTTTCAGGCTTGTTCTCTGAGGTAAATGTAAATTATGCAGGGTTCACTGCAGGATTTTGGGCAGGTAAAAACATTGCAGAGAGCAGTCTCTTTAGCCACTTGGCAGAATTAGGATCTGCAAATCCTAAGATTATGTAGTCTTAATAATTGCAAATATAGTAAATAATTCCCAACTTTGTCATGGGAGGGTTGGAATAGAGATGAAATTCTTTTTGGTTTTGAAAACCCCAAACTGACACAATATGGAGCCAAAAGAGAATGGGCTCAATGATCATGAATCCAGTTGTTAGCCTCTTTCAGCCAGACAGAAACCTAGAATATGAGTAAAAAGGCTGAAACACACATTTTCTTGCATGTGTTTAAACCATGAGGTGATGATTTGTGACTATCCCCAGTCTTCTGCCTCCTTCAGTCACATGTCAACTCATCTGCTGTGGAATTCCCTTGTCATTTTGTGCTTATCATTATTACATCTACTCTTTTAATCAGACAGTATAGTTATTTGAGCACTTGTCTTACTTCATTTTACTTTATATATTCTTTTTGTATGCAAGAATGTTAATATTTATCTTCTTATATTTTCTATTCCCCATATGGTAAATTATGCATATATTTTGCAAAAAAGATGAATGAATGTATACCCAGTTCCATTTGAACTATAGTACCCTGCATGTAGAGCAAAAGGAATGACCACAGCTCATAAAGAAACAGTATACTCAAGAATGCTAGTAAATTTAAAAATTAAAAAATCATTAAAATTTAAAAAAAAATTTTAGGTTCAGGGGTACATGTGCAGGTTAGTTATATAGGTAATTAATTTCGTGTCACATGGGTTCATTGTGCAGATTATTTTGTCACCCCAGTATTAAGCCTAGTACCCAGTAGTTGTTTTTTCTGCTCCTTTTACTCCTCCCACCCTCCCCCTACAGGTAGGATCCAGTGTCTTGTTTCCCTCTTTGTGTCCATGTGTTTTCATCATTTAGCTTCCACTTATAAGTGAGAACATGTGGTATTCGGTTTTCTGTTCCTATGTTAGTTTGCTAAGGATGATGGCCTCCAGCTCCACCCATTTTCCTGCAAAGGACACGATCTTATTCTTTTCTGTGGCTGCATAGTATTCCATGGTGTATATGTGCCACATTTTCTTTATCCAGTCTATCATTCATGGGCATTTAGGTTGACTTCAAGTCATTGCTATTACGCATGGTGCTGCAGTGAACATATGTGTGCATATGTCTTTATGATAGAATGAAACAATCATTTTTTTTAAACAAAGACTTTCACCATGATACATAGAAGGACATAGTTATTCTTGGAAATATTGGACTAACAGTTCATTATGTCCAAGTTTTTATGATGGGAAGAAAAATTCAAATCAATTGTTCCAAATCAATTGGCTTAGCAAATATCTCCTTTATTGCATGTCTTACATTTTGTCTTATGAAACATGCCATGTGAACAAAAGGGTATATACACTATATATGTCCAGTTTGAAGAATGATAATAAAATAAACATCCATATTCCCACCACCCTGAATAAGACATAAATGATTACCATAGAAGCGTCTTCATGCTTTCTCTTTAGACAACCCATCACACGCCCCTTCTCCCAGGCTCACAGACATTATTTCTACTTTTAACAAGGATATATCTATGAATAGGTAATAAATAAGGTATTGTTTAGTGTTTTCTAGATTGTATAGGATAATTTTTTTGGATGGAAAGGTTTAATATTATAAAGATGTCAGTTATTTCCAGATTAAACTAGAGATTTAGTAAGTTTCAGAAACAGTCTCAAGTATTTTTATGGAGTTTGAAAATATGATTATAAAATTTATATAGATAGAAAAGGGCCAGAAAGAGCCAAGTCACTTTTGAAAAAGTGAAATAAGATATGTGTGGGTTGTGTGGGGAGCTTGTCCTACCGGATATCAAGACTTATTGCAAAGCTAGAGTAGTTAAGACCTTGTAGCACTGGGTGCAGAGATGGACAAGAAGACCCACAGGACAACAGAAACAGAAACAGAGCCATAATTATATGGAAACTTGATATACAACAGAAGCTGCATTGCAGACAACAAGGAAATCATTATTCATATGAACGAAAATGAAATTGCATCTCTACTTCAAACTATATGTAAGACTACATTCCTATTAAATTAAGGGTAAATATGAACGTTAAGAAAGTCAAAACCATAAACATTTGAGAAGAAAATGCAGGAGAATATCTTTATGAGGTCTGGTTGTGAATGACTTTTTCCACAAGATTAATAAAAAAGGACAAATATAAAGGAAAAGGTTAATACATTCAACTGCATTAAAAAATAAGAACTTCTGTTCATTGGAAGACACCATAAAGAGAGTAAAAAGACAAACCATAAACTGAGAAAAGATATCTGCCAAAAAAATGTAATCAACAAAGATTTAGTAGCCTGAACGTATAAAGACCTCCTAGAAATCATTAGGCAAAAGTTAAACAACTCAATTTAAAGATGGGTGAAAATCATGAATATAAATTTCAAAGAAGGAATCTATAACCCATAACAGATGAAAAGATGCTTAGGCCAGGCATGGTGGTTCATGCCTGTAATCCCAGCACTTTGGGTGGCCAAGGCACACGGATCACCTGAGGTCAGGAGTTGAGACAGGCCTGGCCAACACGGTGAAACCTTGTCTCTATAAAAATACAAAAATTATTTGGGCGTGGTGGTGCATGCCTGTAGTCCCACCTACTCAGGAAGCTGAGGCTGGAGAATTGCTTGAACCTGGGAGGTGGAGGTTACAGTTAACCGAGATCGTGCCACTGCACTCCAGGCTGGGAGACAGAGCCAGACCCTGTCTCAAAAAAAAAAAAAAAAAAAAAAAAAACCTATTGAAAAGAAAAGAAAAGATGCTCAATTTAGTAGTTAGTGAAATGCAAATTGAAATCACGATGAGACTTCATTTCATCTCTACCAGATTGGCAAAAGTTAATAGAAGGTTTCCCTGTACCAAGCTTTTGTAAAATTGTGGAGAAACAAAACAGGATCTCTCATCCACTTCTGGTAGAGTATAAACTGGTTCAAAACAATGTGACACTGCTTAATCAATTTAAAAGCACAATATTGCTTTTTCTTTATCAATAGAAATAGATGGCAGGGAAGTCCTTGGAATTATCATTAGATGTTCGTAGAAGTCAGACTGTCCTGAGAAGGAAGAGAGGAATATCAGGGTTCATTCTTTGCTGGGAGAATTCTCAATAGCTTCTCTGAAGCTTGGCATTTTTGCGTGGATCAATTTGTTTCTTAGGGAGATGTGAAACTTCATCATGGCTGAGAAATCTTTGGTGCTAAGAGCTTATTTATAGAATTCAAGTAAACAACTTATTTTAAATGTTAAGTCTTCCACAGCATAGATCCGCACACCTTTTGCAGGAGCTGTATTTGTGGTTTTGTGGTTTTAGGGGTGTATAAAGTTAGAAGCAGCAGGGATCTCATAGGTTGTGCTGTCGTGCTGTCTAAAAGCTCTGATCACTTGTCCCAAATGGGTGAGGAATTGCAGGCCTTGTCTAGTGGATTATAGATACCTTTGGTACCATAGTTTGGAGTCAACTCTTCTGTCCTACTGCCTGAGTTAGAATTTGAGCTCTTTCAAAAGACCTTAAAACAGCAGCTTGGTTCTACATTTCTAGTAGCAAATGGAGGAACAAAAAGAACCACCAAAAACAACAACAACAACAAAATCTTAAAGTGATCATCATACTCATATGATCAGCAATAGTTTTGGTACTGTCATTCTTGTAACTATTGTGTATAGAGTAGAGTAAATTAAAAAAGTGACTGTGTGATCGGCGGATTCTTTCCTTGCTGGTGTCATTGAGAACAAAAACCACTAAGGGTTTATCAGAAGGTTTCAGGAGACAACTTGAGTTTAGCCAGATATATAACACATGAACATCAACAAGGATAACTGTAATAAATTTAAATACACATATAATGAAATCTGTGAATTTACCATGAAACTGTTTATAACAGTTCTGAGAAAACAAACACATCTGTTCACCACAGAAGAATGCTAATGAATTCACTTGTCACTTTGAGAACTGATACATAAAGGGAAAGGATCAATATTTATTTTGACATTCCCATGAACTGTATCATTGGATAATTGAATAATAGATATAGGTAAACAATCTATAGAAATATATCTGCTAATAAAACAAGAATGATGCAATTAGAATATTATCATATGGCCTCTCCTGATAAACTGCTGGATCTAGGCACTGAACATAATGCAGTTAACATTACAAAAAGAGAAATAAGCAGCCATTACATACCACTAACTGAAGAGCACACCACTGCTTCTAAAGTAGTCTTGCTAAAAAATCAAGCCTGAGTCTGATCAATTCCCTACAACTGCCTGGCAATACAGGAAATTCAAAGGATGAAGGAATATATTTAACAACAGCAAGGAGATGTAATCAGTGGAATCCAGACTATTGGAAATTGCACAAGGCAAGTAACCTAGTTTCCTTAAAAATAAATTATGAGGAAAAAAACAGAGAAAGAGGGCACTTACAAATTCAAGAGACATCAACCAGTTGGAAAATGTGGACCTCATTTAGATCCTAATTCAAACAAGCAGGCTCTAAACGCCAAACAAAAACACTAGCTTTCCTGTGGCTAATTAGACGCCTATTTTAAAATGTACATTTACTTATTCCCTCTAAGCCTCAGTTTCCTTATCTATATAGTGGAGACAATAAATATACCTTCTTTATGGGGCTTAATTGAAATGAAATGAAATCGTGTTTGTAAAACACAATGCCTAGTACTTTGTAAGGACTCAATAAATACTATTATTATCACCAAAGTTGGTGTTAGAAGCTTGATAAGCAGTTTAGTATATGATTATCATATTGAAAATTAAAAAATTAAAAAAGACAGTTTGGAAAGTCAAACAGATTGGCAAGGGGGTAGCTGGTGTACAAGCAAGATAGATGTAAGTTGTAAGAAAGTGAGAATGAGGAACACTTGTCCAGAGTTCTCGAATTGTCCACAGCCTTCTAAACAAGTGCTCAGAGACTCTGGTGTGGGTTTGCCAAGAGTAGAGAACATGACTACCAAGGAGTGAACACACCCTGCAACATGTTACTCACTAAGGCTGGGATTTGCTCAAGGCCTCGCTTCAAGACTGCAGCAGAGCTGGGACTCAAATCCAGATTTCTTGGCTGCTGAGTTCGGTGCTCTTTTTCTCCACCACACCCCATCATTGCATACATATTTTATTAAGGTTAAAATGACAAAGAAAGTAGAGGTTTGGGTATGAAGAACAAATTCTGATTTGTTTGCAATATTGTGAGAAATGCTCCTGGAATAGGAAAACATAGTAAAGGATGCAAAAAGAGGGAATAGACAATTTTGTATTTTTCTCCTATACTACTTTTATATCTTTTAAGATATAAAAGACCAGATGAAAATTGCCAGATGAAACTCTATGCATCTAATTGATGCAATAGGAATAAAATCGCACACATTATCCTCAAAATAGTCTTGTGAATATAATAATAATATTATTATGATCATCTTTCAGTTGAGGAAACGGGATTAGAAAAGTTAGATATTGGCTGAAGTCACACAACCAGAAGTGGGCAGAGCTAGGACTCAAACCTAGCCAGCTGTCCGTTCTACCATCACTGAGATAACACATAGCCTTATAAAAGGGGAAGGGTTCTGGTATTTTCATGAATAGAGAAGTAAAATATTACTCATCCTTAAAAGAAACCAGAGGTTTTTTAAGGTATTTCTCCTTGATTTCCTTTGAAAGTATGATTTTTCAACCATGAATTAAAATATTCCTTAAGGGCAAAGTAATGGTTTCAATAAGATTTTAGTTACTCCTGCTTTAAGTGCTTTGTGCACCTATTATTTCTTTATTTAAGGCCCTATGCATTAAATAAATCTCATTAAACACACTACCAGTATTACAATTATTTTTTCTCTTATTATTTGCTGTTATTACCATTATGGAAATCTTATATAAAAACTCTAGAAAATTGTATTTTCTGGTTGTTAAAATAAAACATTGATTTTAGGGATGTCATTTTGTGTTTGAAACTTGATTTTGAGCTACATTTGAGTTAAGAAGCTAGAAGGGATGAAGTCTAGACTGACCAGTGTTCAGAAACACAGAAATAATTTTACCGTGACTGCTAAGTCTTGGTCTCAAGATAAGTAATTTTATTCTCACTTGTGGTTAAAGAGAACTTTACAGAGAAATACTGTAGACAGGCTATAGATGTTACATCTCTCAAGGCATTTCTTCTCATTGTCTTTTTCTTAGAAGACCATCAAATAGCAAAGTCATGGAATCAACCTAGGTACCCATCAACAGTGGATTGGATAAAGAAAATGGGGTGCATGCACAATGGAATGCTTTGTAGTCACAGAAAAGAATGAAATCATGTTCTTTGCAGGAACATGAATGTAGCTGGAGGCCATTATCTTAAGTGAATTAACACAGGAACAGAAAACAAAATACTGTATGTCCTCACTTAAAACCGAGAGCTAAGCATTGGGTACTCATGAACATAAAGATGGCAACAACAGACACTGGGGACTCCTAATGGTGGGAAGGGAGGTGAGTATTAAAAAACAGTTGGTTAATATGCTCAGTACCTGGGTGACAGGATCATTTGTACCCCAAACCTCAGCATCATGCAGTATGGGCATATGTACCCCCTAAATCTAAAATAAAAGTTGGAAAAAAAAAGACCATCAAAACTTTGAGAGACTCTTTTGGCTTTGCTTTTTCGCTTTGGCCTGTTGATGTTACAGAATCCCCCAGGGTGCAAGAGAAAAACCTTAATTATAGAATGAGAATTAGAGAAGATTGTTTTTATGTATTTATTTATTTAGAGATGGAGTTTTGCTCTTGTTGCCCAGGCTGGAGTGCAGTAGCTCATTCTCGCCTATCTGCAACCTCTGCCTCCCGTGTTCAAGTGATTCTCCTGCCTTAGCCTCCTGAGTAGCTGAGGTTATAGGCGCCCGCCACCACACCTGGCTAATTTTGTATTTTTAGTAGAAACGGGGTTTCTCCATGCTGGTCACGCTGGTCTTGAACTCCTGATCTCAGGTGATCTGCCCGCCTCGGCCTCCCAAAGTGCTGGGATTACAGGCATGAGCTACCGTGCCCGGCCGAGAAGATTGTTTACATGGGAGAGAAACTCTTCTAAGATTCTTTTTGATAGCTCATGGGTCACTGCTATTTAAAAAAAAAAAAACAAACTCATTTTTTGTCTCTTACTTTTGTATGTCTTCATGCTATCTAATAATTTTTTTTTTTTTGAGATAAAGTTTAGTTCTTGTCCCCCAGGCTGGAGTGCAATGGTGCAGTCTTGGCTCACTGCAACTTCTGCCTCCCAGGTTCAAGTGATTCTCCAGTCTCAGCCTTCCGAGTAGCTGAGATCACAGGCATGCGCCACCATGCCTAGCTAATCTTTGTATTTTTAGTAGAGATGGGGTTTCACCATGTTGATCAGGCTGGTCTCGAACTCCTGACCTCAAGTGATCCACCTGCCTTGGTCTCCCAAAGTGTTAGGATTACAGGTGTGAGCCACCGTGCCCCGCCAAGCCATTTTTTATGCTAAATATTTCTAGAGATGGATGTAGACTGAATCCTCAAGTCTTGGCACCTCTGAACAATTGAGATTTCTCATGGATGGTTCAGAAATAATTTAAAGACATTAACCTATGTCATATTGGGATCAATTTTATGAAAGGGATCTGTGGATGTGAATGAAAAGAACTTTAATTTTATCATGATTAAATATCTTTAACTCCCAGATTGTTGTCACTTCGGCCTAAAAAGTCAACGTAGGACTTTTCACAAAATAACGTTACTCACAGAATTCCAACTTGTTATAAGTATTACAAGTATCATTGAATCTTCTGGGTAATAAGACCTAGTACCAGAGCCACTAGCACTGCAGCCTGTACCAGCTACAGATGTTCTTTAATTCTGGACTCCAGTGAAAAGTTTCATCCTTGATAAATGAATCAGAGCAACATACTCAAATGTGCCGTCTGTTGATTTCAAAATTGGCTCACTCAAGTATCAGGCCTCTTCTATATTAAATTTAAAAAAAATGCTTTCATTTTTATAGATTCAGGGGGTACATGTGCAGGTTTGTTATATGGATATATTGCATAGCGGGGGTGGGGTTTGGGCTTCTAGTGTATTCATCAACTGAATAGTAAACATTGTACCCAATAAGTAATTTTTCAACCCTCACCCTCCTCCCACCTTATCCCCTTTTGGATTCCCCAGTGTCTATTATTTCCCTCTGTAGATCCATGTGCACACAATGTTTAGCTCCCACTTACAAGTGAGAACGTGCGATATTTGATTTTCTGTTTCTGAGTTATTTCACTTAGGATAATGGCCTCCTGTTCCCTCCATATTGCTACAAAAGGCATGATTAAATTTTTATGGGTGTGTCATATCCTATGGTGTATTATGTAAGGTATATTTTCTTTATTTAATCCACTGTTGATGGATACTTGAGTTGATTCCATGACTTTGCTATTGTGAATAGTGTTGTGATAAACATACAAGTGCAGGTGTCTTTTTGATATAACAGTTGATTTTCCTTTAGATAGTACCCAGTAGTGGGATTGCTGGATCAAATGGTAGCTCTATTGTTAGTTCTTGGAGAAATCTCTACACTGTTTTCCATATAGGTTATACTAATTTACATTAGCACTAGCAGTGTCTAAGTGTTCCCTTTTCTTGCTAGTATCTGCTATTTTTTTGTCTTTTTAATAATAGCCATTCTGACTGGCATGAGATGGTATCTCATTGTGGTTTTAATTTGCATTCCTCTGATTATTAGTGAGGTTGAGCATTTTTTCATATGTTTGTTTTGGGCCTCTTTTGTACTGATAGGGGGTATATGGTAGAGCAACTTGTCTTTCACTTTGGAGACGATATCCAGCCCACACTACTGGATTTCCAGAAAGTTCACCGAGTTGAATCTTCTTAGAGTTTATTGCCCATCCTCTATTACAACTATGTCTTACCAAGGCATTTGGGTGGCCTGCTACTTCTTGCTCAGCAGGTTCTATTAGTATTATGTAATCAGTGGAGCAGTCCAGCATGACATTCTATGAGATGGTAAGACAACCGAGGTCCCTGTGAACAAAATTATAGCCAAAGATTGAATAGCTGATGTGGCGCTGAAGCAAGAGAGTGAAATTATACTCCTGACTGAAAAGTGCAAGGAAACCACTTCTGACAATTTCTGCTTCATACTTTAGAAAACAAAACATTTTCGAGATGAGCACTGCATGCCAGGTGCTTCCGTATGTATTGATTTGTTCAAGTAAAAAGACTACATCTGGCCAGTGCAGTGGTTCCTACCTGTAATCCCAGCACTTTGGAAGGCCAATGTGGAAGGATCTCATGAGCCCAGGAGTTCAAGACCAGCCTGGGCAACATAGCAAAATCCACTCCAGAAATACAAATTAAAAACTTAGCTGAGTGTAGTGGCACATGTCTATGGTGCCAGCTGCTTGGGAGGCTGGGGTAGGAGGATCACTTGAATTCAGCAGTTTGAGACTGCAGTGAGCCATAATCACACCACTGCTCCAGCCTGGGTGACAGAGTGAGACCCTATCTCAAAAAGAAAAATATAAAAGAGACTACATCTGGAATAAAATATAAATTTTGAGTTTGTGATAATTTACCATTCTTCTTCAAGACCTTTCTGTCTTTTTATTATTTTTTATTTTTTTTGAGACACAGTCTCGCTCTGTCACCCAGGCTAGAGTGTAGTGGTGCCATCTCGGCTCACTGCAACCGCTGCCTCCCAGATTGAAGCGATTCTCCTGCCTCAGCCTCCCATGTAGCTGGGATTACAGGTGCCTGCCACCATGCCTGGCTAATTTTTGTTTTTTTTTTTTTAGTAGAGATAGAGTTTCACCATGCTGGCCAGGGTGGTCTCGAACTCCTGATCTCAAGTGATCTGCCTACCTTGGGCTCCCAAAGTGCTGGGATTACAGATGTGAGCCACTGTGTCTGGCCAAGACCTTTCTGTCTTTTGTGAAAGCCAACCCAAGAGTCAAATGCGGATGCTAAGAATGATCATTTCTGCGTCTTTCAAGTTTTTGATGATAGCGGTAATCTCTGCAGCTCCCCAGGAATGTGGTTTTGGTTCCAGCTTACTATTGTCATAGGGATATGGGGCTTCACAGGCCTCCTTTAGGCTCTGCCTGCACACTAGTCATCATGCCATAGGCCAGGAACCCATGTAGAAATCCATGTTGATGTTCCAGTGGTTGCTGGGCATATATAGTTCAACTATCTATTCTCAGAGAAAATAACCACAGAAAGGATTTGCAGACTAAGTGAGCCCTTTATGAAGCACACTGAGGCAAAAATTTATTATACAACCTACATAAGCACTGGTAGACATCAGGATATTCTTGGGGATACAAAATAGCTCTGAACCAGTGTCCAGTAATCCCTGAAAGGTCTGGTTGTATTACCTAGCAAAAGGGGCTCACTGCTCGATGTACTAGCCTGTACTCTGACACCGCGTTTTTGAGAAAAGAAAAGCTTTTTATTGCAAGTCGACTCACAAAGAGACATGAGTCAAGCTCAAATCTATCTCCCTGTGCTGGTTTCATGGCAGTCATTTTATTAGAAAAGGTTTAGGGGCTGGATTCTGGGATTAGCAGGTGATTGGTAGAAGGAAAAAGGTCTAGAAAGTCCTCAGGCATGTACAGCCATCTCTTCATGCCTCCTCATTGGTCTCATGTGTAAATTTGGAGGGAGCTGGTATGAAGCATGGAAATTCAGGCTATGATGTCGTTTGTTTTGTGCAAACTTATGCAGCTATAGTGGTTTCAACTGATTTCAGCCAGTTTGTTATCTTACAAAGGAGAGAAGTTTCCGTGTTTCAGCAAGATGTTTCTTTTCTTATCTGCTATCCTGCAAACTCAAGAATTTCTACTAGTTTTTTTTTTTTTTTTAACTCTTTGGGGCACCGTTTCAGTCATTCCCTTTTCTCCTGGGTATAGTCATTCCAGGAAGTGGTGGCACTTTCCTTTGGGGAAGACCAGACAATTTACAAAACATAATATTGCATGGACCTTCCTCTATGGTGCAATCTTCTCTTTATTCATGTGCCTCTGGGAAATGATTACTTTTGGAATTAGATGAAGATCTCAAATCATCTATTTTCCTGGTTTACAGTTTCAGTTCAGTTCTAGAAATCAATTAGGATGTTAGAGGATAGGCCATTTATTTGGACTCTAGGGACCTTGTAATCAGTTATCCACTGCCAAAATACCATGTGTCAAACCATTCTGATTACCGTGAGCCTTGCTGCCTGGTATGATGACTATGTCTGCTCTACTTCTGGCAGTTAGGTAGTGATATTTATCCTCTGCCTGGTCTCAATTCTATCATCTCCATAGAAATAAGAGAGCTCATTACAATGCCAGTATCTCTCAACCTTATCCGTGGCCAATGGAGTGAAGCCAACATAGCATTTTTCAGGAATCTCAGGGCTTCCCAACTATGTATTTCTCAAAACTGAGGTGAATAGACAGTTCTCAAAAGAAGATATACAAATGGCCAACAAACATATGAAAAAATGCTGAACATCACTAATGATCAGGGAAATGCAAATCAAAACCAGTATGATACCACCTTACTCCTGCAAGAATGGCCATGATAAAAAAGTCAAAAAACAGTAGATGTTAGCATTGATGCAGTGATCAGGAAACACTTCTACACTGCTGGACAGAATGTAAATTAGTATAGCAACTATGGGAAACAGTGTGGAGATTCTTAAAGAACTAAAAGTAGAACTACCATTTGATCCAGCAATCCCAACTATTGGGTATCTACACAGAGGAAAATAAGTCATTATACAAAAAAGATACTTGCACATGCATGTTTGTAGCAGCACAATTCACAACTGCAATAATTCTGAAAGGTCTGGTTGTATTACTTTGTATTACTGAGCAAAAGGGACTCACTGCCCAATGCTGTAGAAGCATGGAACCAACCCAAATGCCCGTCAGTCAACAACTGGATAAAGAAACTCTATTATATATATACACACATATATATGTATATATGATATATATATGATACACATGAATGGTACAAGGGAATCTGGGGACTTGGTGTGAAGGGAGGGAGGGGGCGAGGGATAAAAGAATACAAATAGGGTGGAGTGGATACTGCTTGGGTGATGGGTGGACCAAAATCTCACAGATCACCACTAAAGAACTTACTCATGTAATGAAACACCACCTGTACCCCAATAACCTATGGGGAAAAAAAACTGTGATGAAAGGAGAGCCTGCTGGCCCTACTAGGATGGGTAAGCGAGTCACTTGTGATAAATCCATTTCTGTACATTTGCTCCCTCTTTATCATGTCCAGGAATTTCTAGTATCTTAATATTATTTTGTGTAGACCACACTGAGTCTGTGTTTCAGCTAACTGGAACATACATATGATAGGACTAGAGAACAAGGAAGATTGCCATCCATTTGTTGGTAGCTGCCACACAGGCAATGTTGTTTTAGGGTATTTGAGCAAGGCATGGCCAGACAGTTCTCTCACCAGACTGGGAAAACTCACGTTTTCTACTGATAAGGGGGCTCATTAGTCCTTCGAATTTATAGAAAATGAAGTTATAAAATTCTGCCAAATATTGTCATTTAAATTCTCGGGTGCCACACTTTTACAGTCTTTCATATAGGAAATGTCTTGAAACTGGAATTTAAACCGTGGAATATCTAGCATCCTGTGGGATAAGTGTCAGTTTGATTTGAGCTTATGTAAAGCCCATGGCCAGAAGACATGAGATACATTTAGGGCATAGAAGCTATAGGTTTTTTGGTCATGCTTTGAAAATGATACCCAGGAGGGCCTGGAATAACATCATTTTGTTCAATGTTCTGTACAAAGTTGTATCATTATAATGTTGTTGAAAGAAAGTTGGTTACATTTTATGGTATTTTTATGATACGTTTTATGATATTATATTGCAAGTTCCAAGAACCTATTGATGACCACAAGTGAAGGCTTACTGTATATGTATATTACATTATTATTTTGTCCATTGCCCAACTCCAACCCACTAATGCGAGAATAAGAACTTTTTATCTCTTTTCTTCACTGCTGTGTACTCTGCTCAGAAAAGCACTTGGATCACAGTAGCTACTCAATAAATAGTTGTTGAAATAATGAATAAATAGTCCTTGTTTTTATGATGTTTATGTCAAATGGAGGAGAAAGACATTCATATATAATCTCTCAACTGAAATCTAAATTTGAATCTGTTCTAAGTTGTGTTGAATTGTTCTATTGTCAATTTGATTAACCTGGAAATTATTTTTTCCAGAATTCTTTTCTCTGTGGGTCGTGGGCCCACAGAGGCAAGCTCCTCTTTGCTGTCACTTTAGCAGCTTAACTTATTTGGTTTCTTGGATTTCCTTGGAGGCTCTTTCTCACCAATGCCATTGCTTAAGGGGAACTAATTAATAACTTTTTTTTTTCTTTTTTTAGATGGAGTCTCACTCTATCGCCCAGGTTGGAGTGCAATGGCGTGATCTCGGCTCACTTCAACCTCCGCCTCCTGGGTTCAAGTGATTCTCTTGCCTCAGCCTCCCGAGTAGCTGGGATTATAGGCACCTGCCACCATGCCTGGCTAATTTTTGTATTTTTAGTAGAGACAGGGTTTCACCATGTTGGCCAGGCTGGTTTCAAACTCCTGACCTCAAATGACCCTCCCGCCTCGGCCTCCCAAAGTGCTAGGATTATGGGTGTGAGCCACCATGCCTGGCCAATAACTCTTTTTTAATCCTCCAATTACCCACTTCCAGAATTCACATAAGTCCCTCTTTTAATTATGTAATGTCTAATTCCTATTCTAAATGCTTTATCCTATAACACTCATAGCCAACTCTTTCAGGAGATAAACTAAGAAATCAGCAATCTTTCAAATCCTCTGTAGAAAATAGTCTGTGTTGAATTGTTTGCTAGTGGCATGTCTGTCTCAAGTGTAGCAATTCCTGAAATATTTTCTTGGGTACTTTTGACTATTTGCCTTTTTTGCCTGACAGACTGATACTAGATATTAATCTCCATGGAAGAGGGAAAATGTGATGTAGCTGAGTGGATGAGATCATTTATGAAAAAGAATATTGGGAGAAATGAGATCCTCTATGACAAATCCTTGAGACATTCCAAAACTTCTTTACCAGACAAAGAAGAATAAATTTGAAAAGTAGGTACAGTCAGAGTGGCTAGAGAGGCAGAAGGAGAGCCAGGAAGATGTTGTGTCTTGAAAGTCAAGGAAATGTTGTGAAGGATGGTGTAGAAACGTATGCTTCAGTAATTTCGACATATTAGATATTTTTTGCGAGAGTGTGCCTTCAAATTAAAAAAGATAAGAGTTTTCATTAAAAAAGTTTTGTTCCATAGTTGGACTCTCATAAAGTGAGGAAATCTTAAAGGTTCAAAGAAAAGAAAAAGAAGAAAACAATGTAAGCTGAAACGAAAACGGTAAACAATGAACACATTTAAAAAGATCTCCCGCAGGGCTTTTACACAACGTGTATAGCTTTTCTTTGTAAATATGTTTCCCTGAGAAATGTTAATGTATCCTTATGCTTGTAGAAAAAGTTCTTCAGGCAGGTGACAAAATAAGGGAATGGAACTCAAGACTTCCAGATGTAACCCATGAAATTGGGAATGAACTGGAATGATCTCAGATAGGTAGAACCCTTGGCTTTAGCAGAAGCAAAATGAAATACTATCCAGAGAAATTATATTCTCAATGGAGACTCCAGGTTTTCCACAAGTTAAAATCAACCATTGTAATTGTAATTGTTAATCCCCTTAGCCCAACTTGACTGGTCTAAAAGATACCCAGGTAGTTGGTAAAACATTTTATCTGGATACATCCGTGAGGATATCTCCAGGAGATTGACATGTCAATCAGTAGACTAAGTAAAGAAGATCTGCATTCACTAATGTGAGCAGGAATCATCCAAACTTTTAGGAGCCCAAATAGAACAAAAAAGGTGGAGGAAGGGCAAATTTTTTATTGGCTTGAGCTGAGAAATCCATCTTCTCCTGCCCTTGGACACCAGTGCTCCTGGTTCTTGGGCTTTCAGACATAGATTGGGATCTACACCACTGGCCTCCTGATTTTCAGGCCTTCAGACTTGGACTGAATTACACTACTAGCTTTCCTGGTTCTCAATTTGCAGTCAGCAGATTGTAGAACTTTCTGGCATCTGTAACTAATATGTTTTGGCTCTGTCCCCACCCAAATCTCATCTTGAATTGTAATCTGAATTGTAATCCCCACCTGTCAAGGGAGGGAGCTGGTGAGAGGTGATTGGATCAAGGGGGCGGTTTTCCCCCATGCTATTCTCATGATAGTGAGTATGTTTTCATGAGATCTGGTTGTTTGATAAGTATCTAGAACTTCCCCTTCTCTCTCTCTCTCTCCTGGCACCTTGTGAATAATGTACTTACTTCTCCTTTGCCTTCTGCCATGATTTTAAGTTTCCTGTAGCCTTCCCAGTCATGCAGAACTGTGAGTCAATTAAACCTCTTTCCTTTTAAATTACCCAGTCTCAGGCAGTTCTTTATAGCAGTGTGAAAACAGACTAATGCAGAAACTGTGTGAACCAGTTTCTATAATAACATTCCTTATGTGTGTGTGTGTGTTCACAGACACAGATATGCCCCATTGTATCCCATTGGTTGTGTTTCTCTAGAGAATCCTGAATAAACAATCATCATGAGCTCACAAATCATCTTGAGGGAGAGAAACAACATATTTAATTCCTCAAGGATTTTAGATAATAAAACTATTATATGTGGCTGTGAGATAACTATACATATTAGCTTTCTGTTGCTGCTATAAGATATTACTGCAAAACTTAGTGAGTTAAAACACCACCAATCTATTCTCTTACAGTTCTAGACTTCAGAAGTCTAAAATTAAGATATTATATGGGATATATTCCTTCTGGAAGCTTTAGAGGAAAATATGTTTCTTTGCCTCTTCTAGCTTCTAAAGTCTACTTACTTTTCTTGGTTTATGGCTCCCTCCTCCATTTTCTAAATGTATGACTAAAACTTCTGACTCCCTTGTCACATTTCTTTATTCTGAATTTGCTTTCTTACCTTCTTATAAGAACCCTCATGATTATATTGGAATATAAATATAGGTAATACCAGATAATACAGGATAGTCTCCAATTTCAAGATCCTTAGTGACATCTACAAAGTCTCTTTTGCCATGTAAGGTAGCATATTTAAAATTTCTGGGGGATTTGAATGAGGACATCATTGGCGGTGGAAGCATTATTTTGTCTTCCACTCTGTGCATGAATGTTTAAAGAATTTTTTTTTAAATGCAAAAAAAGAAGACAAGCATGATGACATTATATACAAGTAATCATATAGGTGTAAAAAGAAGCAGATAAAAATTTAAAATAAAGTATAATAATCAATTAAAAAAAAAAACCTTAAGGAATGGACCAAACAACAGAGTAGATGTGGCTGAAGAAAGAATTAGTGAACTGAAATAGCTGAAGACTTTCAGAATGTCACACAGAAAGCTGAAATGGAAAATGTGAGAGAGGTTAATAGATATGGAGAAGAGAATGAGAATGCCTAACATACTTCCATTTGAAGCCCTAGGAAGAAAAAATAAAAATGTTGAAGGAGAGGCAATATTTGAAAGCATAAATTTGAGAATTTTCTGGAACCAATACTATATAAACCACAGATACGAACAGGATAATTTTTTTTTTGCCTATTTTTTTTTTTATTATACTTTAAGTTCTAGGGTACATGTGTACAATCTGCAGGTTTGTTACATATGTATACATGTGCCATGTTGGTGTGCTGCACCCATCAACTCGTCAGCACCCATCAACTCATCATTTACATCAGTTATAACTCCCAATGCCATCCCTCCCCCCTCCCCCCTCCCCATAATAGGGGCCGGTGTGTGATGTTCCCCTTTCCATGTCCAAGTGATCTCACTGTTCAATTCCCACCTATGAGTGAGAACATGTGGTGTTTGGTTTTCTGTTCTTGCGATAGTTTGCTGAGAATGATGGTTTCCAGCTGCATCCATGTCCCTATAAAGGACACAAACTCATCCTTTTTTATGGCTGCATAGTATTCCATGGTGTATATGTGCCACATTTTCTTAATCCAGTCTGTCACTGATGGACATTTGGGTTGATTCCAAGTCTTTGCTATTGTGAATAGTGCTGCAATAAACATACATGTGCATGTGTCTTTATAGCAGCATGATTTATAATCCTTTGGGTATATACCCAGTAATGGGATGGCTGGGTCATATGGTATTTCTAGTTCTAGATCCTTGAGGAATCACCATAATGTTTTCCACAATGGCTGAACTAGTTTACAATCCCACCAACAGTGTAAAAGTGTTCCTATTTCTCCACATCCTCTTCAGCACCTGTTGTTTCCTGACTTTTTAATGATCGCCATTCTAACTGGTGTGAGATGGTATCTCATTGTGGTTTTGATTTGCATTTCTCTGATGGCCAGAGATGACGAGCATTTTTTCATGTGTCTGTTGGCTTTATGAATGTCTTCTTTTGAGAAATGTCTGTTCATATCCTTTGCCCACTTTTTGATGGGGTTGTTGGTTGTTTTCTTGTAAATTTGTTTGAGTTCTTTGTAGGTTCTGAGTATTAGCCCTTTGTCAGATAAGTAGATTGCAAAAATGTTCTCCCATTCTGTAGGCTGCCTGTTCACTCTGATGGTAGTTTCTTTTGCTGTGCAGAAGCTCTTTAGTTTAATTAGATCCCATTTGTCAATTTTGGCTTTTGTTGCCGTTGCTTTTGGTGTTTTAGACATGAAGTCCTTGCCCATGCCTATGTCCTGAATGGTATTGCCTAGGTTTTCTTCTAGGGTTTTTATGGTCTTAGGTCTAACATTTAAGTCTCTAATCCAGCTTGAATTAATTTTCATATAAGGAGTAAGGAAAGGATCCAGTTTCAGCTTTCTACTTATGGCTAGCCAATTTTCCCAGCACCATTTATTAAATAGGGAATCCTTCCCCCATTTCTTGTTTTTGTCAGGTTTGTCAAAGATCAGATGGCTGTAGATGTGTGGTATTATTTCTGAGGGCTCATAAGCAGGATAATGTTTACCAAGAAGAATAAAGTGAAAAGAAATCTACCCCTAGTTATAAGGTTGAGCAACTGCAGAACATCAGTGACAAAGAGATCTAAGATGTAGCCATGTAGAAAAGACAAATTATAACCTTCTTTCCCCTCCAAAAGACTTAGAATAGGCCTTTGAAAATCTGAAAAAATGGAAGTCAGAATAATTGCATATGTTAATAAAATATATATTAAATTCAGAGCGAAAATATTGGTCTAGAATTGTCTCTATCTCAAAAATTGGAGAAATATACAGGAATTTTCACGTAATTATATATTGACTACATACTGAGTGTTAATCACTAATAGATCTGCACAAAAGAAACTTCTGAAACATGTACTTCAGGAGGAAGTAAAATTGCTTTGAAAAGGCCCAAGATGCAGAATAAAATTGTGAGCAAATAAATTCTTAAATGTAGATAAGTGAGCAATGTCTATATAATGATAACGAATAACTTGTTATGGCTAATAAAGACACAATTAAAATACTGAGGAGCAATAGTATATAAGCCAGAATTGAGGTGATCAGACTTAAAATGTTCTAAGAATTCTTGAATGGATAAGAGAGAAAAACTCCTAATTTTAGATTTGTTACACGTAGATGCTAAATTTCAAAGGTAACTTTTAAACCAATGGAAATAGAGTGCATAATTTCCAAACAGGTAGAGAAAAATGTGGAATAAAGAGTTATTCAAACAAGAAAAATCTATACAAAGAAAGTGAAGAGAACAAAAAGAGAGAAAAAATCAAAAGCAAAAAGTGAGATAAAACCGAGTCCAAATATATCTGTGATCACAGTAAATTAAAAAGAAACAAGTTTGATGATTAAAATGCAGTTTGTCAAATTGGATTAAGAACAAAAATAAATGCAGCCATCTAATCTTTTAAAGACAACCTAAAGCATATAAACCATGATCAGGTTGAAAATAAAGGAAAGAAAAAATATAGGCAAATCCAAACCAAAGGTAACTAAAACTGAGTTTAGTGAAAAACTGACTTTTGGGTAAAAAGTATAAGTATAATGGTGTTTATTACATAATGATTAAAAGTTTAATTTGTTAGGATAATATAATAGTTCTAAACTTGCTTCTAACTAATAATCTAGTCAATAATATATGAAGCAAAACTTGATAGAACTTCAGGGGGAAATTAACAAATACACCACCCAAATAGGAAATTTTGACATCTTTCCCCTTATTAATAGATCCAAGAAACAAATTATTAGTGTAGAAATAAAATACATCAATGACAAAATTAACATGCTTTATACATTGGACATATATAGAACTCTGCTTGCAATAATGAGAAAGCATGCATTCTTCCTAAGCACACATGAAATATTTATAAAAATTGACCATATATTAAACCACAAAGCAAGGCTCAGCAAATTTCAATGATTTAATATTCTAGAGACCACATTCTCTGATCACAGTTTTTGTAAATTTATAGCAAAAATCCAATCCATGTATTTATTAAAATTTTTTTTGTTTTTGAGGTAAAACTAACATACCATAAAATTCACCATTTTAACCATGCTAAAGTGTATAATTTAATGACTTACAATACATTCGCAGTTGCACAGCCTTCATCAATATCTAATTACAGAACATTTTCATTACCTCCACCAAAGAGACTCCATATCCATTAACAAGTATTCTCCATTCCACTCCAACCGCAGTCCCTGGAAGCCACTAGTCTACTTTCTGTCTCTATGGGTTTTTCTATTCTGGACATTCACATGAATGGAATTATGCCAGGTGTGGTCTTTTGTGCCTGGCTTCTATCTCTTAGCATAATGTTTTCAAGGTTGATCCAGGTACTAGCACGTATCAGTAATTTGTTCTTTTGTTGCAGAATAATATTCCATTGTATGACTATGCAATATTTTATTTATCCATTCATCAGTTGATGAACATTTGAGTTGTTTCTACTTTTTAGCAATTACAAATACTGCTGCTATGAACAGTCATATATTCAGTTTTAATGTGAACATATGTTTTCATTTCTTTTTTTTTTTTTTTTTTTTTTTTTGAGACGGGGTCTCGCTCTGTCGCCCAGGCTGGAGTGCAGTGGCCGGATCTCAGCTCACTGCAAGCTCCGCCTCCCAGGTTCACGCCATTCTCCCGCCTCAGCTTCCCGAGTAGCTGGGACCACAGGCGCCCGCCACCTCGCCCGGCTAATTTTTTGTATTTTTTTAGTAGAGACGGGGTTTCACCGTGTTAGCCAGGATGGTCTCGATCTCCTGACCTCGTGATCCGCCCGTCTCGGCCTCCCAAAGTGCTGGGATTACAGGCTTGAGCCACCGCGCCCGGCCATGTTTTCATTTCTTTTAGGCAAATACCTAAGAGCAGAATTGCTGGGTCACATGATAATTCTATGTTTAACTTTTTGAGAAGCCACCACATTTTTTTTTTTTTGAAGTGACTGCACCATTTTACGTTCCCACCAGTGATGTATGTAGGTTCCAATTTCTCCACATCCTTGTCAATATTATTTTACATTAAAAATATAATCATCCTAGTGGGTACGAAGTAGTATTTGCTATGTCATTGTGATTTTGATTTCAATTTTTCTAATGTCTAATGATGGGAATAATTTTTTTCATGTGCTTATTGATCATTAGTATATTTTCATTATTTTAGTTTTTATTTTTATTTTATTTTTTGGGACAGAGTCTTGCTCTGTCACCCAGGCTATAGTGCAGTGGCATGATCTCAGCTCACTGCAACCTCTGCCTCTGGGTTCAAACAATTCTCTTGCCCCGGTCTCCCAAGTAGCTGGGATTACAGGCACATACCTGGCTAATTTTTGTGTTTTTAGTAGAGATGGGGTTTCAGCATCTTGGCCAGGCTGGTCTTGAACTCCTGACCTCGTGATCCACCCGTCTCAGCCTCCCAAAGTGCTGGGATTACAGCCATGAGCCACTGCTCCCAGCCCATTGTGAGTATATTTTCTTTGGAAAAATATCTATTCAAGATCTTTGTCCATTTTTTAATTCGGTTGTCTTTTTGCTGATAAGTTGTAAGAGTTCTTTAAGTATTCTGGATGCTAAACTCTTAACAGATATATGATTTGCAAATATTTTTCCCATACTGTGGGTTGTCTTTTCATTCTTTTGATGGCATCCTTTGATACACAAAAGTGTTTAATTTTAATGAAGTCCAATTCATTTTTTTTTCTTTTGTTGCTTATGCTTTTTGTGTCATATCTAAGAATCCATTGCCAAATCTGTATGAAGATTTATACCTTTTTTTGGAAGATTTATGAGAGTTTTATAGTTTTAGCTCTTAATATTTAGATCTTTGATCCATTTTGAGCCAATTTTTGTATACGGTATGCAGTAAGGGTCTAATTTCATTCTTTTGTTGTGGATATTCACTTGTCCTAGTAGCATTTGTTGAGAAGATTTTTCTTTTACTCCTTTCTCTAAATGGGTCTAGTAATTTTGTTTACGTTCGCTGACTATATACATGTGGACTTAATTTCTATATTTTTGAGAAACACTCTTGTAAACAACTTATGTCATTTCATTCTTTTGTTGTGTATATTCACTCGTCCTAGTAGCATTTGTCGAAGACTTTTCTTTCCCCTTTCAATGGTCTTAGTACTCTTGTTGATGTCAGTTGACCATATACATATGGACTTAATTTCTATATTTTTGAGAAACACTTTTCTAAACAACTTATATGTCAGAAAAATTTTGATGAAAACTCAAAATACTTAAATCTGAAAAATAACGAAAATATAACACAATAGTACTGTGAGAATTCTGCTGCAAGTAATGACAAACTATGTTGTTTCATCTAACCCTCCTGCCAAGAACTGGAAAAGTCAGAAAAAATTAAAATTAATCAGTTTGAAAATCGTGGAGAGCCATTGAGACATTAAGGACTTGTAAACCCTAGATCCTAGATAGGAGGAAAGCCCTGAGAGAGGAATCGCACATGATATTAATGCTCCCCTCAAAGCATTTGCCACATCAAAAGCAATGGCTGAAAGGTTGACAACTGAAAAGTAGGAGAGATAAAAGAAAGAAAATACAGAAAAGACATAAGTATATGGGACAAGGTGAAAACTTCTAACATACATGTAAAGTCCCAGAAAAAGAAAGAAATCAGTCAGAAGCAATCTTTGAAGAGAGAACCGCCTTAAATTTCTCAAAAATTAAAGACATCAAGCAACAAATACAAGCAGGATAAATGCAAAGAAAATCACAGGTAGTCATACACACACCACACGGAAACTGCTGAAAACAAAAGACGAGATCATAAAACAGACAGAGAAAAATGATATATTATCTTGGAAAAAACAACAGTAAGGCTGAAAGCATTACTAGATATAAAGTGGAACATTTCATGATAATAAAGGAAGCATTCCACTAGAAATGTGTAATAATTATAAACTTGTATCAGTAATAATATATATGGTAAGATAAGCAAAAATTGATAGAACTAAAAGGATAAATTTATAACTATAGGAGACAGTAGGAAATTTTAATACACTTCCCTCAATAACTGATAAACCAAGTAGAAAAACAAAATGTCAGTAAAGCTGTGAAATTTAACAGATTATTATTACACTGGCTTAATTTACATTGCAGAACACTGCACAACAATATTTTTTTCTATTTTCAATTTTTTTCAGTTACACACAGAACTGCAAAAATTAAGCTAGACATCAACAGCAAAATATAAGTGAAAAAGCCTCAAATATTTTCAAATTATAAAGTAAACATTTAAGTAATTCCTGGATCAAACAAGAATCACAATAAAAATTAGAAAATATTCTGAATTGACAGAGGATGAATATGTAAGAGATAAAAATGTGTGCGGTATAGCTAAAATTCTGTTTAAGGGAGGTATATAGCTTGTATGTATGTATGTATGTATATAGAAAAGCTAAAAACAAACGATGTATGTCCTCATGTCAAGAAGTTAGAAAAAACAATAAATTAAGCCCATAGAAAGTAAAATAAAGATAAGGGCAGGAATTAATAAAATTAGCCAAATCATACAAAAGAGTGTACCATCAGAATCAAATGAATAAATTGCTTCCTTGAAAACATCAATAAATCAATATAATTCTGGGAAGACCGATTAAGGATAAAAAGAAAAAAATAGAAAACTGATAATGTCAAGAATGAAAAAAAGGACACTGCTACATATTTGAGAGTCATCAAAAATAATATGAAGATATTATAAGGTTATAAATAAATATTTTAAAATAAGTAGTTAATATTTTGAAAAATAGAACTTGTCAAAACTGACAAGACACAAGAATTAAGTATGAATTTTTATGATTATAAACAAACTTAAGTCCACTATTATTCACAAGGAAAATTCTTGGCCTAGACTGTTGTATCTGTGATTTCTACCAAATAGATACTTAAAAAGCCCGACATAACACAAATTTGCCTTTTTTATGGGTTATTAAGCTAATGTGCCTCACCTCCAAGTTCATTTTTTTATGCTTTACTTTCTGATGCTGGGGCTGGGACTTTGCAATTCCCAGGTGTTTTTTGTTGACTGGCTTCCTGTTGGGCTCTGCAGAAAAGGAGCATCAGAGGGAGACTGAGACAAAAGAAGTGGGAGGTAGATGATATTCTGTGTTACCAAATACAAAAATTATATGCTAATTAAAAAACAGATTGTAAAACCAAAAGAAAAAGAGAACAATGATCAACTGAGAGCTCAAAGAAGATGAAGACTATCTTCGAATTTTGTAGTTCATTTAGGGAGAGCTGCCAAGGAGAAGTGATAAGGGCAGAAGCCATATTACAGTGCATTTACAAGTGAGTAGGAAGTAAGAATGGAGACCTATGGCCTGAGCTTGTTGCTGTTTCTGGACCCAAATTGTATGAGACAATAGCTTTCAGGTCTTTAGAAGCTATACTTTGGCATGGCTGGGATAGGCTTGGATGGACAGCAAGGACTCCAATATGTAAATATTATGAGGCTTAAGGATAGATTAGATTTCATTCAGGGCATTATCTAGCTTTGGCTCCATACACCATAACTGCTATTGGAGGGCTAAAATATTTGGCTGGATTGATTCACCTTAGTTCCTATAATGCCAAACCTCAAAGCCCAACAAAGCTATCCTTGGTAGTCTGGACCACCTGAGAATTTTCCATTCCCATCTGGTTTTCTTATTGATACGGAGAGTTAGTCTCATACCATAGAAGGCATTTATGCCCCTAAAGGAGTCTAACTTTATTTTAATAATTAATAGTGAATAGGATCTAGTTATAAGATTAGATCACCCAATCCGTTAAAACAGATTTTAAGATCAAACTCCTGGCTCTAGTGGCTTGTGTTTGGGATCTGAGATTTGGCAGGCAGGAAAGTTTTGGTCCTTTTGGCAGTTTCCTGGAACTTTCAACTGAAATATATTCATGGCAGTTTTCCTTGGTGTCCCCTCTCTAGAGCTGTAGGATTTTGGTTTTACAGAACAACTACAGCAGTGTTCTGTATGAGTTGCAGAGAAGGTCATGGCAGGGAGCCTGTTAATGAGGTAACCTCAAAAATTTAGTCAAGGAAAACTTCCCCTCCTGGGGTTAGTACTAAAAACTTTATAAGGAATGTCCACATGTGCATAAAAATGAAGGTGTTTGGTTCTATTTATGAGGTTTATTTTTTTGAATAAAATTCAAGTAACTTGTGAGACCATGGAACTTCCCTTGGTCCTCAGGGAACAACCAAAAGGGACCAAGAAGTGCAAAGCAATTTACACACACCTCTTGAGGAATAGCTCAGGCAGACATCATCTAATAAGATGCCCACCTGCTTCTTCAAGAGCTCCCCCAGATACCACTAGATTACTTGATTCTCTCAGGGTTAGTTTCCTCTTTCCTGAGAAACTGGAGCTTCATTAGCCTGTTTTTCTTGTTCTCAGAGGTTCTCCTTCTCAATAACAACTTGTTCCACACTCTAGGGTAAGGACACTGGATATAGAGAAAAAATTAAAGCAAGACACTTGCTAATCTAATACCAGTCTATACTGAGTTGGACTTGTTGATGCATGGTCACAGAAACACACATGCACAGGAAATGTCTGCTGAAAAGAGAAAGGAATCCACCCTGAAGTGACTCAGTGACATTTCTCCTGTTCTCTCTCATTTTTGTTCATGGTAAGAAGTATGCATGTCTTGTGTTAAAGAGGCTATCAATTGTTTTGAATAACCCAGGGATGTTTTTCATTTATTGAGCCTGTCTTCAAGGTAAATCATTCCCTAGAACACATATACAAAGAAATGTTTTTAGATGTTTGTGTTCAGATACCTCATCCTTCATATGAAGAGTCGATGTCCGATAGCTTTGGATGACTGTATGATATTGGGCCATATGGAAAGTTGTTAGAGTAATGACTTCCAGTAAGTCACACCTTCCAATATCTGAGCACTTATATATTCCTCTCCCGCCTTGACTCTGGCCTTGGTCACTGACTTGCCTTGGTTAACGGAACATCACCAATGTGGCCAATAGGGACTTGTTAAACATTCCCCTATTGGGGCTTCCCTCTTGGAATGTCACCCTGAGCTGTTGCCATGTTAACACCCAGAATGAAAGGTCACAAGAGGGAAACTGCACCATCCCCGTTATCTCAGCTGAGCCTGACTGTTAGTCGTCCTGCCAGCTGAATGCAGCAACATGAGTAGTCCCTAGAGAGAGTGCCAGAAGAACTACCCTGTCAACTTATAGGATCATGAAAATTAAGTCACTTTTTAAAAAGCAAGTCGCACAATGATAGATAACTAAAACAAGCCAGGATCTTGTAGTTTGCATACTTCATTTTTTGCATCTGTTTGATGACAATTGTGATATTCCACAACAAATTACTATGTGTAAAACTGTAAATATCCCTGTGCATATACAGTAAGATATGATTATCCAGAAATGGGACTGCTTTCCATAAGGCCTACCCAGAATCTATCTGTTCTATGTTCAGGGGTCGATGTGCATGTATTGTAGAATTACAGGTGGTAAGAGATTACAGAGACTGGGTGGGAGAAAATGCATAATTGGGAAACTAGAGGAGATGTGGTGTATGTATGTGTGTGCATGTGTGTACATACGCACATATGGGTTGAGAGAGAAAGATCAGGGACATGATCAGGGAAAGCGAGTTAAATGGAAATGGTTCTCAGTGGGTGGTGATGTACTAAACAGCACAGGTGGTAGAAACATGTTAACTTCCAAGTTCAAGACCTAATCATTAAAACAATCTACATGTGGTGCCTATGCATTGGCTCATAATTAAGAATCAGATTAATAAAAACATGGGTGTTCCAGTGAATTCATTCCTAGGGTTTTTTTGTATTTTTTCTTTATATTGCTTGAAATTCTTTGCAAATTAAATATGTAATACTGAAGCCACAGAGAAAAAAGGGATATTAAAAAAGCAAATAATCTTTTGATACCAACTTGCCTATGGAATGTCTTATGATAGTCTGTATTGCTTTTTTAACCACAGAGAACATCAAAAAATATATTTCCCAATGAATAGGAAAAGACTGTATGGTAAAGGATATTCACAATTAGAATTACGTTTGGCAAGTAATGCTTAGCCTTATTTAATACATTCTAACTTGTGTGAGTGCTAAGGAGTTCTCCAAGCTGAGGTTCTATGGCCGTGATTCTGGCATTGAGGGCACTGAAGCTGAGTAGTAGGGAAGTCTATAGGTTACTGCTGTTGTCTGAATAACTTCTTTCTGGGTATGCATGTAATACCCACTTGCAATGAAACAAAATTAATCCTCTTCTGATAAACACTTTCCCCAGATCTGCAAAATAGTGAGGAAACTATGTATAAATATATATCCGATTACTTTTGATTTATAGTAAGCAATTAAAATGTACATACACATACACTACCACACATATTAAAAGATATCAAAAGCTGGGCATGGTGGTACATGCCTGTAGTCCTAGCTACTCAGGAGGCTGAGGCAGGAGGATTGCTTGAGCCCAGGAGTTCAAGGCTGTGGTAAGCTATTACCACGCCTGTGAATAGTCACTGCATTCCAATCTGGGCAACATAGCAAGACTCCATCACCCTATCTGTGAAAAAATAATTTTAAAAAAAGATACCACCACTGTGTCTGTGCACCCATTTGGGATCTAAACTTCTTTACTGTTCTGGCATAAATATCCACATTCTGGTTAAATAGGAAAAATCAGAAGCAGTATTAATCAAATCCTTCTCACTGCTCCTCTAATTGTCTTGCTGTTATAACAGGGATGATTTCTTAGGAAGAAATCATTTATGTGAAGCAAAATACCATTTGCTGAATGCCCCATTCAGAGTCATCAGGTTAGACAGCTTTCTTCCTCCCCAGAAAGTGATGGGAACACAAATGGGATGAAAACAGATGTGGTTGCTTGGTGCATTGTTGTGTCAAAAGTTCCTTGGGGTTTAATGATCCCTAGCATTGCAGGGAAGGAATATAAAGGAGAACTTAATGGCTTTATTTTTAAATAATTAGCTGAAGGACTCTTCTTTGTGCTCACAAAAAAATTTTAAATTACAGTATTACCTCTTCCCCCTTCTTGTCACTTGACACTCTCTCACCTCCATCCTGGGACTCCACCGCCCACAGTAAATTAAGAAATCAGTAATCCAGTAGTGTCAATGGTGAGATTGTTTAAAGAGAGTTTTCTTTCTTTCTTTCTTTTTGAGACAGAGTCTCACTGTGTTGCCCAGTCTGGGGTGCAGTAGTGTGCTCTCAGCTCACTGTAGCCTCTGTCTCCCAGGTTCAAGTGATTCTCCTGCCTCAGCCTCCCAAATGGCTCGGATTACAGGTGCCCACCACCACGACTGGCTAATTTTGTGTTTTTAGTAGCGACTTGGTTTCACCATGTGGGCCAGGCTGGTCTCGAACTCCTGACCTGAGGTGATCCATCTTCCTTGGCCTCCCAAAGTGCTGGGATTACAGACGTGAATTACTGTGCCTGGCCAGAGTTCTCAATGAGATTAGGTTAAATGACTATACTTTTATTTTAAGGCAGTGTTTCTTAAAGTGTGGTCTGGAGACCAGTGCTTTAGCAGAGGGTAAATGGCACCCTAGGGGCAATGTAACTTGTTTGCACTTGCTCTCTCAAGGCTGTGCTGGTATTTTCCTGAGAAATAAATAAACACATAGGCCAAACAAAAGTGTTTCTACATTCTTAGAGAAACAAATCTGAAGACGATGAATCAAATTCTTGTATATTAGCATCTTTGTAATAGCTCCAGTTATGCGCTGCCTTCCTTTTCTCATTCTCACTCTTCCGGAGACCAGCAGCTTCACAATTACTTATTAAAGTAACTTGTGAAAATGAAGATTCCTGACAGCTGCTGGGAAAAAAATTTGGATTAATAGGTCCCTAGGTTCATAATATTGTTATGAAGTCATCCTTACATCTTGGACTATATACTGCTAGAGTTTTATCTGCGAGAAAAATCCATTTCTGCAAAGTTTAAACCCCTATTCAATAACTTGCGGGCTACATCATCTCTAATGTTTATGGTGGGTTAAATAGAAGGCCCTTCCTGTTGAATCATTCTTCCCAAAACAAAACCCTTCTTGTCTATGTTCTTGCCTTAGTAAGTTCAGTATCATAAACAAATTGAATCTTTGCAAACTGAAGTTGTTCATAGGCTCAGAATCATCAATATGATCATCAGTGAATACTTTAAGGTGGAGTTGACGTAGATAGGCTATCAAGTAGCCTATCTATCAGTTACAGTATTACTGTGGAAGTTGGGTTTTGGAGGAATAATTCACATTAGTTAATAAAAGTTGAGGCGGAGACTACTTACTGGTTGTTCCCAATTATCTGGTTTTCGTTTTTCCCTTACCCTACCCATCTACAATACAACTAGACCCCCAGTTTTCAACTGGGCACATGGCCTTATAAAATAAAGTTTGTGGCCAGGCATGGTGGCTCACGCCTGTAACCTGAGCATTTTGGGAGGCTGAGGTGGGTGGATCACTTGAGGTCAGGAGTTCAAGACCAGCCTGGCCAACATGGTGAAACCTGTCTCTACAAAAAATACAAAAATTAGCTGGGTGTGATGGCATGTGCTTGTAATCCCAGCTACTCAGGAGGCTGAGGTAGGAGAATTGCTTGAACCTGGGAGGCAGAGGTTGCAGTGAGCCAAGACTGCATCATTGCACTCCAGCCTAGGCAACAGAGTGAGACTCCATCTCAAAAAAAAAAAAAAAAAAAAAAAAGTGTATTTCTTAGCCTTATTTATAACTAGGGGCCATCATGTTATTAAGTCTGAACAATGGAAAGTAAATGGAAGAGGTATATATCATTTAAGGGAAGTGTTTGTAGGATTTGTTCTTTTACTTCTTCATCCTCATCTGACAGGCTGGGATGCAGAGGTAATGACTCGAGTTTGAGCTGCCTTCTGGGATCATGATATAAAAAAGCAAATTTGACAATACAAAACAATACAGAGAGCAATAGAAAATTTAAAAGTAAAACAAAACACACAAAACAACAAAATAACTATAATCCATATGCTTATTATACAAAAGCAGATATTGTATCCATAAAACAATAAGATAGCCTTATCAAAAGCAAGAATAATAAAAACCAACAACAAAAGCCAACAACAACAAATAAACAAAAAGCAACATGAGAGAACCGGGCAGAACTCTCCGAATGCAAAAATATACAGCAGAAATGAGAAGAAGACCAGGTGAAAAGTCAGAAGCTAAAGTTGAAGAAATCTCCCAGAAAGAATGAAATGACAAAAGGGTGTAAAACTGGAGAGGAGACTCAATTTAAGCGCCCTGACTCTTAATTTGAGAATTTTAGAATGAAATAAAAGAGGCAATGGGAGGAGACATCAGGGAAATAATTTATTAAAACTTTTCAGAATGGAAAAGCATGCATTTTCTCTTGGTTTTGTTATTCAATAATTTCAACTTTTATTTTAGATTGAGGGGATACATGTGCCGGTTTATTACCTGAGTATATTGTATGAATCTAAGGTTGGAGGTATGATTGATCCCTTCACTCAGGTACTGAGCTTAGTACCCAACGGTTAGTTTTTCAACCCTTGTTCCCTTCTCTCCTTCCCCTCTCTGGGAGGTCCAGTGTCTATTGTTGCCATCTTTATGTCCATGAATACCCGCTGTTTAGCTCCCACTTATAAGTAAGAACATGTGGTATTTGGTTTTCTGTTTCTGCATTAATTCACTAATGATGATGGCCTCCAGCTTCATCCATGTTGTTGCAAAGGACATGATATTGTCCTTCTTTATGGCTGTGTAGTGTTCCATATTATATACCTATATGTATATATATATATATATATCACATTTTCTTTATTCAGTCCACAGTTGATGGACACAAATGTCTTTGCTATTGTGAATAGCTCTGCAATGAACAGACAAGTGCATGTGTCCTTTTGGTAGAACAATTTATTTTCCTTTGGGTATATACCCAGTAATGGGATTGCTGGGTTGAATGGTAGTTCAACTCTTAGTTCTTCGAGAAATCTGAAAACTGCATTCTGTCGTGGCTGAACTAATTTACATTCCTACCAACAATGCATAAATGTCCCCTTTTCTCCACAGCCTCACCAGCATCTGTTGCTTTTTGACTTTTTAATAATAGCTATTCTGACTCTCGTGAGATGGCATCTCATGGTTTTGATTTGCATTTCTTTGATGCTTAGTGATGTGGAGCATTTTATCATGTTTTTTGGCTACTTGTATGTTTTCTTTTGAGAAGTGTTCATGTTTTTTGCCCATTTATTGATGGGGTTATTTGTTTTTTTGTTTGTTCAATTGTTTTATGTCTTTATAGATTCTGGATATTAGACCTCTGTCAGATGCACAGTTTGCAAATATTTTCTCCCATTCTGTAGGTTGTTGTTGATAATTTCTTTTGTTGTGCAGAAGCTCTTTAGTTTAACTGGGTCCCACTTGTCAATTTTTGTTATAATTGCAATTAAAAGCATGAGTTTTCATATATTAAGGGCTAAGTACTCATTATAATTAATGTAAAAGTCTTGTACCCAGACATTCATTGTAGCTTGAAGTTTCTGAAAGTTACACTGAGAGGTGAAAAATCAGGTCACATTTACAAAATAAGGAAACGTATTGGCCCTATGCTCCTCCAGGGCAGCCCAGGGTGGTAAAAACACAGTAAATCAATGTCTTCAAAATTCTGAGGACTGTGAGAAAATGTGTATCTGAAAGAACCAGTTCTTCAAGTTCTTCAAGATTGATCCTAAATGAGTAACTGGGCCTAAATTTAAAATAGAACCAAGTGGTCATTTGCTGACTAGGGATCACACACATACTCTGAGTTCCCTGAAAACCAGAAACTTTTTATCTTTAGAACTTTCAGAGCTCAGCTGTACCAACCAACCAGGGCTCAGCTATATTGACCAATCAGACCTAAACAAGTTTGAATTCTTCATTTGCATAAATGGACCTAATTAGGAACCTGGGTGGGAACTTTTGCTGTAAAACCTGAGCCTTCCCTTTGTTCTCTGGAACTCACTTTGGTTTTACATGAAGAATGTGTAGAACTCCTGTTTGCAAATTATTTACTGGAATAAAATCTCTTTCCTCCAAATTTCTTTTCAGGGAACTTTTGTTGACAATATGAATGGTTTCCAAACGAAAATTCCAAACTCTGGAGAAGAGGACTAGAAACAGGTTGATAGAGGAAAGGGCCATAAGCCAAAGAATGTAGGTGCTTTCTCAAAGCATTCTCAAAAATGGGCAAGGAAATGAATTCTCCCTGGATCGTCCAGAAGGAACTTAGCCTTGCAGACATATTTTAGAGTCTGATCTCAAGAACTGTCCAATAAATGTAGATTTTAAGACACTACGTCTGTGGTAATTTGTTTCAGCCACAAGAGAAAATACACTGACCAAATATATTAATTGTGCAGGCAAAGGAAAGACATTTTACATATTCATGCCCCCAAAACTTTACCTCCCTTTCCCTTATATAGGGAATTTACTATGGAAGGTGTTTTAATAAACAAGGATCAGGCATGAGGAAGAGTGTGAGGTTCAGGAAAGAAGAGATCCAAAGGACAGGGATGAGAGGAAGTCCTATGAGATTGGGGATGTTCCGAGCAGATAACTGTGTAGACTGCGAGAAAGCAACTGCTCCAGGCTGGAGCAGTCCCAGGCAGGGGCACAAAAGACTGACTGACTGCTTATCACTCATTTTACTGTCTTGGATGATGGTTTAGAGCTCTGCTTCAAGAACACTGAATACCTGGTTTTCATTACTTACTAACCAGGCAGATACATTTAACTCACTTTTATTTTTATTTTTGCAAAGTGGAAATAATGGTAGTGCTACCACATAGGGTTGTCTTGAGGGTGAAATTAATATGTACAGCATGCTTAAAACAGAAAAATTTATCGATAGGCACATGGAATATTGACTAAATATTCCCCTCCTTGAGACAGTTACAAATTGTATTATATACAAGTTTCAGCTGTCAAAAATATTTACCATCATAATTATATAACCATTAAGTATTGATTTAATCAACTTGTGGCTTAAGTATTTTGGGAAGCTGGGAGAGGGATTTGAAGTGTGTGCGTAGCGGGGGGATGAGTTGGATGGATAGAAAATCAAATGATAGGGTATCAATTGTAAAATCAAGACATAGCAGTATAAGCATATTGTTTAGAAATAGAAAAGTTAATATTGATTATCTCTAGGGATTATAACCTCACACTGGGGCAAAGTAAAGCAGGGAACTATTGATTTCCATTATAAGCCTCATAGAACTATTTTACGTTTTCAAGTATGTTCCTGTGTTCTTTGATAAAATTTAAAAACTTGAATAATGACGTTAATGTAGGTGATAGAACACATTTAGCAAGGTGGAGCAAGCCACATACGCTTCATTACCAAGAGTGTGAAAACTGGCATTCTTGACTCTATTGTCCAAACATATGAGCAAAAATTAACTTTAGAGTTTTGGAAATTGCAAACATCCAGCAAACTTTAGGTCTAATTTCCGATGATGCTTCAGAATCAGTGGTGCCCAACCTGAGTTGCAAATAAAAATGGTCGAGGCTATACATTGTAGCCACCTGGGGGACTTTTAGACCTTCCAGTGATCCAGCTCCACCCCAGACCAATTAAATCAGAAACTCTGGGGTTAGGATCCAGAGTACTAAACATCAGTACTGAAAGGTTTCCAGGTGACTATAATATGTGGCCAAGATTGAGAATAACTGTATGAAAACATTTTGGGCAGTGCTTGGTCAGATTTCGTTTTACTTATTGGCATTTTAGTATATAACACTCCACATTTATCAGCTTGGTAGGAACGGACATGGAACTGGTAGTAGTTTGGAAAAAAATAAAGTATGTGTCACACACCTCCTAAACATTGAAAAACATGTATGTTTCCTAAATATTATAATTTGGATTAGAACCATGTTTGATCACTTTGGTTAATTTTATCAAACCATAAATAGCTTTACACTAGTTTTTGAATTATTGAATGCATGAGTCAGACTCCTAAGCCTTAGAGATTTAAACACTGATTGTTACGGCTTAAACACACTGATCTCTGTGAATGCAGAATTTCCTAAAGAAATGAATGAATAATAACTAAATTACACCAGGAAGACCCAGTATTAATTACCACATAATTCATATGGCAGTTTATAAATCAGATACAAAATCCAATAATTATAGGACAATTGCTGTGTAATTTCCTTGACTCTATATAGTAATTACAGTGTAATTTTGTCAATAGTTCACATCACATAACCATAAAGAGAACTGCTATTACTTTGTATCCTGGAGTTGAAAATAACTAGCTAGATTATTCTAGCATCAGTTTGGAGAGGAATCAATATAAGATCTTCCCTCTAGATTAGGATCCAGAAATAATGTAAGCTTTTGCTTCTAATCTGCTCAGTATTTGGGACCGTACTAATTGATATGAGAGATATTTAATATGTAATGCAGTTGGTGCAGGAAGAATTTAAGCATTCTACCTGGTATTCTGAAATTGCCAACATTTAAGTTAAATCATATATAACTAAGCAGGTGAAAGCAGATATTCATGAGGAGGAATGTACTTTGATTAAAAACAAATTAGAACATAGTAGAAAATGCTGCTTTTCCTGTGGAGATATAGCTTAAATAGTTTTATGCTAGTTGAACTTGAGTTGGTCAATGCTTTCTTTAGCAAGGGTATAAACTATCATTTGCTTAGCTCCCCTCAGAAGTATCTTTTGTTTGTTTTGTTTTTGTTTTCATTTTTAAAAATATATGTTAGCTTCATTGGAAGCACACTATACTGGAGAGGTAAGAACACTCCACTGGGGAGGAGGAAAATGACTAGAATTACCATGTAATGGGTGAAGACCTTATATCGTCTTTTGGCCAGCACAGGGGTTTACAGTCTAAGACCAAATCTAAAGAAAGACAAAAGATTCTGCCCATGTTCAAGTAGAGATGGGATTGATACTGGGAGAATGAGATGTGGGTGAATTTCCTATGGTTCCTTACAGAGAGAATGCATGGTGCCAATAGCTTAGCAGAGTCATTTCATGGATTTCATGAACATGGCAAAGAATTGGTGACAAGACACTGGGGTATTTACCAGACCTTCACGACCCACAAAAGTGATTATTCTCTGACTGTCAGCTCCCTGAAGAAGAGATAAATCCCAAGCAGGATGGGATCCCAGAAATGTCCAGGAAAGCTTGTCTTTTCGATAGAGTCGTAGAGGTCCTCAGGCAGAGAACAGTCCCTTCTGATACTCTAGACTGAGATTCTAGATATCCTGGGCTTGAAATATTATATTCTCATTGTTTATAGTTGTGAAAGTGACAGCCACAATACTATTTGGAATGTTATAAAAATGAAGCTCAACTAAATAGTGAAACTCAATCTATTGACTCTGAAAGTTTTTCTGCCGGGTAAGGATGGCCAACTTCACTGGTAGCTAAGCTGCTGAACATTTATAATTGGAAACCATAGAAAGGATCAAAGGATCATTTTAAAAAATAGAGATAGGGTCTTGAGCTCCTGGGCTCAAGCAATCCACCTGCCTCGGTCTTCCAAAGTGCTGGGATTGTAGGTGTGAGCCACAGTGCCCAGCCAGAATCAACTTCTAATGACTCCAAAAGATAGGATGCCAACTCTCTGATTCCTGTCTACCCAAACATACTGAGGTAATTGCTAGCTAATCGATAAAGCAACAAAACTACACACAGGATGCACACCCCACTGAGGCAAGGTTTTGTAAATGGAATGAGTGGTTCCATGAATGTATTGTACCCTTTGTGTAGCCTGCAGTGACCACCACATCAGGTAAAAAGGAAAGAACACCAAAGCTTGGCCTTTAATACCCTCTACAAAGTGTCTTCAATATTAACTGGAGTCTTTCCTTCTACTGTGCACTTTTATGTATCCTATACTTAGTCATCAAGGATACTCATCTTTTGTTAAACATTGCCTGTAATTTCCTGCTACCAGATTCTTTCTTCCCTTTATCTGAAATGACCCATCCATCAACATGTCTCCTGTCCAGACCTCACTCATTATTTAAGGGCTCCATTTTCTTAGTCAAGAGGCTCCTTTTGCTTCTTGGAAACTCTACTCTTGTACTACATATATTTTTATATGTATTTTCTCTATTGGCTTATAAATTCCTGGAGGCAAGTGCCATGATTTACACATTTTTAGATAATTTCCAAGTAGTTATTATTGAATTTCACAATACAATAAAAACTAGAATGAATGTACCTGTTGATATTTCCTTTGTTAAATTTAAGCATTTGTAGGCTATATTAATTATTAGACCCCAGGATTACTGATCTATGGAGTAAGCATTTTTGATGCAGGTTTTTGAACCCTCTCCTTCCCCTGAAAATGTTTCTTTTATCCTAATATGACTATTAACAACTTGCTTTTTGAAGAACACCGAAGATTTGATGTAGGAATTCAAAGTGATCTCTCTGATAGTAACAGAAAACCTGATTCTGTTATTAGATATAGATGACACTCTTTGAAGAAGTTAAAGCTTAGCTCCTCTAAGACTTGAAGTCACAACAGATTTGAAAAAGGAAACAGTGGAGAAGAGCTCCTGTGTGCTGTCGGAAGAGCCCCAGATGGGGGTTCAGGAGAATGAGGGGCTGCCTCTTTCCTTCAGTAACTGGGCTGTATGAGTTGGGGTATGCCACAGAACACCTGAAAAATGAGTGGTTTAAGTTATATGAGCTTGAAGACACCATGAGTCTTAAGAAATCATGCTGTGAGTACATTTCTTGGAGAAAAATATTGTGATGAAAATAAAACAGCAGGCTGGGATAAAAATCTTGAACTATTGGAAAAGGTAATTATGAAGAAATAATAATTTTTCTCCCAAAGCTTGGCCTTAGGAAAATTATGGCGAATTTATGTATTTATTTATTTTTTTGAGACAGGGTCTCACTCTGTTTCCCAGGCTAGATTGCAGTGGGGTCATAACAGCTCACTACAGCCTCAAACTCCTGGGCTCAAGTGATCCTCTCGCCTCAGCCTCCAGAGTAGCTGGGACCACAGGTACATGCCACAACATCCAGCTAACTTAAAAACAAAAATTTATTTATTTTTGGTAGGGACAGAGTCTCACTATGCTGTCCAGGCTGGTCTCCGACTCTTGGGCTCAGGCAATCCTCCTGCCTTGGCTCAGCCTCTCAAAGTGCTGGGATTATAGGCATGAGCCATTGTGCCTGGGCAGCTAATTTAATTTTAATTATCTCTGTTTCTTCCCTCCCCTCAGTTATTTATCCTAGTTTCAATTCCAAGGGCATTGCTTCAGATTTCTGGATTGATTACAATGAAGGTATTTAGAAAAGCAGTTTAAGGTATTGTCTTCCTTTAGAACTCTTCGTAGAAGGCACAAGAATCCTGGTAAGTTTTCAAGATGTAAAGAGATTCTAGTGTTGGGATTTATAGGAATTCTCCCAGGTGCTGAAGCCCTCAAAAGTTTTCCCGCTTCCCCCATCCCCATCTCCGGAAAGATTTGAACAATTAGGAGAAATCATTGATTCTCATTATTAGACAGAGATGTCTATGATTAAGATTTCAATCATACTGACACCTGAGGAGCTTGGCTCTTGGTTAAAAACCAGTGGTGATTTTCTTTCTTGAGGCTTGACTATCAGCAATTACAAAGGTTTTCCCTGGCAGGCTCTTGGGAGAAGCTGCTCTTCCCATACCAGACTCCTTGCACAGCCAGTGTATTCCAGTCTCTGCAGGGAGCTGCACTCAAGCCCTCAGGCCCCTCTGGCAGGTCATGCTCTTCCCTATTTGCATTCCTGTTGCTGGCACCTTCATTCCTGAGGTTTCCCAGGCTGGATTGTAGTGTTGTCATCATGGCTCACTGTAGCCTCAAACTCCTGGGCTCAGGTGATCCTCTTGCCTCAGTCTCCAGAATAGCTGGGACCGCAGGTGCATGCCACCACACCAAGCTAACTTAAGAACAAAATTTGAGGCCTTAGGCGGGGGGCTTCTTCAGGCTCCTCTGCTGAGGCCTCCCTATGCGGGGAGGAAGGGGAAGACTTGAAGACTCAGTCCATGTCCACTCCTAGCCCTCCCTCCTTGCCCTCCTCCCCCAACCTCAGAGTCCATGCAGCTGTTTGGGGCTCTCTCAACAGTGAGACAGCCCCGCAGTCTGTGTTGATTCATCTGACCCACTGTCAGTGTGCTGTTCTCTGGGGGAAGATGGAATAAGGGGAGTTGGTACAGGTTTCTCTGGTTTTAGCCTCTTATAAGTGATTGCAGTAAGTGATTGAAGGTTTAATCCTTTCATTTTTGGCTTGTTGCTTTAATCGGCTCCTCTAACACCTGGAGGCTCAGCTCTCTCTCCCTGCTCAGTTGAGCTCCTGCTAGCACCTCTGCTTTCCAAACAACTGAAATATTTGAGCTCAGGTCAGCTTCCCAGAGCATGTGGAATGAAAATGTTTCAATAATCAATACACGACAGGGCCTAGCAACAAGCTGAGGATGACAGGAGCTCAACCGCCTTTCAGTCCAGTTGCTTATATCTGAGCACGAAGCTGTCTGTCACAAAGGTTCTGCACCGCACATTCCATGACCATGAAGACTTATTGCATGAGCATCAATTTTCCCTACAGCCTAATGCAATACCCAGCATGTAATTAGATGTTAATATATATTAATTTAAAAGCAATCATGATGTGTCAAGTAATTACTGAATATGTTGCGCAAACATTTTTATCAGGCTGTTACTCTTTCTGTCTCATGGGGGCAATTAACAAATAAATCCACCATAATACTCATATAAGATGAATTAGAATATAATTATTTAGAAAGTTTAGATTATTAAGGAAAATAATTCAAAGCAATATATTCTTAGAAACACACATAGGCTAGCAGTTATCTGGGAATATATATGTTACTAGAGTTCTTCTGTCTTTAAGAATGTTGAGGTCCCCAAATTGACCCAGTTACCTGTCTGAGCTAAATACACATTCACTTTTGCTTCCTAGTTCTGAGTATTGAGGTTGCAATTGACTTTCTCTTCTCTTGACCAAGATTTTCTTGAAATAAACCTAGAGGTGGTTTCTAAAATCATAATATGATTTTGTGAGGGATTGCAGTATGGGGATGAAATAGGTATGTTTTACAAAGTATAAATATTTGGGGCAGAATGAAATTCAGATTTTTGTTTGTGGGTTCAGGGAAATTGTAGCAGGCTAGGTTGGTGCTTATTGGCTTCTGAAAACATTTGATTTAACTAGATGAAGAAAATGGAGACAATATCCATTTGTCTATCTAATAGAAAAGTAGAAGGTCATTTATTTAGCGTCCTGCTCTAAAGACAGAGGCCACTCTGGTGAGTGTACTTCAAGACTATTTGTAAATATGCTAAACAATAAGACAAAATTTCAAAGTATCATGGTTACATGTTCTAGAGAAATTTAGAACATCATCATTGTTCTAAGAAATGTCCCTATGTACAAAATAAAGTCACTTTATACAAAATGAAGTGACTTCTCCTCAAACTGCCTAGTAAAAGTAGCCAACAATAGTGTAGGTGACACCCTCAAATAATACAAAGATTATTTTACATGCTGAACTGATTTGTTTTCCTAATCATGTTTTTTTTTTTAAAAAAATCAGTTATTTAATTAGGTTCTTCTTAAGACATCTAGAACACCAATTTGTGAGGATAAATTCCATTTGTAAGGGCAAACACAGATCGCAGGTAGCCCTGAAGCTGAGGAATAGCTTTAATTTTTGGTAAAATCTGGGAGTCCACAGCTTTCTGATCAATCTTGCACTGTCTGTAATCTCGTATTTCTCTTTTCCTGTGTCAAAGATCTCACCTTCCTGGTGTCTGGGCTTCTGCAGCTGCTTCTTCCTGAAGTTAGGCCTCAGTAAGATGTTTTGGGATTTTTACATTGCTGATATCAAGTTTGGTTGAGGTGGCAATGATAAATTTCCAGTGTGGTCTTTGTAGAGGAACTCAACTGAGGACCAGAGGTCCAGTCACAAATAACAAGCCACTAGCCAGCTGCTTCAGGAAAACCACACTCTTGACGCTGTGGTGTCCAGTGAGGATAATCAGAAGGGTCCTGGGGGCAATGCTGGCTCACAGTTTTCTCACGCTGCTGATTGAAGGGTTTTATGCCATGATTCAACAGCTTTCCAGGCACATCTTCAGTAGAATAGTATCTGGGCGTTTCATGAAGTTTAACCACCTGGGTACCACCATTCTTGTCACCAACTGGTTTTGTAACAGTTGCAAGAACTTGCTCCTTTGTTTTCTTTTCAACCTTGGATTTAGTGGCTGAGTACTTCCTCTCGTACATGGCCTTTCTGGAATATATAGCAGATCGAGAATACCTGCCAATTCCTCTGACAGGGACAGGATTGTGGCTGCAATGGGGCTTCCCCTTCTTGGGCATTTTAGCCTTGAGGTTACCCTTTTCCACCTTGCCACCAGCATCAGCTTCAGGTTTCTTCTCTTTAGTATTGGCTTCTCAACTTTTTCACCTGCCATCTTGCAAGATGGGAAAGAACCCTAATCATATTTTATATCATTTGATGCCCGGTAATTTTCCTAGTGTTCAAGGTTCATTTAATAATCATTTCATTAAAAAACCCAACATTTATAGTATGCAAAGTAGTTTTAAATAAAAGATTGTCAGATTTTGAAGGAAAAGAACCACTGAAATACAGCCCTAAATGTCATTCACAGCTGCTGAAAGTAAATTATATAATCTTCTGGGGAGTAATTTGGTATTATGAATGAAAATTATATGACATATATTTTTTCAATACTGCAATTCCCATTCTAGAAATTTACCATAAAGAAATAATGTTGTATGCACAGATATGTATACCAAGAATATTTAACACAGTCTGGTTTATATTACCGAAGAAATAGAGCCAAATGAAATGTTCAGCAACCGTCTTGGTAGCATAAATGAGCAGTCCTCAAAAGTGATGATGCAGATCTATGTATTTTTAGAACATATTGCTAAGTGGAAAGTAGTTCCAAAACAAAATATATAGTATAAAACATTTTTCTAACTTAAAAAATGGTTTGTTCACCTATAGTAAAAAGCTGGCAGGTGGTGAATTAGTTTTCAGTTGTGGTCATGTTTCGATGGTGGAATTATGGGTGATTTTTTACTCATCTGTATCTTCTGTTGTTTTCCCATAAGGAAAATAAATTCCTTATCTACTCTAGGTATTATTCCTGTAAGGAGTTAGGAAATAATTTCACCAATATTTTTTAGACAATAGAGTCTTATGATTATGTAAAACATGCCACATTAAAAAAATTTTATTTAACAGACATTTCTATAGCACTTACTATGTTCCAGACGTTGTTTCTCTCTGATTTTTCCTTCCCATTCTCCCTTTCATTCTTCCTTTCTCTTTTTCCTTCTCTTACTTAATTTCTTCCTCTCCCTTTCCTCCTTTATATAATTTTTATTGTGGTAAAATGTAGCATTTTTGGTGTATAGGTCTATGAATTTTGTTAAATACATATAATAGTATAGCATATTGACTGCAGTCAATACACAGAACAGTTTCATCCCTCCACCCTCCCAATTTCTTTAAATTCCTTTGTAGTAAACACTTATTATCCTAGCCCTGGGCAACCACCGATCTCTTTTCTCTTCTTGTTTTACTTAAGTGTTATATAATTGCAATTATACAGTATGTAACCTTCAGAGTCTAGCTTATTTTATTTAGCATAATGCACTTGAAACTTATTCATGTTAAGTATATCAAGAGCTTGTTCCTTTTTGTTGCTGACTAGTATTCAATTACATGGATATAGTACAGTTTGTGTATCCATTCATCAGCTGAAGGACATTTGGGTTATGTTCAGTGTTTTGTAATAATGCATAAAGTAGGTTGAATATTTGCATATGGTTCTTAGGTGAACATTGTTTTCATTTCCCTTGAGTAAATACCTAGGAGTGAAATTGCTGGATCGTATTGTTAGTATGTCTTTAACTTTATAAGAAACTGCCACAGTGTCTTCCAAAGGGGCTGTACCATTTTGCATTCTTGCCAGTAATGTATGAGAGTTCCAGTTGCTCTGTCTCCTTGACAACATTTGGCATTGTCAGAGATTTTTTTAATGTAGCAGCTTCATTTAAATATTTATAAATATTAATTCATTTAACTCTGTGAGATGAATAGTATTACTATCTCACTTTTATGAATGAAAAAATTGATATGGACATCAGATTCCTGTCTCAAATTCACACAGTCTGTAAGTGGTAGAGCTGAATTGGTACCCAAACAACCTAAGGCCAGAATATACATTCTTAATATACTATACTATACTTCTCTTTCTGTCAATACGGGAAAGAAAGGCTTGCTATAATTCCAGTGAAAACTTGAAAGTTCATCATTTCTACTCTTGGAAAGTTGGCTAAAATTTATTGAGTCTCAAATTAATTTGCCAAACATGTGCAGTGTGGCTCCATCTAGAACTATTCCTGTCAGCTAGTTGAAGGATGTCAGTAGGCCGGCTCCTGAGAGATCTTTCAGAATGCTGTAACTTGTTGGGTTCCCTGTGGTTCAGAGTCTTGCTGTCAGCCCTGCAAACCTAGAAATGTAATCCTTTTGTTATCCAAGAAATGACTGAACTCCAGTCATGCTGGAGGACGTAAGAGATAAAGTTCACAAGACAATGATATGTTAAACAAAATGGAAATTTATTAATTTACCATGAGAAATATAATGACCAAATGGAACAAATATTCATTTATATTTGACAGCACATCTTCCTGTAGAAAAACTTCATGGGAGCCAAATTATAATTAGAAGGTTTCTAGGTATGCCTAGAAACATAACTGGGAGAGTTCTCTGATTTTAATAGCCTGAAGCCTTTAAACATTCAATCATAAAACTAACTCCTGGAAGTTTGTGCCTAAAATATCCTCATTTGTTCATTTCCACAGTATGATTTAGTCTGCCCAGGGGTCACAGAGAATTATGAAGTGTCTTCCTTTCTGCTGCTGTAGCTCTGATCAACCCAACTTCTCACTGATGTCTTTGTTCCTTAGACATGGATCTTCTAATTACAATCAATTCATATTCATCTTCAGTAACCCAATATTTGTTGATCATCTATCATGTGCCAAGACTGTTCTATGAGTATGGGGTAGAGCTCATTTCAGGAATCATTCTGTCTTTCTAAAATTTTGAAGTATCTCTTCTTGTCTTTTTTTGGATCCATTTTATGTTGAGACTATCTATCTATCTATCTATCTATCTATCTATCTATCTATCTATCACCTCTAAGGAGAAACTCATTAATGAGGTCTTGATGGTGACCTCACTGTGGTTCCCATGTATTGACTTAGAACATGTATTTTTGAATTTGTGTGATTATTATTCATTTTTGTCTTTCTCCACAAACCCTCATTTCAACTCTAACCAATGTGTGAATATTTTAAAAGTCTAGATCCTTTGTACAACACATTTGCTCTCCTAAGCTGAATCCATGAATTTCAATTGGCTAAATGTCACTGTCTGGACATTTTTCTAGCTTCTCAAACTCAATGACTCACATCAAACCTGCCATTTTCTTCTAACAAACCAGCTTTTATTTTTTTAAAAATCTGCATTTAAAATTGTGTTTTAAGTGACTACAATCAGCATCGTCCAGCCATTCCATATTTTAGTTCTGCTCCCATTTTTCCTGCACCCAGTGTCATGTCAATGAGTTGACAAATTGGATGAAAAGCATTTTGTAAACCAAACTCTTTCTTTCATTTATCTGCTTATTTTCGATATGTCCAACTAGTGACATATATCATTAGACACTGACATTGGTGTGTGTTGTACTGCAAGTTTCTTGAGCAGTGGATCATTCTTTTTTCTTGCCGTTGTCTCAGGGAACTTCTCTGGGCTCCTTCTGTTTGAAATTTTGGGTCCCAACCACATTTTGCCTCAACACCACTTGCAATGGACTGAATCAAAGTGTCTGTGTTAAAGTCCTAACCCTTAAGATGATGGTATTAGGAGGTGGGACCTTTGGGGGGTGATTGGTGCCCCATAAAAGAGGCCCTAGAAAGATCCCTTGCCTCTTCTACCATGTGAGGAAACTGCCAAAAGATGGACATCTATGAATAGGAAGCAGGTCCTCACCAGACACTGAATCTGTTGGTGATTTGATCTTGAACTTCCCAGTCTCTAGACTTGTGGGAAATAAATTTCTGTTGTTTATAAACCACCCAGTCTGTGACATTTTGTTATAGCGGCCTGAACAGTCTAAGACAGATAGCCTAGAGCTTTGGTTTTGTGTGCCATTTCTTTCTTTGGTTGACTATTTCCTTTAGACCTTTTTCTGAGCTGCCATGTATCTATACTCCTCTTCCTGTTGCCCCAAGTTAGCCATATTTCATTCCTACCCTTCCTACCACTCTCCTCTTCTATGTTTTTCTTCTTTTTTCATCATGAATCCAGCCGCATTTGACCTCCTCTTCCCTTGCTTTCCTCATTTACCATTCCCTTCCATCCTGTCTTATTCCTTCTATTCTCTGCCTGCCTTGGGTGGAGACTGAAACAATGCCATCACTCCCTTGGCCAAAATGAAACCAGCCCATAGAAGACAGTTTTTGAGACAAATAAAAATGGATCCTCCTGGTCTTAAAGCTTGAAATTTACATTTGTCTTATCTGAATTCCTTCTTAGGAAACTGACTCTCAGGCCTCCCAGATGTTATTAAGGAAGTGAAACTCATCTTCCTTACCTCTCCCTAATTCCTGTTTTACCAACTGACTGCCTGCTTTCTGTTGACCAACTCCTCTTTCTTACCCTCCTAATTCCTGTTTTCTCACACATACTACATTCCTTCTCTGCTATGTAAACCCCAAATTTTAGTTGGTTTGAGAGATGCTTTTCAGACTGATCTCCCATCTCTTCAGCTGAAGCACTTAAATAAAGCCTTCTTCTTTGGCAATACTTGTTGTCTCTGTGATTGGGTTTCTGTGCAGTGAGTAATGGGACCTAGACCAAATGGCTGGTGTTTTCATATCAAAAACATTCAATATCTCTCAATGCAAGAAAACATTTCTCATTCACATTTACGAACACTTCAACCATATTAGCCAAGTTTGTACTTTCCAGCTTAATATTTATTATTTTCCTACAAAGAGCCTTGTTCCATTTAACATAGGGGTCCTTGTTTTTTCCTAGTATTCCCTAACATGTCTGCATCCCTTTTCCCAATCTTCAATTCATATTGATTGCTAAACTTATAAAGTTATTTTATTTCTCCTAATAGATGGAAGTCCTACTCCTTATGCAAATTCATATTTTCTTTAAGTCTTTTCTAGTACCCTTGATCAGAAAAGTATCCTTTGCAGCCTTCAAATTAGGAAAGAACTTTGTTTTTAGGTCAATTTTACTGTACTTAAAAGTTATTTGTATACATTTGTCCTACTCTGCCAGATTATACATTTAATGAAGGTTGAAGAATATTAGCTTTCAAATACTCATCCATGGACTAGTGGGTACTTTACCATTCGAGGAGCTTAATGACATAAATCTACCGTGTGAAAGAATGAGAAGATGAGTCACCGCAGTCTTAAACATGATTTCATTTGTTCTCCATTCATGTCATCATCTACTATGTAATTTTCTTCTTTAACCAGAGACATGTAGATTTCAGGCAAAGCTTGTACTTCGTTCTCTTCTGCCCCTTAAAACCTTCATTGTGCACCACAGACCTAGGGTGCCCATCTTTCCTTGAATTTCTGCTTTTCTGGATCTAGTTACAAGTGTGCAGGCTGCAGCCCGCCACTGTCCACTGGCTATGTGGGAATTTCCTGATATAATAGTCTGACCTGAAATGTCACCAAGGCAGGTTTGGGCTGGCTTCCAGCCCACTGCAAACAGCAGGTATAAACAGCAGTGTTCTGCTCAACACTTCACCAGTTAAGCTGTCATTAAAAGGGAAACACCTGCTACCCAGAGAGTCTTTATATTTTCACTTTACCGCAGGGGTCTTCTCTGGACTTGTCAACTGATTGCTTTGGGGCTAAGCTGGAAAAAAATACATTATCTCTCCATGTAACTATCAAGTAAGAAGTGTCCTCTGTGTGATTAGACCCATCCACAAAACAGGCCCATGGAGAGTCTGGAAGCACATACTATACCTTAGAAAAGCAGAAATACACTATGTCTGCTGTTATATGGAAGATGAGAACAGGAACATACAAAATCATTGTGCTGTTAGAATCCTGCAGTCAGTTGGAGTCCCTGTTCCGCAGCAGCTTCCTCTGTAATTCCAAAATTATTTGTTACAGAATAAAAGCAACATAAGGTGCTCGATCTGCAATCTTTTGAATTAGTATAGTTTGGGAGGTAGGAGGCACAAAGGTTCAAGTCCTAATTCTACATATCATTGCTTTACTTTGGGCAAAATTTTTAACTTTCCCAAGACTGCTTTATCAGTATAATGTGGTGATGAGGCCAAGTAATCTTAGAATTTACTTATTTAGTTCCAGTAGTCTAAGATTCTGTGACTAGTTGACGCTTCTTGACTCTGTACTTAAGCAACTTAAAGTGCGAATTGGTAGCATTTTATAAGGCAGAGCATTTTCTCAAGATTTACAGTGAAATCTCTGTGGTTTGTGCTTACAGAGGGGGCAGTGAATAGTTTGAATTATGGGATACTTTTTCAGAAATGCCATCTTTATTACTTTCAAATGGGTGCAGTAAATATGCTGGGCTAAGAAAACGTTGCCAGGATGTTTTGCCAAATATAGATCTTTTTGTGAATGTATCAGAATGATATGTAATTAACTTTTATTGTTTATACATCAGTGTGAGCTTTTAAAGTGCTTAAAAACAGTTTGTTGCCTTAAATGGTTTTGTGAGTACCTTCATTGCCAGACTTTTATTTACATGATGCCCTATAAGATGGTTAATTTTATGTGTCAACTTGACTAGGCTAGGGGATGGCTGTGAAAACATTATTTCTGGGTGTATCTGTGAGGGTATTTCTGGAAGAGATGAGCATTTGAATTGGTAGACTGAGTAAAGAAAATGGCCCTCACCAATGTGGGTGGGCATCATCTAACCTGTTAAAGGGCATCAATACAACAAAATGGCAGAGGAAGGGCAAGTTTACTCTATCTGTTTGAGCTGGGGCATCTGTCTTCTTCTGCTCTTGGACATCCGCATTCCTGGTTCTCAGGCTTTGGGACTTGGATTGAATTTCATCATTGACTTTCTTATTTCTCCATCTTGCAGGTGGCAGATAATGGAATTTTTCAGCCTCCATAACTGTTTGAGCTAGTTTCTACAATAAATCTCCCTTTATATATAATATATATCTATATCCTATTAGTCTGTTTCTCTGGAGAACTCCGACTCATTCATTCTATGTAAAATTTGTTGGTGCAAAGGTTAAAACTTACATTTTCTTATTATTAAAACTTCAAGATAAGTGATGTTTAGGATGTTTTGAATGATGATGAGTTGGGATTACAACATAGCCCTAGATACACACTTCTTTCAAGTAAGCATTCATTACTAAGCCTTGAAACCATGAAGTCTTTGCAGGCTTTGTCTTCACAGTCTTCACAGTTACCCCATTGTTTCAGAAGTTTTGCTTTCTCATTTTGTTCTAGCTTGAGGTACAAGTTGATGCTGAAAAATAAAAGAGATTCTTTGAGGTTCAAGGTCTTTGACTCAGTGAGCCACTGGCTGTCTCTCCTGCTCTTACCCTCTTACCCTTTGTCTTACATGTCCTAGTACCTAGTAGAACCTTAGACCCCTTCTTGTCTTACTGCCCCATTGGACCTGCCAACTCCAAGGCTCCTAAGTACAGTTCAGGAAATATCAGTTCCTATGGGGTAAAGCATCGCAGTTTAGGAAATGATAACTGATGGTCACTGACAACCAGGGTTCCCATCAAAGTCTTTAAATTCTTTATAAAGTCAGTAACTGTTGAATACCTGCCATGTATAAGCTATAGGGGTTGTACAAAGATGAATAAGATACAGCCGCAGTCTCAGGAAAGTTGTTTGCAACTTGGTAGAGGAGGCTAATTTCATCATAATTGTATTTCTAATTTCTAGGAGAATGGATTTCTTTTTGTCCTCAGGCTTTAATATCCACAGCAGTATGCAGAAAGTATCACCTTCTCAGCACTGGTGCGGTCACCTTTTTCACTATGCCAAGGGAGAAGATGACATCAACACATTATTACTTGGCTTAATTGCAGCTTCCGTAAAACAAATAATAGGCACAATTATGTGAAACCACAAAGCAGCCTAATGACATATTGAAAATCCCAGAACAAGTGAATAGGGAGAAAGAATATGGAATTTTTTTCAAAACAAAAATTAAACTGATTTTTTGGGGGTAGGTTGGGGTGGGTGAGGATTTTGGCCTAGGCCAGCATGAACTGATAGAACATGTGAAGGCAGAAAAAATAATGAACTAGGATCTTTCTACCATCCTCCATCAAGACGGAATCTTTGCTGACCTCTCCGTATTACTTCAATGCTTCTAATAGTGTTGGAAAGTAATAGCACAAAAGCTTGCTTTATTTGGTGATGGAGAAGCAAAGCCAGACCTGCTCTTTGTGTGGTGTGACCCAGGATACCTCAAGGCCAAGATGACTTCCAATAGTTCTTTCCCTTAACCCACAGCAACCAAAATTCCCACCATTAGAATTTTTATGTAGGTGCTTTCTAGAAATGTGTGCTCTGTGGATAGATCAAGACCTTATTATTTATTTAGAAGTCTAATATCTTGGGTAATGTCTTAGTCTGTTTTCCACTGCTATAACAGAATACTTGAGAGTGGGTAATTTATAATAAACAGAAACTTATTGGTCAAGGTTCCAGAGGGTGGGAGGTCAAAGACCAAAAGCTGCATCTGGTGAGGGTCTTCTTGCTGTGTCATCCCGTGATGGAAGGGCAAAGAGAGGGCATGAAAACATGAAACGACTAAACTTGCTTTTATAACAAACTTACTCTTGCAATAAAGAACATATTCCTGCAGCAATGACATTAATCTATTAATGAGGTCAAAGCCCTCATGGTCTAATTACCTCTTAAAGGTCCAGTCTATCAATATTGTTGCATTGGAGACTGTTTCCAACACATGCTTTATTGGAACTTCCATATAGCAGAGCTTTGGTGATCTAGAGTCCATTAAGGATCACTTTGATCTAAGGGAGAGATATGAACTGGCAAAAAATAAGAAAGTGATGTGGTTTAATGAATGAAGTGTGGATGGCAGAAAAAGGAGAGAAAAACAAACTAGAGCTGCTCTAAAGACTCAGTGACTTTAGAAAAATGTGTCAAAGGCTTTGACCATTGAGGGGTGGAAGGGGCCATAGTCTCTGCCTTCTCTCTTCTTTACCCTTTTCTGATCAATACATATGGCTGATGTTACTTAGCATTAAATGGTAATATGTCTTTTCATGCTTGCTTGTGGGATGGGGGCTGATGGTTTTGCTATGAGTCAAACCAGGCACCAAGAGATACTTCACTGGGATGGGTTAAATCCATGGATTTAAGATATCATTGAAATGAGTACCAGATTACCTAGGTTCTTGGCCTAGCTCTGCTGGGAATTACTGTGTGGCCACAGGCAAGTTTGTTTTTCTTTCTAGAGACCCATTTTCTTTAACCACACCATGCCAGGAATGGTGGAGAGAGGGACCATATAGGATTAGCTGCCTCAATTCTAATGGAACTTTATACCCTACTTTATAAAAGCAGAAAATGCTGTGGTATCTGAGAACTGGATCTTATATTCACCAGTATCTCAGAAATAAAATTCAATTTCAGCAGGAGATGGTTCTGAACACTCACATGCTACTTGGGGGGAATCTAATGCACATAAAAGCTGAGTACAAGACTGCAAATCCCCTTCCAAGCCTTCTTCACCTGCTGAGTCATCTGCCAAAGTCTGGATATGTGGCTCTTGGGATATGTCCAGCCTTGCCTTGAGCTAGGCAGCAGGCATCCAGTTAGGGCAGAAGCTTGGATTTTAACATAACAACTGGAGGCAAGTTACAGAAGCAATATGATTTTCTAAATTATTGGAATTAGCTAGTCAAGCCTGGGAGTTAACAATCACTCAGAGGCTCACAAATCCTAATAACATCTGGCAAACTCCAACAGGGGCAGAAAGAAACACATACACATGCACATGCATACCCCCTCCCGCCCCCCACATACCCAACAATAAGCAAATAAACAAAAAACAAACCCAAGGCATTCACATCCTTTTTTAGTATGACATCCTTAAGGTCACCATGTCAAGGGATGGGAGGAAATTAAAAGGAAACTTCTCAGAGGACACTGCTTACAAGGACTCCTTTACTTATAGCTTGTTAATTTTCACAGTACAGTGGCCCTGGGTCGTGAATTAAAGAAACAGATGAAAAAAAATATTGGGCTTTAAACTATACTGGAGGCCCCTTGCATACTCCTGTGCCTTTTGATGAGAAACATTAAACATTTTTAATTTAGCACATCAATTTGAAAATCTAATTTTTTTTTAATGCTTTGTAGCAGCAGACGCGTTCATGGTGCTGTCACTACCATAGAAGAATTATGAGAAACTTGAACCGCAAAAAGTAAATTAGAAAAATCTCATTTCAGTTACTCTAAAAAGAGGGGAAATTAGATTTTGATTAAAATCACTCACACATACAATTTTAGGTAAACTAATTTAGCAAGACTGACTATATAATTTTTTTTCCTGCCAGTATGTCCTTTTAATACTGGCTGTGAGGTATTCGTACCCATAACCTTTCTTCCGACCAATGGATGAAAGAAAGAAACTCTAATAAAGTGGCCTCTTGACCACTGTGTCCAAGGCCTGGTAGGGAGAGATTAAAGTAGTGTATTTGTCAATATAATAGGCAGAAGCTGAGAATGAATTAAGACTCCTTGTACAAGTCTTTTTTAGCCGGCCCTTAGCTTTGCCTTTTCAACTATTTTTTTTTTTTTTTTAAGGTTTCAACTTGGAAAATTTTACTTTAAGGAATGATGTGTCAGCTAATGTAGGGGATTAATTGCATCATTAGTGCTGCATAATGTACAGTTCATGGCCAGAGGCCCCAGTCTGGGTGAGACAAATGCTGCCACCTTCAAGGTGGGATGGGAGCACAGCAACCGACAGTTCTCATTAATTAAAGGTAGACCCACGTCCTCTACAAGGGTGTTGCCAGTTGCAGTGAAACGATGCATAGAGATATGTTTTGTAAACCATAAAGTGTTACCCAAGACTGTAGTGTCAGTATTCTTGTGTCTGAGTTCAAATTACTGCCTTCCGGGGTCTGAGCTTGGTCCTCTGAAATCCCAGCATGGAATCTAGGTTTTAGTTATTAAGCATCTTGTACCAAACCTCATTTTGAAAATCGCATTGTTAATGAATTCGAAACTTTTAAATTAAGGCTGAAAGGCAAATAGTTAACTCTCTGTAAGAACAGGAATGGCTGGTGTATAGAGGATTGTGCCCATAACTGATCTCCCTCCCTACTGAGTAGAATACTTGGAGGAGCAGGTTTCCTTGAACTTGCCAGTGAGGTGTGATGAGACGTGCATGATGTAAAAAATATGGGAGTGACATGGTCAGTCTCTGTGTCCCCACTCAAATCTCATCTTGAATTGTAACCCCCATAACCCCCATGTGTCGAGGGTGGAACAGGTGGAGATAATTGAATCATGGAGGTGGGTGCCCCCATGCTGTTCTCATGATAGTGAGTTCTTTTTATATGGTTTTATAAGGGGATTCCCCATTGCTCGGCATGCATTCCATCCAGCCACCCTGTGAAAATGGTGTCTGCTTCTCCTTTGCCTTCTGCCATGACTATAAGTTTCCTGAGGCCTCCCCAGCAATGCAGATCTATGAGTCAATTAAACCTCTTTCCTTTATATTAATAAATTACCCAGTCTTGGGTATTTCTTCGTAGCAGTTTGAGAACAGATTAATACAAGGAGCCTTTGAAAAATGTAACATGTAATATATAGGTAAGACACTATTTAAAAAGAAATAAGGCTCGGCGTGGTAGCTCACACCTGTAATCCCAGCACTTTGGGAGACTCAGGTGGGCAGATCACGAGGTCAGGAGATCAAGACCATCGTGGCTAACATGGTGAAGCCCCATCTCTACTGAAAATATAAAAATTAGCTGGGCATGGTGTCATGCCTCAGCTACCTGGGAGACTGAGGCAGGAGAATCGCTTAAACTTGGGAGGCGGAGGTTGCAGTGAGCCGAGATCACGCCACTGCACTCCAGCCTGGCGATAGAGCAAGACTCCATCTCAGATAAATAAATAAATAAAAAGAAACACTATACAAATAACAATTCCGTACGATCTGTAAGTAGCAGAAAGACAAGGAGGGTTGAAAGAGAGCTGTTATTTACTAATCATTGTTGTCACCTGGCTATCCACTCTTCTCCAATCCTGGCATGCCACAGAAAGATAGATAACAAGGATAAGATTGAATCTGGAAATAGAAGAACAGGGGAAGAAAAGAAATTAGAAAATAATTAGAAATGAAAGAGTAAATTAGGCTAAAGAAGTCAGAAATCGAGAAAATAGAAGAAGAGAAAGATGCAGGAAAGAGGGAAAGGAAAAAAAAAGGAAGAATCAGAAAAACCGGGGAAAGGAAGAAGGTGGGAGGGAAGATCTTGACTTTTCTTCATCAGCCTAGTCCATTTTGACAACATTTTGGTCCAATAAGCCTCATATATCACTTTCAGTCTTGGAAATAACAGAAACCTGCTTAAAACCTTCTTTAAAACTTCCATAATAGAAAAGTACCAGGACATCTTTTTCACTGGGCATCAGCCTCTGCAGTTGTCTGTCTCAGCTTTGAGTCCATGACCCATCCCTATAAGCACTCCCTTGTAAAGCACCACAACTTGTCTCTCTTTTCCAAAGCCCTGCTAGAACCCAACTATTCACCTTCCGCTTGTCCATCACAGAGTAACTAAATGTTTCCAGATAGAAACCATACAACAGAACATTGACTTCTTTATAATTGCCAAGATTCAAAATAACAGGTGACTGTTTATTTTATTTTCTAGAGACAGTCTCTTGCCTTGTCACCCACGCTGGAATGCAGTGGTGGGATCACATCTCACTGCAGCTTCAATCTCCCAGGCGCAAGCAATCCTCCTGAATAGCTGGGACCATGGGTACATTCTACACCTGCCTAATTTTTATTTTGTAGAGATGGAATCTCCCTATGTTGCCCAGGCTGCCCTTGAACTCTTGATCTCAAGACAGCCTTCCACCTTAGCCTCCCGAAGTGCTGGGATTACAGGCATGAGCCACCACACCTGGCCAACAGGTGACATTTCATGGCATTTCTGTCTTCTTGTTCCATGAAGTGACTACTGGCATACCTCTCAGAACATCTTCCTGTTTGATGCCACTTGGTTTTTAATAACCAAACTTCATGAGGCATAAATATTTCTCAGTGGGACATTTTTGAGGTGGATGTTTATGCAGAGAATATTTATATTTACATGCCCTAAACTCAATAAAACACTTTAAACAAAATAAAATTCAGGAAATGACTCAAAATGAATTCCCAATACAATAAGTAGCCTAAGCACCACATGTAGATGTTTTAAAGGGCATGCAGTATGTTAACAGATGTGCATCTGACTTACTGAGAGAAGTAATGTTACTGCATACACAGCAAATGTTTCTTAACAAGTATATTAACTTTGAGATAAGAAAGATATGTTATAAGCGTTATTTGTCTTAACATAATAATTATATATGTATAATATATAATTGGTAAGAATTTTTCTTTCTTGTGAATGTTGGCATGCTGATTCTAAAATGGATATAGAAATGTAAAAGGCCAAGAATAGCTAAGGCAATTTTTTTTTTTTTTTTTTTGAGATGGAGTCTCTCTCTGTTGCCCAGACTGGAGTGCAGTGGTGTGATCTCAGTTCACTGCAACTTCTGCCTGCTGTGGTCAAGCAATTCTCCTGCCTCAGTCTCCCGAGTAGCTGGGATTACAGGTGTGTTCCAACATTCCCAGCTAATTTTTGTATTTTTGGTAGAGACGGAATTTCACCATGCTGGTCAGGCCGGTCTTGTACTCCTGACCTTGTGATCTGCCTGCCTCGGCCTCCCAAAGTGCTGTAATTACAGGCGTCAGCCACCATGCCTGGTGATTTTAAAGATGAACAATATTGGAGAGTTTTCAGATAATGTGCTATTGACACAAGGACACACACAGAGGTAAATGGTACAGAAGAGAGGGTTCAGAATCACATGGAATTCATAGTTGATTTAAAAATCCACGGCACTGAAGAGAAGTGGTGAGAGGATGTATTTTAAATCCTTGATACTAAGTTAATTTAGTATCCCTATATAAAAAAATAAAAATTTGACCCCCTACCTTACACAAAATACACAAAAGTATTTCCAGTGGGTTGTAGCTCTACATATGTGTGACAAGTAAAATGATAAAGCCTCTAGAACATGGCATAGGAAAATATCTGCATAAATATTTTTCAAGTTACTTATTAATTCTAATTGTAGCTTCTTTGGGAATGCCTGTATGTAGTAATCACGTGGTCTCTGAATAATGGCAGTTTACTTTTTTCTTTCAAATTATCATGCCTTTTATTTCTTCTTTTTGCTTTATTGTCCTAAGATAGTCAGTACACTGTTTAATGGAAGGGATGTTAGCTGACAGCCTTATCTTATTTAAGATCTGAAAGTGAAAGCTTTTGATATTTAGTATTAACTTTATGTTTGCTATAGGTTTTTTTGTAGCTGTCATTCGTCAGACTAAGGAAGAAGTTCTCTTCCTTTTCTACTTTACTAAGAGTTAAAAAGTATCACAAATGGGTATTAAATTTTATCAAATGAACTTCCCATGTCCATTGAAATAATAGAAAATTTCTCCTTAATGTGTTTAATTACATTAATTGATTTTCAAATGTGTTAACCAATTTTATATTTCTGGAATCAAGCCCACTTAGTATTGATGAATTATCATTTTATATGTCCCATAATTGTTTGCTAAATTTTTAAGTGAATTTTGATATAAGGAAGGTTGGCTTCTAATTTTCTTTATCAGGTTTTAGTATTAATGTCATGCTGGCATGCTGGTCCTACAAAATTGGCTGGAAAACATTTCTCTTTAAAAATATTCCTGCATAAATTTGCATAAAATTGGTGTTTTTTCCCCCTTAAATGTTTGGAAATCATCCAGGCTTTTCTATTTTTAAATTTTTTTTAGAGGAGGCATTGGAAAATTCCTTTAATTTCAAAGGATTTAAAGGATTCAATTCATTTAATAGCTCTTTTTTCTAGTTTTTAAATATTTAAACTTTTTTTATTTTTTTCATATGTTATGAGGGTATAGGTGGTGTTTGGTTACATGCGTAAGTTCTTTAGTGGTGACTGTGAAATTTTGGTGCACCCGTATACACTGAACAGTATACACTGCACCCTATTTGTAGTCTTTATCCCTCTCCCGCTCCCACCCTTCCTCCCAAGTCCCCAAAGTCCACTGTATTATTCTTATGCATTTGTGTCCTCATAGCTTAGCTCCCACATATAAGTGAGAATATATGATGTTTGATTTTCCGTTTCTGAGTTATTTCACTTAGAATAATAGCCTCCAATCTCATCCAGGTCATGAATGCCATTAATTTATTCCTTTTCATGGCTGAGTAATATTCCATCATATATATATATATACATATTATATCTCACATTTCTTTATCTATTCACTGATTGATGGGCATTTGGGCTGCTTCCATGGTTTTCAGTTGCAAATTTTGCTGCTATAAATGCATGTGCAGGTAACTTTTTTGTATAATGACTTATTTTCCTTTGGGTACGTAGTAGTAGGATTGCTGGATCAAATGGTAGTTCTGCTTTTAGTTCTTTAAGGAATCTCCACACTGTTTTCCATAGTGGTCATACTAGTTTACATTCCTACCAGCAGTGTATTAGTGTTCCTTGATCACTGCATCTATGCCAACATCTACTGTTTTTGGATTTTTTGATTATGGCCATTCTTGCAGGAGTAAGGTGGTATTGAATTGTGGTTTTGATTTGCATTTTCCTGATCATTAGTGATGTTGAGCATTTTTTCATATGTTCATTGGCCATTTGTATATCTTCTTCTGAGAATTGTCTATTCATATCCTTAGCTCCTTTTTGATGGTATTTTTTTTTCTTTTTTTGCTGATTTGTTTTACTTCATTGCAGATTCTGGATATTAGTACTTTGTCAGATGTATAGATTATGAAGATTTTGTCCTACTCTGTGGGTTTTCTGTTTACTCTGCTGACTGTTCCTTTTGCCATGCAAATACTTTTTAGTTTAATTAAGTCCCAGCTATTTATCTTTGTTATTATTGCATTTACTTTTGGGTTCTTGGTCATGAAATCCTTGCCTAAGCCAAAGTCTAGAAGGATTTTTCCAGTGTTATCTTCTGGAATTATTATGGCTTTAGGTCTTAGGTTTAAGTCCTTGATCCATCTTGAGTTGATTTTTGTATAATGTGAGAAATGAGGATCCAGTTTCTTCCTTCTCCATATAGCTAGCCGGTTATCCCAGCACCATTTGTTGAAAAGATGTCCTTTTCATACTTTAAGTTTTTGTTTTCTTTGTCAAAGATCAGTTGGCTGTATTTTGGTTTATTTCTGGGTTCTCTATTCTGTTCCATTAACCTATGTGCCTATTTTTATACCAGTGCCATGCTGTTTTGGTGACTATGACCTTATAGTATAGTTTGAAATCAGGTAGTGTGATGCCTCCAGATTGGTTCTTTTTGCTTAGTCTTGGTTTGGCTATGTGGGTACTTTTTTTGGTTCCATATGAATTTTAGAATTATTTTTTCTAATTTCTGTGTTGTATGATGGTGGTATTTTGATGGGAATTGCATGGAATTTGTAGATTGCTTTTGGCAGTATGGTAATTTTTCATAATATTGATTGTACCCATCCATGGAACATGGGATGTGTTTCCATTTGTTTCTGTCATCTATGATTTCTTTCAGCAGCGTTTTGTAGTTTTCCTTGTAGAGGTATTTTGACTCCTTGGTTAGGGACATTCGTAAGTATTTTTTTTTTTTTTTGTAGCTATTGCAAAAGGGGTTGTGTTCTTGATTTGATTCTCAGCATGTTTGCTGTTGGTGTATAGAAGATCTACTGATTTGTGTATATTAATTTTGTATCTAAAAACTTTGCTGAATTCTTTTACAAGTTCTATGAGCTTTCTGGAGGAGTCCTTAGGGTTTTCAAGGTAAACAAACATATCATCAGCAAACAGTGAGACTCTGACTTACTCTTTACTGATTTGAATGTCCTTTATTTCTTTCTCTTGTCTGATTGCTCTGGCTAGGACTTCCAGTACTATGTTGAAGAGGAGTGGTGAGAGTGGGCATCCTTGTCTTGTTCCAGTTCTCAGAGGGAATGCTTTCAACTTTTCCCCAGTCAGCATTATGTTGGATGTAGGTTTGTCATACATGGCTTTTAATGCCTTCAGGTATGTCCCTTCTATGTTGATTTTTCTGAGAGTTTTAATCATAAAGGGGTGCTGGATTTTGTTGAATGCTTTATCTGCATTTATTGAGATGATCATGTAATTTTTGTTTTTAATTTTGTTTATGTGGTGTATCATATTTACTGACTTGCATATGTTAAATCATCCCTGCATCTCTGGTATGAAACCCACTTGATCATGGTTGATTATCTTTTTGATATGTTGTTGATTTGATTAACTGGTAGTTTGTTAAAGATTTTAGCATCTATGTTCATCAGGGATTGGCCTGTGGTTTTCTTTTCTTTTTTGGTTACGTCCTTTCCTGGTTTGGGTATTAGGGTGATGCTGGCTTCATAGAATGATTTTGTTCTCTGTCTTGTGGAATAGTGTCAAAAGGATTGGTACCAATTCTTCTTTGAATGTCTGGTAGAATTCTGCTTTGAATCCGTCTGGTTCTGGACTTTTTTTTGGTAATTTTAAAATTACCATTTCTTTCTTGCTGCTTGTTACTGGTCTGTTCAGGGTATCTAATTCTCCCTGATTTAAGCTAGGAGGGTTGTATCTTTCCAGGAATTTATCCATCTGTTCTAGGTTTTCTAGTTTATGTGCATGAAGGTGTTCATAGTAGCCTTCAACGATCTTTTGTATTTTTGTAGTGTCAGTTGTAATATCTCCTGTTTCATTTCGTGTTGAGTTTATTTGGATTTTCTCTCTTCTTTTCTTAGTTAATCTTGCGAATGGCTCATCAATTATGTTTATCATTTCAAAGAACCAACTTTTCATTTCATTTATCTTTTGTATTTTTTTGTTTGTTTGTTTTAATTTCATCTGGCTTGATGACCTGTGTAGTGCTGTCAATAAAGTATTAAAGTCTTCCACTATTTTTATGATGCTATCTCATTTCTTAAGTCTATTAGTAATTATTTTATAAATTTGGGAGCTCCAATGTTATATATGTTTAGGATTGTGATATTTTCCTGTTGGAGGAAGCCTTTTATCATTATATAATATCCCTCATTGTCTTTTTAAACTGCTGTTACTTTAAAGTTTTTTTTGTCTGATATAAGAATAGCTGCTCTTGCTTGTTTTTGGTGTCCATTTGAATGAAATACCTTTTTCAACCCCTTTAAGTTTATGTGAATCATTACATGTTAGGTGAGTCTCTTGAAGGCAGCAGATAGTTATTTGGTGAATTCCTATCCATTCTGCAGTTCTGTATATGGTAAGTGGTGCATTTAGGCCATTTTCTTTCAATGTTAATATTGAGATGTGAGGTACCATTCCATTCATCATACTATTTTTGTCTGTGTAGCTTGGTTTGTTTTTGTTTTTTAAGTTGTATTTTCGATTTTTAGGTCCTGTGAGATTTATGCTTTAAAGATGTTGTGTTTTGATGTGTTTCCAGGATTTGTTTCAATATTTAGAGTTCAATATTTTAGCAGTTCTTGTAGTGGTGGCTTGGTAGTGGCAGATTCTCTCAGCATTTGTTTATCTGAAAACAACTATATCTTTCCTTCATATACAATACTTAGTTTTGCTGGATACAAAATTCTTGGCTGATAATTCTTTTGTTTGAGGAGGCTGAGGATAGGGTCCCAATCCTTTCTAGCTTGTAGTGTTTCTGCTGAGAAATCTGCTGTTAATCTGATAGGTTTCCCTTTATAGGCTACCTGGTGCTTTTGTCTCACAGCTCTTAAGATTCTTTCTTTCACCTTAACTTCAGTTAACCTAATGATAATATGCCTAGGCGATGATCTTTTTGTGATGAATTTCCCAGGTGTTCTTTGTGCTTCTTGTAGTTGGATGTCTAGGGCTCTAATAAGATTGGGGAAGTTTTCCTCGATTATTTCCCCAAATATGTTTTCCAAAATTTTAGATTTCTCTTCTTCCTCAGGAACACTGATTATTCTTAGGTTTGGTCATTTAACATAATCCCAGACTTCTTGGAAGTTTTGTTTATATTTTCTTATTCTTTTTTTATGTCTTTTTTGGATTGGGTTAATTCAAAGACTTTGTCTTCGAGCTCTGAATTTCTTTCTTCAACTTGTTCAATTCCATTGCTGAGACTTTCCAGAGCATTTTGCATTTCTATAAGTGTTTCCAATGCTTCCTGAAGTTTTTATTGTTTTTCTTTAAGCTATCTATTTCCTTGGCTATGTATCTCTTCACTACATACAAGATATATACATACATATATATGTATATGTATATATGTGTGTGTGTGTGTGTGTATATATATATTTTATTTCCTTGCATTGGGCTTTGAATTCTTTTGGTGCCTCCCTGATTAGCTTAATATTAGCTTAATAATTAAGCTTCATAATTAACCTCCTGAATTCTTTTTCAGGTAAATCAGGGATTTTTTCTTGGTTTGGATCCATTGCTGGTGAACTAGTGTGATTTTTTTGGGGTGTTAGAGAGCCCCGTTTTGTCATATTACCAGGGTTGCTTTTCTGGTTCCTTCTCATTTGGGTAGGCTCTGTCAGAGGGAAGGTCTAGTTCTGAAGCCTGTTGTTCAACTTCTTTTGTCCCAAGGAGTGTTCCCTTGATGTAGTACTCTCCTCTTTTTCCGACGGATGTGGATTCCTGAGAGATGAGGTGTAGTGATTGTTATCTGTCTTCTGGATCTAGCCACCCAGCAAGTCTACCTGGCTTTGGCCTGGTACTGGGGGTTGTCTGCACAGTCCTATGATGTGAACTGTCTATGGGTCTTTCAGCTGTGGATACCAGCACCTGTTCCAGTGGAGGTGGCGGAGGGGTGAAATGGTGTCTGTGAGGGTTCTTAGCTTTGGTGGTTTAATGCTCTATTTTTGTGCTGGTTTGCCTCCTGCTGGGAGGTGGCACTTTCCAGAGAGCATCAGCTGAGGTAGTGTGGGGAGGAACAGATGCTAGATGGGGTTCTAGAACTCCCAAGACTATATGTTATTGTGTTCAGTTACCAGGGTGAGTAGGGTAGGACCATCAGGTGGGGGCAGGGCTAGGCGTATCTGAGCTCAGGTTCTCCTCAGGTGGGTCTTGCTGCAGCTGCTGTGGGGGATGGGGGTAAGATTTCTACGTCAATGGAGTTGTGTACCTAGGAGGATTATGGCTGCCTCTGTGGAGTCATGCAGATTGTCAGAGAAGTGGGGGAAGGCTGGCAGTCACTAGCCTCACTCAGTTCCTACACAATCCAAAGCATCTTTTTGACTCCCACCATGACCCATTAACAGCACTGAGTCTGTTTCCAGGCAGTGGGGAACCAGGGCTGAGAACTTGCCCCAGGCTACCTGCCTCTCAGCTGCAAAAGCAAGTAGGGTTTTTGTGTTTCCCCCGCCTGTGGAGTCTGCACACCAGATTCATTACTTCCCCAGAGTTCTGGCCTGGAGGTTTCTTCGCCAGTTCAAGCTGGAGATTTCCTTCTCCCTGTGGCACTTTCCCTGTTCTTCTGTTCACCCTCCTGAAAAATCCCTGTGATGCCAGGCAGGAATGGCCTTCTTGGGGACCCAGTGAGCTCACAGGGCCTTTCTTGCTGCTTCCTCTACCCCTGTATTTCACTTGGCTCTCTAAATGAACTCAGCTCCAGGTAAGGTTGGAATCTCCTTCAGTAAGCTAGACTTTCAGTTTCCCAAGTGGGGATATGCGCTCGAGGGTAGACAATTTGGGCACTCACAGTTTGGGCACTCACAGTATTGGTGGTGTCTCCTGGGAGCACTCTGCTTCCTTCAGAGGGTCTGTGGGTCCTCTTGGAATTCCTGGTTGGTTCTTGCAGTTGTTCTGGAATTAAAATTCACAGTGCGAGCCTCTGCATGCTGCTCTGTCCATTTGAGTTGGAGCTGCAATCTAGTTCTGCCTCCCATCCGTCATGATGCCCTGACCTCGACTGAACAGCTCTGTCTTTACAATAAATAAATAATAATGATTTTAAAATATTTGTTGTCAGTTTTGATGAATTACATTTTTCTAGGAATATGTCAATTTTTAATCCAATTGGTAAAGTTATTTAATGTATACTGTTATGATTCATTTATGTTTATAGGATCTGTAGTGATGGCCCTTTTCTCATTCTGTGTTACCCTCTCTCTGTTTTCCTTGATCTGTCTTTGCAGGAATATAATGATTTTGTTAGTCTTTTCAAGACAGCAACATTTGGCTATGCTGATCCAATTTTGCAGGACTACTCAAAGTGTTGTTTATAGATAGATGATGGGCTGTGAAGTGTTTCATACTGGTCTGAGATATAATGAGTATTAGAAATGAAGAATGAGTGTTCAGAAACTTTTATAGTAATTTGACATTGCCATGACATTCAATCACATCATTAGTCCTATAAGTGCTTTTATCTTATAAAATTATTTATGAAAAAATTTTATATATTTTGAAATCATGGAAACACACACACAAACACATATAACACATTTATGTAGGTATACATGTATTTATAATGTACATTTATATGCACAATTTTAATGTAAATGTAAAATTTAATGAAAAATAAAGCTGATGCTAGGTGGAGATCAATAAGTGTGTTAGGGAATTGGAGATATTGAAAGAACATAAAAAATAAATTTGAACTCTTAGAAGATGACATGAGAAAATATAGATGACCTTGGGTTTGGCAATAACTTTTTAGATATGGCACAAAAGGCACTTATTTCCAAGAAATAAATAATTAATAAACTAGACTCATTAAAAATTTCTGCTCTGTGAAAGACACTGTCAAAATAATGAGAATACATTCCACAGACAGAGAGAATACTGGCAAAAGAGATATCTTATAAAAGACTGTTATCTAAAATATACAAAGATCTCTCAAAACTCAATAATAAAAAATGAACAACCTGATTAAAAAATGGGTCAAAGATCTGGACAACTCACCCAAAAGATACACAGGTGGCAAATAAGCATATGAAAAGATGCTTAACATTATATTTCATTAGGAAATTGCAAATTAAAACAAGAAAATACCATTACATACCTATTAGAATGCAGAAAATCCAAAACTATGGCAACATTAATTGTTGGTGAGGATATGGAGCAACATAGACTCTCATTCATTGCTGGTGGGAAAGCAAAATGGTGAAGCCACTTTGGAAGACAGTTTGATAGTTTCTCAAGAAACTAAACATACTCTTACCATATGACCCAGCAACTACATTCCTTTCTATTTACCCAGATGAATTGAAGACTATGTCCGCACAGAAACCTACATATGCATGTTTATAGCAGCTTTATTTGTAACTGCCAAAACTTGAAAGCAACCAAGATTTCCTTCAGTAGGTGAATGGATAAATAAACTGTGGTACATCTAGACAATGGAATATTATTCAGTGCTCAAAACAAAACATCTAGACAAATGGAATATTATTCAGAGGTATCAAGCCATGAAGAGATACGGAAGAACCTTAAGTACATAACACTAAGGGAAAGAAACCAATCAGAAGAGGCCATATACTGTATGATTTAAACTATAGAATAGTCTGGAAAAGATAAAACTATGGAGACAATGAGGCAGCAGTGAATAGGTGAAGCACAGAGGACTTTTAGGTGAGTGAAACTACACTGCATGATAGATGCTATGATGATGAGTGTGCATTATCTATGGATATCATATTCTATGGGTTTTGACTATACATTAGTCAAAACCCATAGAATATACAACTCTAAGAGTCAACCCTAATTAAACTGTGGACATAGGGGATAATGATGTGTCAATGTAGGTTCATCAGTTATAAATGTACCACTCTGGTCTGGGGTGTTGATAATGGGTAGGGGGTGCAAATGTGGGGCAGCATTATATGGGAATTCTCTGTATCTTCCACTCAATTTTGCTGTGAACCTAAAGTTTCTCTAAAAAATCAAGTCATCCAGGCGCGGTAGCTCATGCCTGTATTCCCAGCACTTTCAGAGGCCAAGGTAGGAGGATCACTTGAGGCCAGGAGTTCAAGACCTACCTGGGCAACATAGCAAGATGTCTCTACAATATTTTGTTGTTGTTGTTGTTGTTTGTCTTTTAATTAGCTGAATGTGGTGGTGTGTGCTTTGAGAGGCTGAGGCAGGAGGATTGCTTCAACCCAGGAGTTGGAGGCTGCAGTGAGCTATGATCATGCCACTGCACTCCAGGCTGGGCAACAGAATGATATCCTGCCTCAAAAAAAAAAAAAAAAAAAAAAAAGAGGTCTATTAAAACGTACTTAAAATTTACCAATAAATGTTAATAAATAAACAAATTTGAGGCTACTAAAGGGGGTTAGAATAGATATGTAACTTAAAATTAAGGTTTTTTTTTGTTTGTTTGTTTTCTTCTTATTTATGCTTGATCTGGTGGAAAGAGCATGGGCTTCATAATAGGCACAATCATTGTATCCCAGCACTGTTATTTACAAATGCTATGACCTTGGGCAAAGCACTTAAGCTTTCTGATTCTCAGAAATCCCACCTATAAAACCTGTACTCTGTATATCCCAGTGACCTAATATATGTGATTATTGTGGTGTCTGGTTCATTTTAAGTCTCAGTAAACAGTGGCTAATAGTTTATATGTAATATTCATCTTTACAGTGTTTATTGTAGGCAGTGTTCTTGATTCTGGTTGTAAACAAATGTACTGCTATGTGTTGCTGTGTTTTGCCATCTGTAACATAATATGTTATCCACAATGTGCCATTTGTGGAAAAATAATCCTCTAAATTTTTGAAAAAGCAACTGAAATAAAAAGATACAAGAACTAAAAAATAAAGTAAAAAACCATGAAAAATAGATGGCACAACCCATTTATGCTGGAGGTTGCATATTTTTTTGTGTGAAAAATCAGATCTTGATGATAACCTTGAGCAGTAGGATATAAATAACTCCTACAAGCTTAGCGTTCCAAAAATGGAACGCTGGGCATAAATGGGTTAAGAAAGAAACTGAAAAATTTTACCAGAATGGAGAGCCATGTTAGAAGAAGCGAGTAGGAGAGATGTCACTAAAAGAGAGTCAGGGACTTGGAGAAAATGTTCGAGGAAATCATATAAAACCAAATGGAGAAGAACTAAAAGATGAAGGCAACTCCAAAGAGGAAAAGAGATGTGTAAAATAAGGGGAAGGCAATATGTGAATCATTCTTAATGAGAGAAAAGGATTCCAAATTTAATAAAACTTCCCTCAACCAATTGTCCTAAAAAGTACAGTGATTCAGGAAAAGAAAAATAACCTAGAATAATAGATGTAGGAGAAGCAAGGGGTTTTTCTTAAGGCTGAATTTGGCTTATTTCACTATATCATTTAAATTTAAAATAAGGTGAACACAATGTCTACAGATTTTTATGGGGTAAAAAGTAGACATAAGTATTTTATTCCGCATCAGATTATCGATCATATGAAAAGAAAGGGATTTTTTTTTTCTTTAGGAGACAGAGAGGGAAAGAGAGAGAGAGAGAGAGAGAAAGAGAAAGAAAGAAACACTATGCAGCTGCTCATGGGGGTTGAATGCCTCCGACCGAAGAAGGCACAGCATAGAGATCTCTTACCACTAGGGGTAGTATCCAAGTCATGTGGCACCAAACATGTAACCGGTGGAAGGTATCCAAGTTACCAGGGCTGATTCCTTATGGGTCTGCAGCAACCTCAATTCTTGCCTCCTCAGAAGAAAGAATTTGACTGAGGGGCATAAGGCAGAAAAGGAGACCAAGGCAAATTTCAGAGCAAAAGTGGAAGTTTCTTAAAAAGCTTTAGAGTGGAAGGAAAGGAAGGAAAGGAAACAAAGGAAGGAAAGCACACTTGGAAAAGGGCCAAGCGGGTGACTTGAGAAACCAAGAGCATCAAGAAAGGCATTCTTCAACATGAGAGTCATTGAGGAATGTAAGGCTTATCAATGGTTTCGAAGCAATTATTTCATGATGAGACCCTAAATGAAATTAAATAAAGAATTCAAGGATGAAAAAGCAGCAGTATGAAAGACCAAGAGGCAAACAATGAATTCATTAAAAAAAAAATTTTTATATATATATATATATATATATATATATATATATATATATATATATATGCTGCTATGGAGGTTTTAATCACAAAAGAGGCTGTAACTGACATAAACCTTGACAATGTGAAATGATAATGACATAACTGAAAAATCTGCAGGGAGAGAGGGAAGAGGGGAGTTAGGACAAGAGAGCACTAATTTCCTCATCTTTCATCTTGGAAGTCAAAAGACACTGTCTGAAGTTAAGTCAATAAATAGAAGTTGAAGTATATAATTAATAGTTAAAAAGAACTTGAGAAGACAATAAATCTCTTAAATGATCAGAATAGAACAAAAAATTAACAGTAAGGAAACAAAGACTACAAGAAAAAGGTAAGATACAAGAGAAGTATAAAAACAGAAACAGTAACAAACCAAAATGAAACCTCAAGACTCAACATGTTTCTTATAAAAATGAGTATAAATGGAAGAAATTCACTTAGTGAAATAAAAGTTATCAGATTATATAAAAGGCATAAAATTAAAACAAAATAACTCTAAAAGACTAAATATGAATCAATAGGCAAAGAAATATCTGGTGGCTGAATACATGCATGTTATAAAGGACAACAACCAAAAATGATGGCAAAAAATAGAGGTCACGACTAGTAATATTATAGAAGAGCGAAACAAAACAAAAAGCATTACATGAAACAAAAACAGTTTATATTAGTAAAGGGTGTACACCACCCTTTTGAAATGAAACATTATTTTTTTTTTAAACTAATGCAGAATCAAATTATTTAAGGCCAAAATTACAGTAAATAAATGATAAATTGACAAATATTCTAATAGTAGAAACCTCTAATGCACTGCTCTTACTTTTTGAGAGGTGACATAAATAAAATTAACTAAATTACTTTGGATTTCCACAATATAAATAAGAATGATTATATACTCATTTACACAAGCATATATCATGAAGCATTTAAAAAATTGATCAGACATCTTTATTCTATGAAAAAATCAGAAATTTATAGCGATTTATAAATTTATAGAACTTACTCCATAATTTTGGCAAGTTTCCCTGAAGTCATAAAGTTTCATGAAACCTCTAAATTAAGAAACGAGTGCTATATTATTAGAAAGGCAGCACAAAATGGTTTCCTTTCAATATCAAACTACTTTTCCCATTGTTATCTCAGAGAAAACATTGTTCTGATTACAGGTGTCTAGACAGCTGTTAGTTATAGCCAATTCTACCATTTTCTAACAAAGGAACTAAGGAAAACCTGGAATCAAAAGTCACCTCTCAACAATGATTTGAGTAATAACACTTGTGGTTGCAAAGCCCTTGAGCTAGTAAGAACTGGCGTACCACCCATTCAAGGTTTTCTGATCTTTCCCTTATGACATACTCATGAGTCAAAGATTCACTTTAATAGACAAGGTCACGTTTCCATTGATTAGTAACAGAATTGACAGTTGAATCCACATCTCCTGAATCTTAGTCCTTTGCTACTTTTAAACCACATTGCTTTTCCTCAGCACACACAAGGACTGTGGCTACAGGGCAGCTTTTCCTTCAATTGAACATTGCAAGAGATGTATTTAACTGGTTTTCTGACCATTGCTTCTGTGGCCTTAGCAATTTTCCCGAATCTTCATACTCAGTCTTATAAGTGTTCATTGTATAAAATGTGTTTGATTGGTCTATTCGTAATTGCATAATTATCTTGCTCACACCGGATTATTGTTACAAAGGAAGGTTGCCAATACAGCTTTCCCCCGATGGAAGCCTGTGGTCAGCTTTTTGGATATACTAAACACATCTATTGCAGCCTCTATGGTGATATCCCCTTGGTAATCTAGTAGCTCTGGTCCCATGACCCCACGGGTATTGCTCTACATATGATTTTCTTCTAACTTACTGTGAATGTGGCTGCATGCATTATTGGGATCTTTTTAATTTTTTGCCACTCTGCATACTTTTATCAGTTGTACCTTCAACCAGGTGTTTAATAGACTCTGCATATGTTCCTTTTACAAACATTTTATTTGTAATAATAAACTAAAATGTTCTTACTTAAAGAATATTCAAAAGAGTCCTGTGATTTAAAAATAGAATATTGCTTTCTTTACTGTTTTTCTAGGTCTCTATTCTGAGCCTTTTTGTTCCTGCTGAGGGGCTAAAGCTTTCCTAAGCCACCGGGAAGGAAGCCAGTCCTAGAAAAGAGGAGTGAATAGTAGCCGTTTCGAGAAGAAACATATAATTTTGACAAGGGCGGTATCTTCATTTTTACCATCAACACTGTTTCTAAGCAGGGATATCACACTTGGGTCCTCCTGTACAAAGATGGGAAAGTTAATTCATATTTATAATGTTGAAAATCTGGCTGTTTTAAAACAAGATGAGAAAACATCCCAGAATGGTGAATTTGTTAACGCAACATGCTATCAATCATTTCTCATCTTTCCCTTTGGTGTTCTTTTTTAAATTCACAGAAACAAAACATTTAAAGCTGAACTAATTAAGTTTTGTGTTTTAAGGGGAAAAAAATCTACATGTAGATAACAATTCATCTCGGGTCCCTTTAGGCAACTTTTAGAAGTTCAAGAGATGTTGATTTGTATCTGAGTTATTTAATAGAATTGGCATTGTCAGGAAGTGTCTACATGCAACTTTTTTTTTTTTTTTTTTTTTTTTTAACTGAGACAGGGTCAGGCTGGAGTGCAGTGGCACCATCTCGGCTCACTGCAGCCTTAACTTCCCAGGCTCAAGCAATTCTCCCACTTCAGCCTCCTAAGTAGCTGGGACTACAGGTGCATGACAACACGCCCAGCTAATTTATGTAATTTTGTGTGTGTGTGTGTGTGTGTGTGTGTGTGTGTGTGTGTGGATGGGGTTTTGCCATGTTACCCAGGCTGGTCTTGAACTCAAGGGCTGAAGCCATCCACCTGCGTCAGCCTCCCAGAGTGCTGGAATTACAGGTGTGAGTCACCACTCTTGGACTATACAATACATTTCATTTTCAGTTATTCTATAAACATTTTGAACAGCTTCTGCTACAATGTATTATGAGTCATGTGGAAAAAAAGGGGCAGTGATCTCAACCACATTGTCAGCCCATTGAGGCTAGAATGTGACATGTGAATAAGTCATTTTGATATGAGATAGGAAATGTTAAGTGTAATGGGAGATAGAGGTAAAGGACTTTGAAAGTATAGGGTCAGCCAAGATTACTTCTGGCTGGAGAATCAAGAAAGAGACAATATTTGAGGGGAACCTGAAGAATTAGCTAGGATCTTAATACACAGAGAAGAGGCAAAAATACACTCTAAGCAAAGACATCATTGTAACCAAATTTGTATCAACTTCCAATTGAATTATTCTTCTCAGTATCTTGTCAGAGAACCAGGCTAATTTACAATTAGACACCCAATTTCTGGCCACTAATAACTCTTATCTCTGCATTTGGGGTCTGTGTGTTTCCACAATTCCAAACCCTGGGCCAGATGACAGCAGCAACCTCTTTAAGGCTCCTAAGGCCAGTGGCCCACTGAGCTTGTGGTGGAGACTCAGCACATTGGGACCCATCTGTTTGTCAGAGCCCCTGGCTGGAACATTCTACTCCCAGCCATCTGTTCCTGCCAGCTGTCCATCACCTTGGAAAAGACTTTCCTTTGTTGAGATGTGTGCAACACAAGTATTGCTGTTTTTTTCAACGTGTAGTAGAATGTGCTAACACAGAACCCAGAACATTAAAAAATAAAGAAATTAGTTTTGTGGTAGTTTTACTGTTTGCTGATTTTGGCAAAGGCAATTTACACTGCTGGGTTTGTTCCTCCACCTGGAAAATGGGAATATTAGCATTTGATTTGTTTCTGCCGTCCATAGCAGTTAAGAGAAGAAATTAATTTCAAAGTATTGCTTCAAAAAATTCTTTTTTTTGAAGAGACAGGGTCTCTCTGTGTTACCCAGGTTGCAGTGCAGTGGCACAATCATATTTCGTTGCAGCCTCCAACTCCTAGGCTCAAGTGATCCTCCCACTTCATCCACCAGAGTAGCTGGGACTACAGGTGCATGCCACCACACCTGGCTAATTTTTAAGTATTTAGTAGAAATGGGATCTTGCTATGTTGCCCAGGCTAGTTTAGAACTCCTGGCCTCAAGTGGTCCTCCCACTCTGGCCTCGCAAAGTGGTGAGTTTATAGGCAGAGCCACTCACTGCACCCAGGTGAATTCTTCTTCTTCTTCTTCTTTTTTTTTTTTTTTTTTTTTAACATAAAAACAGATGCATCTCATTCTTTGGATGAGATTTAATTCTGTAAATTTAGCTATATAATATTTTTAGCAAATTAAATAATAAATATTTTCCACCGTTTTCCTTTGTAAAAGGAAGAAATGTTCATAGAAGGCAAAACTCAGAACACAAAATTGCACATAGTAGCCAATGAACTTTAAGAATCTCATATCTTTGATCATCTTTTTTTTTTTTTGATAACCCTCTAATGTCAATGTTAAAATAAGCCACACAATAAAAGAGTTTACCTGAAACCAATTTCTCTTAGAACGAATCCCATGTGAGAAGACGATAGGCTGTATGGGTTACATGCTGTTTAAAATTATGCTGTATAAAATTATTCTCTAACAAATGTCTAGGGTTCTTTATCTTTACTAAGCATTTATTGACATTTATCAAAATTCTTGGTCACTTTCTACATGGCTGGTGGGCCTGTAAACTGGAACAAGCCTCTTGGAGAGCAATTTGACAAATTTGTCAAAGATCTTAAACACGTTCATAGCCTTTGGCCCCGTAATTCCATGCCTGGGAATTTATCTTAAAGCAATAATCGGAGATGTGCCCAAAGATTTATGTATGATGATATTTATCACAGCATTTTATATAATAGCAAGCAGTGGAAACAACTTAAATGTCAAACAATAGGGGGTTGGTTAAATAAATTATGGTACATCTATATCCAGAATACTGTGTAGCATTAAAAATAATGATCTCAAAGAAGTTTTTAAGGCCATGTGAAAATGCTTAAGATATTTCACTAAATGAAAACGACAAGAGTCAATAGAGCAGATCCCAATTTGTTTAAAAAAGCGTATCTACCTCTACATAGCAAAAAAAAATATGGATATATATTCTAAAATGTTAATAGTGATTATCTCTGTGTGGTAGAACAAATGATTATTTATGGAAACTCCAAATAATTATTTATGAACTCCAGTTCAAACTCCATTTTGAGGATTAACTGTAAAACTTATAAAACTTATACTTTTTCTCAATTTTAGATTTCAATATATGCTACTAGTATCTTCAAAAAAAGACTTTCTCTTTTCTTAATATGTCATATAATATACAATTGACCATGGAACAACATGGAGGTTAGAGGTACTAATACACCACACAGTAGAAAATCTGCATGCAACTTTTGACTCCCCTAAACCTAACTGCTAATAGCCTATTGTTGACACAAACTTACTGATAACACAAACAATCAACACGTATTCTGTATGTTATGTATATATTATATACTTTATCCTTACAAGAAAGTAAGCTGGAGAAAAGAAAATGTTACTAAGAAAATCACAAGGGAGAGAAAACATATTCACTGTTCATTAAGTAGAGGTGGATAATCACAAAGGTCTTCATCCTCATCATCTTCACATTGAGTAAGCTGAGGAGGAGAAGGAAGAGGAAGGGTTGGTTTTTCTGTCTCAGGGAGAGCAGAGGCAGAAGAAAAGCTGCATATAAGTAGACCTGGACTCCATTCAGTTCGAACTCCATTGTTGAGGATTAACTGTAAAACTTATATTAAATACCTCCTAAATTTCTCTATTTCAAGGAATCCCCCTGAGGGTTGGCTTTGCTGTGGCTGTCCAGTTCCACTGTTAGGTTCAGAAACGTCATTTCATCGGGGTATTCTGGGGGGCTGGTTCTCACTAATCAAACTCAAGAGTGATTTCAATGAACATAAAAAGAACAATTAAGTAACTTTGAAACTGGACTGTAGTTTTCTAGTGATTAGAATCCCACTGATTCATTGAAAGTATGAGCTGGAAGAACCCTCAATGATGAGAAACTCCAGAATGGTTAGTGTCATTCTAAGGTCACACAGATAATAGTGACAAAATGACACCAGAACTCAGGATTGAAACCTTTCTTCCACCTTCTCTTCCACGCTGGTTTGAACTGAGCTCCAAGGGTTCCTCTATTGGACACTCCTTTTTTGGTATGAAGATGCTGGAAAATTTAAGTGAACAAGCTAGCTTTTAATAACTAATTCATTCTGAGCAAAGACAGCTGAGGAATCTTCCAGAGATGATACAGGCTGATGGCTATGGGTTCTGTGGATTCTTAGTTGTTGTCTTTTTACTGATAAAATATCTGTTGGGTAGACCAAAATACTTATATATGGCAACTATATGGGTCCTTTCCAGCTCTTGGAGAGAACCAAAACACACACACACACCCCAACAACTCTGATGAATTATTATGAATTCTTACCCTTTATTCTTTATTAAAGCTTTTTTAATGTTACCAGAAGCTTCTGCTTCTATCATTTTAACACCATCTGGTTGCAGTTTTCTAAGAGGAAGGCAGCTCTTTGCATTTCTGTGGTTGTTAATTTCTGATGAAAGTGGGAAGCCCCACTGTTTATTATGTGTGAATTCTCGTGCTTTCCAGATATGGGGAGAGAATTGTGGACCTTGTCCCTCAGTTGTGGAGTGGTTCCTCTTTTATGTGGGACAGTTGTCCTTTATCCATATCCTACGTTATTTCCTAAGCCATTACCATATTTAAAATACCCTAATCTAATTAGTATTAGTACTTGAAGAAGGTTCATGCAAAGACACCAAGTAGGTCAGTATATCTCTTTTATGCTGCCTGAAATTCTACCTCTATTTCTTTTTTTTGATCAAGAAACTTTCTTTCTAAATGACATCAACCTGTGTAAGAGATTAAGCAGTCTTGTAATTTATTTCTCTGCAAGTAGCTGTTGTTACATGATGTGTCTCTTTTATATAGTATTTTTCTGTGTTTGGCTTCTATAATTACTGCAGCTGATTTTCATATAACTTTGTGAACAAACTGGCAGGAGGATGATATAAATGTTGGGAAATAGAAAAATTACATAAATATGACTTTCTTCTTTACTATATGTAATATAATGAAATCATTTCTAGGTATGGGATACAGAGGGTGTTGGATTGGGAAGAAGTGTGTATGGGGAATTTAACACGGATAATATCAAGGTAACTGCAATACATTTTCCTATTAGATTCCAAACACCACCTGAAGATAATTTGGAAGGTGTAGCAGCAGAAAATTAAACCCTGTAAATGCTGTCTGGCAAATTAAAAGACATAATTGATTATATTAGCTCATTTAAGTGCTTCTAATTGCGAGCGATAGGATTTGTTTGGTATGGCTTTTCAACTTGCCAAGCAAAGTTTACACTGTCAACAAGCAAGTAATAGAAGTTGCCAAATGGCTGTTTTAAAAATTTCAACTCTCAGGTGCTCAGTTTTACTTGATACTTTCCTTTTGGTGCCAAACTCTCTTCTGTAGTCTCCAGTAAGTAAAAAACCAAAAACCAAAACAAAAAAAACCCCAAAAAACAGTAAAAGCATCATGTTGGATTTAGGAGGGGTCCCCAATGCCCATCTATTCTTCTTCACTGCAGCCAAGGGTTCTAAACCCATATCCAGGCAAAGAGATTCTGTTTCCATTTGAGTTACTGCTTGTAACATTCACACCTTGTACTCAGAGATTCCCAGAGCTGGTTTTATGGGTAATACTGAAGGGTACCATTCTCTTCCGCTTGCTCTGCAATGCCGGAAAACCACAGCCTTTGAGTCAGCATCCAAATACTCTAGGCCTGGAGAGTGTTAGCACCAGACTGGCTAGACCTCCTTTGGCAGTACATTTTTCTCTAATACAAGTGGGTAAGGCAATGGAATAGCACCCAGAGTATTCCTGCTTACTCACATAAAATTCTTAATTACACATGCAAATTACCTGGTGCTATTAGGAACATGCCACTAAAGGGCTCACAGATTCCCCCAGCCCCACTGAAATGCCATTTGTTTTCTGAATATTGAGTCTCTCTATTAATGAACAATACATATTTATTGGGCACTTTTCATGTAGGCAACACTATTCTGGATGCTCTAGGGAAAGTAAAGAGGGTATGTGTCAAAGTTTTTGTCCTCAAGGAGTTTACAGTATGTCAGGGAGACAATGAATGCTTACCTTAAAATAGCTACAACATAAGTCAGTTATTTGTAAGTGTCAACTGACATGCCTAAGGGACTTGTTCTAAATCCTGCTAAATTGTAAGTACTGAGAAGGTAAGGACTCAGGATTCCTGAAGGCCAGCCTAGCTTTCTCCCTTGCGTTTACTCAGCGTCTATGCCCAGGGACAACTGAGAAAGCAAGGTTATTGTACTTAGTTCTTGAAAATTTTTACAGTTCAATGAATGATGTCCTCAGTGTTGTCCTTTTCCACCTGGGGAGGGGAAACATTAAGTGTTACTGACATGCTATTTCCTTGCCCGCCAGCTCTGTTTGGAAATACCGGTTATGGGAGGAATGGAACAAGGAGAGACAGCACCAAGATGATTTTGATGTGGTCTTATACATGCTCTTGTATTTGCATGCTAAGCCTGCTACTAGATTTTCTCAATGCAGATGAAGCTGTGAATGTGAAAGAGTTTTTAAAAGCATAAATAATTATAATAGCCAGCATTTATGAGCACTGTGTACCAGACTCTTGGCTAAGCATTTTGTGTATATGATTTATTTTAATCCTGATGACAACTTTATGAAGTCAAGTAGCATTTTTAGTATCGCGATTTTCTAGGTAGGGAAACAGAGCTTGAAGAGAATGGCTATTGGCAGAATGAGGATGTGAGCCTTGGTCTGAGTGACACTAGAGCCCATGTTCTCTAACACCTACTTTATACTACCTCTTAGAAAGCATTTTATTACTCTGAGGGATGGTGATGTTTATGTAGATAATGATGGTGGGGAAAAAGGGATGGCAGCTCACTTTCTGTATCTAGAAAGAGGCTTTCTGGTGCTACCTGCTGGGATTTATTGTATTCCCGTTTCCAATAATCTTTAATTAGAACCAGAAGGATGAGACGAATACAGGTATCACTTCCCTGCTCCATTACAGAGACTAGGTCTCTCCCCACTTAGAGGTAAGTTCCTGCCTTGAGACAAAAACCGCTTTGTCAGATTGGATCAAACCTTTGACTTTGGGTTATACCAATGACTCACCATTTATGATTCCTGATCACCGTTGCCTGTCGATAACATAAGCCCTCCCCCATGCTTGGGTTTTCTTTTTTTCTTTTTTCTTTTTTTTTGAGATGGAGTCTTGCCCTGTTGCCCAGGCTGGAGTGCAGTGGCGCGATCTCGGCTCACTGCAAGCTCCGCCTCCCAGGTTCACGCCATTCTCCTGCCTCAGCCTCCCGAGTAGCTGGGAGTATAGGCGCCCGCCGCTACGCCCGGCTAATTTTTTGTGTTTTTAGTAGAGACGGGATTTCACCATATTAGCCAGAATGGTCTCAATCTCCTGACCTCGTGATCTGCCCGCCTCAGCCTCCCGAAGTGCTGGGATTACAGGCGTGAGCCACCACGCCCCCGGCCCATGCTCTGAGTTTCTAAAGGCTGGCTGTGTCTGCTTCTTATCTGTGGTTGAAGATCTTTGATTTACAGATCCTTATCTCTTCTCAATAGCACGGTATTGTGTGTTTCTATAGCCCACTGCCTGGGCTCAAGCGTCAGCTTCCAAATGAGACCCAATCTGGCTGTGTAACTTACTGGCAGCATTGCCTTTGGGTAAGTTATTTGACATTTCTAAGCTTTAGCTTCCTCAAATCTAAAATGGTTTAGTAGTATTTACACATTTTTGTGGTTGACAAGATTAAATAATGTTTGTAAAATGTTTAGCACGTTACCAGGCACGAGAAAACTAGTCAATAAATGATTAAATTGTGTATTCTTTTACATAGCTTGGTCTTTCTCTGAGTAATTGGACTTTTATCCTTTCCCCACCGGTTTCCTAGGCCAATGGTCTTGGACAATGAGCTTGGGCAGTGTTCCAAAGGTAAGAAATCGGTGGCTGAGGTCTTGGCTTTCTAGAGCATTTGAATCTGCTCCAGATGCCTCTAGGCTTCCTCAAAAGATGGTCCCGGCCAGGGTGGGGCTAATAGTTTGGAGCCCCAGAAGTCCCAGGCCAGCTGCTTTTGGGAGCTGCTGAAACTGGGGCCTTCCAGCAAGCTCAGAAGGCACTGCTATTGTCACACTCCCACAACTTCCCTGTGGCCTTACTGAGACAACTTCAGCTACCCCCAACTACATTACCCTTATATCTGATGACACATAGGGAAGTCCCATTATTTATTATGTGTAGATTCCAGTGCTTTCCACATATAGAGAAACAACTGTTTGCGGGCCTTGCTACCTGGCTCCTGACCAGCCTGCTGATTCAACCTGACATACCTTTGCTTTAAATTAAGGGGCTAACACTGTGGCCAGAACCACTGATTTTTGTTTTTGTTTTTTTGAGATGGAGTCTTGCTCTGTTGCCCAGGCTGGAGTGAAGTTGCACCATGTCGGCTCACTGCAGCCTCCACTCCTTGGGTTCAAGTGATTCTCCTGCTTCAGCCTCCTGAGTAGCTGGGTCTACAGGTGCACGCTACCATGCCCAGTTGAGGCTAATTTTTGTATTTTTAGTAGAGGCGAGGTTTCACCATGTTGATCAGGCTAATCATGAACTCCTGAGCTCAGGCAAGCCATCAGCCTCGGCCTCCCAAAGTGCTGGAATTACAGGTGTGAGCCACTGCTTCTGGCCTGATTGTTATAGTAGGTAGTCAGGCAGACATAAGCAGGGCAGGAGCGGGTTCCCCCTCCCCGCACCAGGAATGTCAGGTGACCATCAGGTGATGGTCAGGCAGTTGCTAAGCTGTCTCTCTGAAAAAATTGGTCACAGCTGGCTCAAGGGAAAGGCAGTCTCTTAGTACATGAAAAACCTGAAACTGGTGATCAACTTCCCAGTAAGATCTCCTGGGCCAGAGGGCCCACACATGTGCATTAAAAGGCAAAATGGTGAAGTTTAACTGGTCTGTTACCTTACAGTAAACCCTGGACTTGTAAGGGAAAAAGGCCTCAAGTGAGCATGAGTACAACTCTAGTAAACACACTGCACACGCTCCCCTCCCAATCACTGGCAGGCTGCTGTGCATGCAGGACAGCCCACCCCAAGGGAGGAATCAGAGGAGAAGTAACACAAGACCCCAGAAGCATGCCAGCGTATAAAACCCCAAGTGAAAAGGTCAAACTGTGCACTTGATTGCTTAAGCTGCCCACTTGGCCCTCTTCCAAGTGCACTTTCCTTCCTTTCATTCCTGCTGGAAAGCTTTTTAATAAACTCACTCCTGCTCTAGAACTTACCTCAGTCTCTCCTTCTGCCTTATGCCCCTTGGTTGAATTCTTCCTTCTGAGGAGGCAAGAACTCCTCAGAAAGAACCCAACTCCTTAGGGGTTGCTGCAGACCCATACAGATTCTCTGCCCGTAACATGATCACCAGGCTCTGTTCCTCTTTCTGTCACCCCTGACCCAGAGGAAGCACTTGTCAGGTTTATCTCCTGGTGCTTGCTCTGCCTTTAACCCTTTCTTCTCACAGGGCCTTTCTTCTTTCTTTATTTCTTTTTGAGACGGAGTCTCACTCTGTTGTCCAGGCTGGAGTGCAGTGGCACAATCTTGACTCACTGCAACTTCTGTCCCACGGGTTCAAGCAATTCTTGTGCCTCAGCCCCCCGAGTAACTAGTGTTGCAGGTGTGCACCACCATGCCCACGCTAACTTTTGTATTTTTAGTAGTGACGGGGTTTCACCATGTTGGCCAGACTGGTCTCAAACTCCTGACCTCAAGTGATCCACCTGCCTTGGCCTCCCAAAGTGCTGGGATTACAGGCGTGAGCCACTGCGCCCAGCCTCACAGGGCCTTTCTTAGTGCTGGTTTCCCTCAATTTCTACCTTCTCCATGTTGCTTCTAGTTGAACTCTTCTGTGACAATGCTGCTGCCACCTCAGGTAAGTTAAGTGGAAGAAGGAGGAAAGCAATTCCATCTTCAGTGACCTGAGTAAAGCCGTCTTCCTTAGCCACATGTGGAGAATTGTTCTCATTATGACGATTTGAATGTCATAAATCTTTGTGCTTCGACAGTGACATAGAGTAAAGCCTCATTAATTAAGGCCTCACTGATTCAGAATTTAAGATAATGTCTTCATAGGCCAAGCTGAAATTTACATTTGCACTATCTATGAAAAAAGAGTTCATTAAGTAAATCAATAAAGTAAGGAAGATTGCAGGAAGTCTGTTTAATCTAATTAAGAAAACAAACTATTTTCAAGCACTTTGTAATACCATCGACATATAAACAATGTGCTCATTACAAATGACTATTATGGGATCATTAAAGCATTTTAAGGAAAATTCCTGTTTGACACCTTTTTTTAATTGAATGATTACTTCAAGTAAATGTATTTAATCAAAGATAATGAAACTGCTTTTTAAAATAATCTGTGGTTTCAGTCTTTCCTGTAAGTGGATGTATCAGTAAGGTATTGGTCAAGAGAGAAGCCAACCTGGGACTCTGGCGTTTGTATCTTGGCTGTCTGACTGTGAACTTGGGCAAGTCATTTCCTTCTATAAGCTAGGATTTTGCCTTCTCCAAGGGATTTTGAGAGGATTCAATAAAATAACGTATGTAAGGTATTTTTCACTGTCTTAGATATCGAGTAATAAGCAACAAAAAAGCAGCTGTTTTGTCTCAACCCATATAACAGAACCTGAGACAATTGTCATTATTCTCATTTTCCACATGAAGAAACATGGGCTCAGAAACATGGCCCCATTTCTCCAGGTAGTAAATGGAGGAGCTGGGATGCAAGCTGGAGCTGGCCTGGTACCATGACTACCTCTCACCTCAGTTCTCTGTATCATGTCCTGTCTGATGGCTCTCAGTGAGGTTACCTGTGTCTCGTACACACCCTGGAGATACTGGTGCTTCCTGTTGCACAGGCTAGCTTTTTTTTTTTTTTTTTTTTTAAAAGAGGCAGGGTATTGCTCTGTCACCTAGGCTGGAGTCAGTGCAAGAGGTACCATCATAGCTCACTGTATCCTCAAATTCCTGTGCTCAAGCAATCCTCCTGCCTCAGCCTTTGGAGTAGCTGGGACTACAGATGTACACCACCATGCCCAGTTAATATTTAGAATTTTTTTTTTTTTGAGACGGAGTCTTACTCTGTTGCCCAGGCTGGAGTGCAGTGGCACGATCTTGGCTCACTGCAACCTTGGCCTCCCAGGTTCAAGTGATTCTCCTATGCCGCAGCCTCCTGAGTAGCTGAGACTACAGGTGCGTGCCACCATGGCTGGCTAATTTTTGTATTTTTAGTAGAGACAGGGTTTCACCATGTTGGCCAGGCTGGTCTCGAACTCCTGAGCTCAAGTGATCTGTCCACCTTGGCCTCCCAAAGTGTTAGGATTACAGGCATGAGCTGCTGTGCCTGGCCATGGGAAAAAAAAAAAATTAGAGACAGCTGTCTTGCTATGTTACCATGGATGGTGTTCAACTCTTGGCTTCGGGTGATCCTCCCACCTCAGCCTCCAAAGCACTGGAATTACAGGTGTGAGCTACTGCACTCTGCTGGCCATGATTTTGTAGCTGTTTTTCTTCCTTTTAGTGCAGTAGAAAAAATGAAAACGTTTTTCTGATGCATGTGTTTTATTTTCAAACTTTAGAGCAGAATTAACTTGGCAGTGAGAGGAAGGACAAAATTAAGGTATCTGAAATGGGACTTTTGAGAGATGCAGAAAATTTCTGGTATCTCAGACAAGGGAGGGGAAAGAAAACCAACTATGTTGTCCTGAAGGCACCAGGCAGATCTCAGCCACGCACAAATCACTCAGAGGAGACCAAGAGCCGCTGCTTTTAATACTGAAGCCAGAGCTTCCAAAGTGATGGAAATCTGTTGTTGACAGGAGGGAAGAAATATGGATTAAGCCTATAACTCTGTTTACAGCATCAGGGGATGAATTAGCCTAATTGGAATATTAGTCTCAGTTACAGAGAGTAATCACTACAGGCTGCCTCTGTTTTCATTAGAAATTTAATTAAGTTTATCAATGTTTGGCTTCTCTGGCCTTCATTTTCCAGATTCTCTCTGGACAGCCCTATTGTTTAAGGGGAATTTTCTTTCATTTTTATATTGTTTCCTAGGAAAGGAGCTGGACTGGGATCTTAGCAGAGATTTGGGGATGGAAAATGGGTTGGAAAGACAGGAGAGTGATCCTTAGAGGGGCTGGCCCTTCTTGGGGAGCTCAGCTGACAGGCATCAGTGGTGAGGGCTGAGGGCTTGGTTCTCACAGGTAGCACTCGGGGCTCACCGGCATTAAACAGAACTTAAAAGGGAACAGTCTAAGTCCGGGAACCAAGCATTTTCTAAATCTACTTGACAAAGTGCCAAAGCATTTCTTTAGATGCCTCTAGTAAGAGCACAGACATGGGCCTCCATGATTCTGCAATTTAGGCTTTGACAGGCAAATCTCCTCTAGGAAAACAGGTGATTTTATCTAATCACACGGTGTCTGTGGCCACAATATATAGGAAGAATTGTGTGCACAATGCAAATGCTTCTAAGAAGAATGTGGGTTTTTCAGTTCAGCAGAAGATGTGCCTTCCTTCTTCCTTCTCTGTTTTCTTCCTATTCTTCTCCTTCTCTCTCTATCTTTCCTTCTCCTCCTCTCCTTCATCTTCTCCTCCTCCTCCTTTTCAATGAGTTTAGGGTCTCTAATGCAGACATTTCTTTCTGCTTGTTCTCTTCTTTCCAGCCTGACCCCAGCCACATCCAAAATTTTATTTTAAAAATGTTCAAATCTATGGATTGTTATTTTAGTATTTTTGTTTCCTTCTTTCTTCATGTGTATGTATTTATACATATGTGTATAAGACTGTGTATTATTTGTTTTTGCTGAATTATTTTAAAGTAATTTGAAGACATCATTATACTGTACTCATAAACACTAGTGTGTGCAAAGTCTTGTTTTGACATGCATTTTGTCATAAATGATTCTGAATATGAAGTGCAAGGATAGGACCCTTTCTGTGGAGGAACAACACTTTGAATAGGGTTCTTTTGGGACTCAGGAGGAAGAGGCAACGGGATGGAATTAATTGCTGGTGATGATTTGTAACAAATTGACCTAACAACATCTCCATCCGACACCAAAAAAAATCTTTCTCCCACCCCAAAGAATAAAACCCAAGGCTTTTTCAATATCTTTATTTCTTCTTGCAAATAAATTTTTTTTTTGGATAACTGGTCTGTTTTGTCCTTTTTATCCTATTCCATGTACAGTTGTAAAAAGCACTGTGTTCTCTATTCAGCTTTTAAGCATAATTCTCAGCTTTATTTGAAGGGCAATGTGACAGTGGTTAAGCCATGTAATCTCTCTGGTCTTTAGCTTTCCCTACTGAAAAATGGGGCGGGGGGTTAAGGATCTTATGGAACCTTTAAAGAATTCAAATTTAGTTATAAATTACATGTAATAAAATGGACCAATTTCAAGTATACAGTTCAGTGAATTTTGGCAAATATATATATCCATGTAACCTCCACTCAAATCAATTCAGAACATCTCCATTATCTCCAAAATATTACCTAAGGCCACTTTGCAGCTAATCCCCATGATGCAATCTTGACCCTAGGCAACCTCTGATTTGCTTTAGCGTATTTTAGAATTTCATACAGTCTATACTCCTTTGTGTTGGTTTTTTTTGCTCAGCATAATGCTTTTGAAATTTTCCATGTTGTAGCACCTAGCAATGGTTATTCTTTTTTATTTTTAGTGTTCCACTGTACATAATTTGAATGGAATTTCCATTGTATGGCTTTTGTATTATTCTTGCCACGCAGTTTTCTTCTACATACATTGTAAACTCCACAACATAATGTTGTAATTTTTGCTTTTTAATTATATTGTAAAAATATTTTTAAAGTGAAAAAGTAATTTTTAAATTTACCCTTACATTTACCATTTTCAATATTATTCATTCCTTTGTGTAGATTCAGGTTTCCATTTGGTATCATTTTCCTTAACCAGAAGACTTTCACCTTCACATAGTGTAGGTCTGTAGATGGCCACACTTCTTAGCTTTTGGTTGTTTGAAAAATATTTGTCTTTTTTTGAAATATACTTTTATTGGATATACTAAATTGATTGTTTTGTTTGTTTTTGTTCTTTCAACACTTCAAAGATATCATTCCGTTTTCTTTTGTCTTACCTTTTACCTAACAGAAACTCAGTATATAATTCTTATTGTAGTTCCCCTTTATGTAATGTATTTTTCACTCTGATTTTAGGATTTTCCTTTTTATTACTGGTTTTAGCCACTAAGTATGGTTTATGTACTTCTATAGGTTTCTTTATGTGTATCTTGTTCAAAGTTTGTTGAACTTCTTGAAAATTTTTTATCAAATATAGTTTTTCTCAACTTTGGAAAATGTTTAGACCTTTAAATTTTTCCCCATTCTCCCTACATCTTCTCTCCTTCTGGGAGATATTTACATGTATGTTAGACTTAATATTGTTCTATAAATCATAGAGGCTCTGCTTTTTTTCTTTTTATTGTTGTTGATTTTTCTCTTACTGATATGGTTTGGGACTGTGTCCCCACCCAAATCTCATCTCTAATTGTAATCCTCATGTCTGGTGGGAGGTGATTGGATCATTGGGGTGTTTTCCCTCATGCTGTTCTTTTGGTAGTAAGTGAGTTCTGATGGTTTAAAAGTGTTTGGCAGTTCCACCCCTCCTCCTCCTGCTGCCAGGTAAGATGTGCTTGGCTTCCCCTTTAACTTCTGCCGTGATTTTAAGTTTCCTGAGGCCTTCCCAGCCATGTGGAACTGTGAGTAAATTAAATCTCTTCTTTATAAATTACCCAGTCTCAGATATTCTTTATAGCAGTATGAAAATGGACTAATACACTTGTCAGTTTTAGAATTTATTGCTATGGACTTAGATTTACTGGTTGTTTCATCTGCAGTGTCTAACTTGTATATCTCATTTAAATACTTATATATTTTAAATTCAGACATTGTACTTTTCAGCTGTAGAAGTTTGAGTTTTGTGACTTCTAGACTATAGACAGTGCAAGGATTCCTGAATCTGTGAGCAGAGTGGTGCATAGGCTGGATACAGTCTGCCCTGGTAGAATCCAGTTGAGGGTACCACATTGCATTTAGTTGATTGTGTTTTGTTTCCCTAGCACTTAGCACAGAGCCTGGCAATAGTAAAAATACAATGAATGTTGGGAGGCCAAGGCAGGCAGATCACAAGGTCAGGAGTTCGAGACCAGCCTGACCAACATGGTAAAACCCCGTCTCTACTAAAAATACAAAAATTAGCCGGGTATGGTGGTACATGCCTATAATCCCAGCTACTCAGGAGGCTGAGGCAGGAGAATTGCTTGAACCCAGGAAGTGGAGGTTGCAGTGAGCCGAGATCATGTCATTGTACTCCAGGCTGGGCAACAGAGTGAGATTCCATCTCCAAAAAAAAAAAAAAAAAAAAAAAAAATACAGAGGATCATTAGAAGCATTTCATGCTCTCTTCATCCACTTAGAAGACTCAAAATCCTGTGCAGGCAATAACACTTTCTTGAGTATATTATCTAAGAGAGAACATGAAAGTTCAACAGAAAACACCAAAAACCAGGAAGGAGAAGGAAAAGAAGCAGCCTGCTTGACTGGGATTGTCCAGAAGCTTGGAGTGACTCTCCAATACGGGGAGAGTATGAAGTGAGAATCTCTGCAGTCTACTTCACCACTGGGGAATTGTCCAGACCAGGCCATAGGAGAGTACCTTAACCCTTCCAAGCTCTAAATCTAACTTGGGGAGCTACTGGGAGATTGTGAAAAACACTGCTCCAGGGAGGAGCTTGCCCTGGGTCCCACATGTGCCCTTTCTGAAACCTAAGTGGTTACAACAAAATGCCATTTTTGATCTTAGTTTTTAATAGCATCTAAACTGTCTGGAATCCAACAAGGTTGGTCCTACACATTAAAAAGAAACCTGAGCTGTTGCTTGCAGAACAGGGGCATAAGCAGCAGGTGGGCTTCTACTGCCAGGAAAGAGAAGGGAATGTGTCATGTACTGCAGCCACAAATGCTGGTGCTGGGAAATGGGTGCCACCCCTAGGACTTGAGCAGGATGCAATAACCGCAGAGGCTTGGTCCAGAGCTTGGCAGAAGCTCCTATGGCTTAGGGTTGAGTTGCAGGTTAGGTGTGTGCTGGATCTGACAGATTAGGTAGGTCTGCTAATTAAAAATCTGATGATGCACCTCAAGAAACTAAAAAAGCAAGAACAAACCAAGCCCTAAATTATCAAAAGGAAAGAAATAACAAAGATTGGTGCAGAACTAAATAACATAAAAACAAACAAAAATTACAAAAGATTAATTAAAAAAGTTGATTATTTGAAAAGATAAACAAAAGTGTTAAACTACTAGCTAGACTAACCAAGAAGAGGCAAGACCCAAATGGTAAAATCAGAAATGAAAAATGAGACATTATAACTGATACCACAGAAATACAAAAGATCATCAGAGACTATTATGAATAGTTATATGCTCACAAACTGGAAAACCTAGAGGAAATAGATAAATTCCTGGAAACATACAACCTACCAAGATTGAACCAGGAAGAAATAGAACTCCTGAACAGATCAATAACAAGTAGCAAGATTGAATCGGTAATTTTAAAAACTCCCCAAAATGAAAATCCAAAGACCAGACAGATTTACAACAGGATTCTACCAAATACACAAAGAACTGGTGCTAATACTCCTGAAACTATTCCTAAAAATTGAGGAAGAAGGAAAATTCCTTAACTCATTCTACAAGGCCAGTATCACCTTTATACTAAAGCCAGACAAGAGCAATGAAAAAGAAAACTACAGACTAATATCCCTCATGAACAAAGACACAAAAATTCTCAACAAAAAACTAGCAAACTGAATCCAACAGCACATTGAAGTGATAATACACCATAATCAAGTGGGTTTTATACTGGGGATACAAGAATGGTTCAACATATACAAATCAATAAATGTAATACATTGCATAAACAAAATCAAGGACAAAAACCATGTGATTATCTCAATAGATGAAAAAAAAAAAAAGCATTTGGTAAGATTCAACATCCCTTCATAATAAAAACTCTCAACACACTAGGCATAGAAAGAGCATACCTCAAACCAATAAAAGTTATTTATGACAAATCCACAGTTAATATCATACTGAATTGGGAAAAGTTGATAGCATTTTCTCTAAGAACAGGAGCAAGATAAGAATGCCCACTCTCATCACTCCTACTCAACATAGTATTGGAAGTCCTAGCCAGAGCAATCAGGCAAGAAAAAGCAATAAAAGGCCTTCAAATTGGAAAAGAGGAAGTAAACTTACTTCTCTTTGCTGATGATATGATCTTATATCTAGAGAAAGCTAAAGACTCCATCAAAAACTCACTTAGATAAATGAATTCAGTGAAGTTTCAGGACACAAAACTAGCAAATAAAATTTAGTATTGTTTCTATATGCTGATAACAGTCTTACTAAGAAAGAAATCAAGAAGGCAATCCATTTACTGTAGTTGCAAAAAAGCCTAGAATAAATTTAACCAAGGAGACAAAGTATTTCTACAAAAAAACCTACAAAACACTGAGGAAAAATATTGAAGATGACACAAACAAATGGAAGACCACCTCATGCTTGTCAATTGAAATAATTAATATCATCCAAATAACTTTACCGCCCAAAGCAATCTACAGATTCAATGCAATCTAAATCAAAATACCAGTCATCTTTCACAGAATTAGAAAAGACAATCTTAAAATTCATATGGAACCAAAAAAAGCACAAGTAGTCAAAGTAATCCTGAGCAAAAAGAACAAAGCTGATGATATCATGTTACCTGACTTCAAATTATATCACAAGGCTGTAGTAACCAAAACAGCATGGTATTGATAGAAAAACAGACATATAAATCAATGGAACAGATCAGAGAATCCAGAAACAAAGCCACATATTTACAGCCAACTGATCTTTAGCAGAACCAACAAGAACTTACACTGGGGAAAGGATACCCTCTTCAATAAATGGGGCTGGGAAAATTGGATTGCCATATGCAGAGGAATAGAAGGACTCTTATCTCCCACCATATATAAAAATCAACTCAACATGCATTAAAAACTTAAATGTAAGACCCAAAAATATACAAATAATAGAAGAAAACCTAGGGAAGACTTCTGGACATTGGACTAGGCAAAAAAAACTATGACTAAGACCTCAAAAGAACAAGCAACAAAAACAAAAATAAACAAACAGGACTTAATTTAACTAAAAGTCTTTGCATAGCAAGAGAAATAATCAACAGAGTGAAGAGATGACCTGTTAAATGGGACAGAATGTTTGCAAGGCATTTATCTGACAGGGGACTAATATCCAGAATATGGAAGAAACTCACGCAACTCAACAACAACAACAAACCCTAATAATTCCATTAAAAAGTGGGCAAAGGACACAGATAGACATTTTTCAACAGAAGACAGGAAGAGGGCCAACAATGTATGAAGAAATGCTCAACATCACTAATCATCGGAGAAAGGCAAATCAAAGCCACAGTGAGATATCATCTTATATTAGTCAGAATGGCTATTAATAAATGACAAAAAGTAAGATGTTGGTGAGAATATGGAGAAAAGGGAACTCATACACAGTTGGTGGGAATATAAATCAGTACAGCTTCAATGGAAAACAGTATGGAGATTTTTCAAAGAATTAAAAATAGAAGTACCATATGATCCAGCAATCCTACTACTGGGTATCTACCCAAAAGTAAAGTAATCATTATATCAAAAAGATACCTGCACTCATACATGTGTTTATTGCAGCACTATTCACAATAGTAAAGATATAGAATCAACCTAAGTATCCATCAACTGATGAATAAGGCCAGGCGTGGTGGCTCAAGCCTGTAATCCTAGCACTTTGGGAGGTCAAGGCGGGTGGATCACTTGAGGTCAGGAGTTCAAGATCAGCCTGGCCATCATGGTGAAACCCTGTCTCTACTAAAAAAATACAAAAATTGGCCAGGTGTGGTGGCACACGGCTGTAGTCCCAGCTATTTGGGAGGCTGAGGCAGGAGAATTGCCTGAATCCAGGAGGCGAGGGCTGCAGTGAGCCAAGATCACGCCACTGCACTCCAGCATGGGCAACAAAGTGAGACCCTGTCTCAAAAAAAAAAAAAAAAAAAAAAAAATCATAAATCAACAAAACACCAGATGAATGGATAAAGAGACTATGGCATACATACACAATAGAATAAAATTCAGCCATTGAAAGAATAAAATTGTGGCCTTTATAGCAGCAACATGGATGGAACAGGAGATCATTATCTTAAGTGAAACAAACTAGACACAGAAAGACAAATAACTGCATTTTCTCACTCATAAGTAGGTGCTAATAAATATGTTCTTGTGGACATAGAGAGTTGAATGATAGGTAATGAAGACCCAAAAGGGTGAGGGGGTTGCACAGGGGAGGATGATGAGAAATTGGTTAATGGGTGCAGTGTATTTTATTTGTGTGATGCATACCCTAAAAGCCCTGACTTGGCTACTATGCATTCTAGGCATGTAACAAAGTTATACAGATATCCCCATAAATTCATACAAATAAAAAGGAAAAAAAGGCAGTTTTCTTTTAAAAAATCAACTTTATTGAAATATAATTATGTATAATAAACTGCATCTACTTAAAATATACAATTAAATACATATTTTCTTCTTTATTCATGTCTTTCTATTCTTAATTATATTTCTAATAACTATTTTAAAGTTCTTTTCTGTTAATTCCTTTATCATTCACTGTTATTTCTAGTATGCTTCTATTGGTATGATTTTGTTCTGGCGATGGGTCAAAATTTCCTGCATTTTTTGCATGGTTAGTAATTTCTGATAGGATTTTGGGTTTTTTATGTTGTTGAGTATCTGGATTTTTTTGTCTTCCTTTAAATAGCTTGAGTTTGTTTCAATAGGCAGGCAAGTTATTTGCATATGATTTGATTTTTAAAAATACTCATCTGTAAGTTTATTAAAGGCTGAAGTGCAGTATTTGCTCTATGGCTACTTTAACCTTACTACTAAAGCCTGATTGAGTATCTTTACTGAATGCCCTGGATGTTAATGAGATCCCTTTTTTTCTGACTGGTGAGAACTTGAATGGTATAATACTTCTTTTCCCTGCCTCATAGAGTTTCTGTCTACATATGCAAAGCTTAGTATTTAGCACCAGTCTTACGAGATTTTCCTAGGCAATTTTCTGGGTCTCATTTTTTGCGTAACTCTCTCCTTGCCACTACTATGTCTCACAAGTTTCAGCTGCCTCAGTCTCTCTGAACTCCCATCTCCATTTTCTCACCTTCTTAAGACTTCCATGCTCTGTCTGCATTCCTCTTCCCTGAGAAACAGACTAGAAAGTGCCATTAGAGAGAAAGCGGGGACAATTATAGGACTCACCTCATTTGTTCTCTTTTTTCAGGGATCACCATTCTGTGCTGCCTGTTGTTCAATGTCTGAAAACTCTTGCTTTATATATTTTGTCCAGTTTTCTAGTTTACAAAAGACAGAGTGTCTGGTAATAGTTACTCCATCATGATCAGAAACAGAAACTTTCCTAATCCTTTGTAATCTCCAAATTTCACCACTTCCAGACCTAATCATATATTATTAGTCTTCATATCTTGCAGAACTTTATTTTTTGTTCATTTTTACAAAAAAATGTAAGCAAACACAAACAAAAATTTCCAAATATAGAATCAAGTTTCTGGAATGAAGAAACACGTGGTAGCTTCTGATGTTCCCAGCATCTTTTCCCCAGTTCTTTTTTTTTTGCTGACCTGTGTCTACTCTTTTCTCTAGTGGCCTATTAAGATTTATGTCTATATTTCTGTATCAATACCCATATCTAAATTTGTATCTATGTTTGTTTCTCTATTTGTATTTCTATATCTACATTTTATTTTTATTTATATGTATATCTGTTTGAACCTCTTTTTTTACCAATTATCCTTTTCATCTATGTTAATATGAGATGTAGAAAGGCAGTCTAGTCTACTATTTAAGAGCAAAGACACAAGATCCAAACTCCTTGGATTTGAATCTTATTCCACCAAATGCTGTGTGTCTCTGGGCAAGTTATCTGATATGGTTAGGCTTTGTATCCCCGCCCAAATCTCATGTTGAATTGTAATCCTCATCATCGCTATAATTTCCACATGTCAAGGGAGAGACCAGGTGGAGGTAACTGAATCACAGGGGTGATTTCCTCCATGCTGTTCTCATGATAATGAGTGAGTTCTAACAAGATCTAATGGTTTTATAAGTGTTTGGTAGTTCCTTCTGCGGGCACCCTCCTTCCTGCCGCCTTGTGAAGAAGGTGCCTTGCTCCCCATTTGCCTTCTGCCATGATTGTAAGTTTCCTGAGGCCTCCCCAGCCATGCTGAACTGTGAGCCAATTCAACCTCTTTCCTTTATAAATTACCCAGTGTTGGGCAGTTCTTTACAGCAGTGTGAAAATGGACTAAATAAAACATTATCTAATCTTTACATGCCTAAGTTACTTCACCTTTAAAATGGGATAATATTAGCATCGGCAAGTTTTAGCAAAGAGTAAAATAGTTAATATACGTGAAGCACACAGAATAGTATCTGGTATATGGTAAGTGCTATATAAACCGTAAATGTTATTAGCTCTATCTGATTATGGAAAAAGGTCTTACTGAGTTCCTGGGCTAAGCTACTAGCATTTTTTGAACCTGCGGCACTTGGGCTTGCTTTCAGAAACATTTGGAGGTAAATTTACTTTTTCCTGAAATGAATAGAAATGAATGTGACTTGGAAAAAAAAAATGAAAATTTCTATTCAAATCAAGTCATATCTTCTCAGGAGCAATAGCCTTTCTAGGTAAGCAGCCTGGTGCCTAAGAAGAATTGTGCCAGAGGGCATGTAGAATACCTAATAGTGATTCTATAGAGCTTTCTGAGGCCCTTTTATTTACAACCCAATGTGGTGGAATTCATGGCATAATCCAGGAATCAGTTGCCTCTTCCTGAAGCCTGTTTTCTCTCTCCACACCAGGTTCACTACTCAGCCACTGCAATTTCAGTGTGTGCCTTACATGGTCTTCCCCAAGGCCTCTCAATCTATTACAACTTGCTTATGCAGAGCAATTTATCTCCTTTCCTGTTCCTATTTCCTCATTTACATGTTCTCCCTGACCACATTCCTCATCAAAAATGCTTCTTTAATGTAAAGTGCCACCTTCCTTTTAGCTCAGTGAGGAATGATTAATACATAGGTTTTTAAAAATTACATTAGTACATCTATTTCAGAAATGATAAAATTGTTAGGAATAACAATTCCTGAAGGAAGAAAGAACATAATCAGGGTCACACAGCTGGTATTATGGGTTGCAGAACAGGACTTGTATTTCAGCTTGCTTGTCTCCAGATGTGAGTGTTTTTCCCCCACATCACACAATTCAGATGGTTTCATTAGGCCTGGAGGAATCCAGTCATCTAGGAGAATCCAAAGAAGTTGAACCCTACTTTCAGCCTTTGTGTGTGTGTGTGGGACAACTTTTCTCACCACCTGCCTCATGTAGAAGTCACATTTGCAGAATCACATTTTCTTTGTTTCTTCTGGTTACTATAAAGAGAGGAAGCTAGAGTTGTTATATTTCTCTCTGTCCTTGAGTCATCAGAGTGAATGCCCAAGGCAATGAAAATTCTGTTTCTCCTTATTAAGGCTGCTGGACACCAAGTAAGTGGCTATTTTCTTCTAGTTTCTTAATTTGGGTGCTGGTACTCTCATGATATTTTTCTCTTAGTCGAACCTGGTAGAAGAAAATAAAGGGATGGGAAAAATGTTAGAATTTTTCAATCCATTGCCTGCAGATATTTAGAATCCTGAATATTTTTTCCACGTTACACTGAGGACTTGAAATACAGCCCATTTTCCTCTCTATGATGTGGATTGAGCATATGTGTATTGGAATCAGCTCTTTTTAATGCAGAAATCAACCTCTTCTGTGCTTTTCTGAGGGTTATAGGGTTTTGCTTTATGCAGTCACAATGGTGAGAAACAACTGGAAATTGGACTTGTCCCAAGCTATAGAAAGGTGACTGCTGGGCCCTGAGAGGTTCACTGTTGCTTTCAAATCCTGTAAATGACATCGCTTATTGTGTGGGGTATGTAAATGTAGACAATTAAATAATAGCTAACATTCTCCTATTGTAAAATTAGAGCCCATGATTGACTGTCTTGTGTCTGACTTTGGCCCTGCCAGGAACCAGAGAGGGAAGTAATGTGAATTGCATTTAGTATTTGTCAGATACAGTAAGCTGGTCTTGGTTGAAAAGGTAAAAGTGTGTGTCTATTTTATAGTAAACGCTTTACTGTAAGCAGATATTAAAAGATGACATTGTTGATCGATCTTCCTGGTTCTCTAACAGTAGGACATATGCATCATTGGGATTCATCTTGTTAATGTTGGGGTCTGAGGGTGACACCTTACTTTATCACCTTAAAAACCTAATACATATGCACAAATATTCGGCATTGCTTAGCATTTGTCATTAGAGCAAAGGGGCCTGGCAGTGGCTATATACCCCGATGCATTGTCTAAATTAATCCATTGAGGGATATTGAATCACTTAATCACAACACAGACTTGCTGCCTTGGTAGGCACGCTCTCCCTTCATTAGATTTAATATATTTCTCATTATACAAATCTGCCGCTGTGACAATAAGTCTTGTTCACAAATCAGTTTGCCCTTTTGCTTTGCAGATGCGGAGAACTTTCATCAAACAAGACATAAATGGGGCCTGTTAGACAGGAGGTCAGAGCAGTCGCCGTCAGATATTAATATCTATTCATTAAGATGATTTTTAATATCATATTTTAATGGGCAGAGGTAAAACAATTATGATTCTAACTTCTTGCTTGCATTGTAAACAAGAAGAAGGAAATGTCATTGCAAGAAATACTTGGAACTCCTCAGATAAGTCACAAAACTTCTTCCCCTCATTCCCTCTGAGTGCAAACCAAATGCATGGAGACTCTATTGGTACATGTGGTCTTTCAGGTTACTGCTGATTTGAGTCTAGCTGATCTAAAAACCAAGGCATAAAGAACACTATGCATATAAAGATAAGCAAAGTGTTTGGAAATCAATTAAAAATAGATATTAACCAGTGGAGCTAAAATTATAATTATTCATTTCAGAAAAATGTCCACCTTTTTTCTTTTTTGCTTTCTATGGTAGTATAGTGCTTGGACGAGCAGAAAGTTTGAATAGCATTTTTGGAAGTCAAATTCTAATTTATTACACATTTAGTATATATCCTGGCACATTATTTACCTCCTTTCTTATTTTCTTGATCACATTCTCCAAAGGATTGTCTCTGTTATTGGTCTTTTCAAAGAATATGTCTTCTTTCCCAGTGATCATTTCACTTGTTTTCATTTTGTTATTGTTTTATTTTATTAATGTCTATTTTTATCTTTATTAATCTTTCTTCCTATCCTTTCTTTGGATATTGTTCTTTTATTAGCTTTTGTGAGTTAAAAGTTTGTTTTTTTAATTTTCTATTTGTTTTCTTTAGATTTCAGATGCACAGAAGTGAATTAGTCATAGTTTTTGGTTCATGATATACCACCAACTCATATTTCTTTGTTGATGACTTATTTAATGTGAAAAGCAGATATAAAACTACCATTCAAAACAAAATGTAGGACCGTGACAATATCTTCATTTAACCATATGGACTTCTACCCTATTTTTCTTTCTCCCTCTTGCTGTTGACATAAACATTATCTTGAGTTCCAGATCTATCTTTCCTTTTCATATAGTTTTATTGCATCTATGTGTAAACCTAAAATTATATATTTTAATTTTAGTGGTTATATACTTTATGAGAAGAGTGTCATGTTGTATGTAATCTTCTGGGCCTTTTTTTTTTTTCTGCTTCATGTAAGAATACATATCAACAATGGTCTGGATACAGTGCTTTGTATGTGTCAATCAAATAATGTATATTAATACCATCATTTAAACCTTTTCTACTTTCAGTGACTTTTTTCTTCTTAATCACCTACAGAGAGAGGTGTGTTAACATATATCACTCAGATTATGGGTTTGTCTACTTTACTTAATTTTTTTACTTTATATAGTTTTAGGTTATATTATCATATGAATGCAAATTCAGAATTGTCAAATTTTTCCAAAGTAAAATGGATAACGTACCATTAAGAAATATCTCTTTATTATTTCTGGTAATTTTTTTGTCATAAAATCTACATTGTTTGACATCCATATAGCAATATTAACTAAAAAAAGACCCAAACCATGATTTTAAAAAAGTCAAAAGACATAAACAGACATTTTACAGATAAAGCAAGGCAAATAGCATTTAAAAATATGAAAAGATTTTAATCTCGTTCATAAAAGTAATGCAAATAGAAATTCTGCTGAGATACCACTTCTCATCTAAGATACTTTAAATAATTCAAACACTTACAAAACAGTGTGTTGACAAGACTATGGAGAAACAGGCACTGCTACATGGCAGGTGATAATCTCAAAAGGTACAGTACAACTCCTATGGTGGGGGATTTAGCAATATCTAACAACATTACATATGTATTCATTCTTTGATCCATAGGTCTACCAGTGTATCCTGAGACTACTCCCCCAAAATATAAAGAAAACATGCAGAAAATTATTTATTATAGCATTATTTGTAATAGCAAAAGATTAGAAACAACACAAACCTCCATGAATAGAGGTTTGAATAAACTCTATTATATGGCCAAAATAGAGTCATATGCAGCTGTTAAAATGAAAATGAGGAGGATCTCATGAACACATGGCTAGTGATTTCCAGGAGAGAGCAAGAGAGAGAGAGAGAGAGATAACATAATATAAATATATAAATATAAATAATATATTAATTTATAAATGTACCATATAATTACATATTATATAATTATATAAAATTAATACATAAATTATTATATATATCTATAATATATTAACATATAATAGATATATTATAATTTATAAATATATTACTTTATAAAGATAAATATAATATATAAAATATGTTATATATAATATAAATATATATAAAATATTTATTTTATACATATAAATATACTTTTTTTCCTTTCATTCTTTTTATTTTGTTTTGATTTTTGGGAGATGAAGTCTCCCTCTGTTACCCAGGCTGGAGTGCAGTGGTGTGGTCATAGCTCACTGCAGGCTTAAACTCTTGGGCTCAAGCAATCCTTCTGCTTCACCCTCCCGAGTAGCTGGGACTACAGTTGTGCACCACCATACCTGGCTAATTTAAAAAATTTTTTCATTGAAATGGGATCTCACTATGTTGCCTAAGCTGGATTCAAACTCCTGCGCTCAGGTCATCCTCCCACTTTGGCTTCCCAAAGTGCTGGAATTACAGGTGTAAGCCACCATGCTTGGGTGAAGATTTATTATTAAGGGAGAAAAGCAAGTTATAGAGTGAAGCATATGTTATGCTGCTTTTTGTGTAATAAAGGAGAAGAAATATGAATAAATATATAGATTTAGTCTTTTTCCCCCAAGAGAAACATAGCAAGGATAAATGAGCAACTAATGAAATGGTTACCAATAGAGAGTTGAAGGGATGTGGTAGAGGGGCTGAATATTGGCTGAGACTTCCTGGAGAATCAGTTTTGACTTTTGAACCATGTGTGTTTTATATATTCAAAAACTTAACTAAAATCAAGCATAAATAGAAGAAACATCTATATCAAAATGATACGGGGAAAAGAATTATTTCAAGTAACTTCTGAATTCAGTCCTTTGTATACCTTTAGTAGAGTAAATTTTAAAGTAAAAAAGGACTGCCAAGAAATCTTAAATTTTACACAGGAGTTTATTGTTAGCAGTAACAATTGTAACTTGGAGGCTATTTTTCATTTTTATATTGTAGGCTAAAGTAAATAAGTAATTATATTGAGGTTTTTATAGGAGAATAAAATGTAAAATTAAAAAACCCTGTAACTTGAATTCAAGTTAGAAATATCAACATAAAATTGTATTTAAAAAACCCCACATTTCCAACCTTTGGCATTGAACACGCCTGGGAACAATGACCTTTGAGTAGCAGTGAGTACACCAAACGTCTAGATTTGGGTTCTAAATGTCATTCTCCATTAAAAGCAACCAGGGCTCCTTGGAGAAATGGCTGATTTCACATATGAGCTGGGAAAGAAAAACATGGCCCCAGGACTTCTTCTTGTGCTACCAAATAAGGAAGTGCTCAATGAAATTATGTCTAAGGGACACAAAAATCAGCTTGAAGGACCTCTCACTGAGCAGATTTGAGATGATATGAACATAAAAAAAGATTATAATTGATTATGATATGTGAAATGAACGATATATCATGAGTTGATTATGATGGAATGGAGTTAGGAAAGGGGAGGGGAGGTTCTGACTCAATTGCAAAGGAATGTAAGTTAATAAATGTAGAAGTTATAATAGAATTAGAAAATCACCATTTTTCGGCCGGGCTTGGTGGCTCACGCCTGTAATCCCAGCACTTTGGGAGGCCGAGACGGGCAGATCACGAGGTCAGGAGACCGACACCATCCTGGCTAACATGGTGAAACCCCGTCTCTACTAAAAATAATTAGCCGAGCGTGGTGGCGGGTGCCTGTAGTCCCAGCTACTCAGGAGGCTGAGGCAGGAGAATGGCGTGAAGCCGGGAGGCGGAGCTTGCAGTGAGCTGAGATCGTGCCACTGCACTCCAGTCTGGGGGACAGAGCAAGACTCTGTCTCAAAAAAAAAAAGAAAAAAAAAATCACCATTTTTCAATTCCCAATAAATGATTCACTGATTCAGGTGAGCCTCAGCAATCAATGCTAAAGCCATTAGACAAAAGGTTGTTTGGAAGCAGGATATTCACAAATGGCTGAAGTGTCACCACACAGATTAATCACTGACTACAGTATAGCAAAGGAAAAAATGCACTTTTACAATAGAGAGAGCTAGTGGTTATTACTGTAACCAAATAAACAAAGCTACCTTCACTGATAGTGGGATGTTCAGACTGTATAAGCTTCTTGATATTATGCAATGCATATCCCACCTTTGTGAGATGCACTTGCCAAAAATGTTTAACCTGAATCTTTTCAAGGGTCCAAGCATAATTTTTAATTAAAGACAAAATTTAATAACACCATGAGAAAACAATTAGACAAATACAGGCTACGAAACATTCTGAAAGACAATGGGTTTCAACTTTTCAAAACGTCAATGAAAAAGTTTAAAAAAAGGGAAGATTGAGGGACTGTTCTATGATAATTGGATAACCAAGGCAATGTCTGAACCTTACTGGATCTTTTTTTCTTTTTAAATAGCTATAAAAGACATTTTGGGTACAATTGGAGGTATTTAAAAATGGACTGGCTATTTAGTCAATATTATGGAATTGGAATTATTGTTTATGTTCTGAAATATAATAATTGCATTGAATCTATTCTTAGGAGATGCATGATGGAATATTTATGAGTAAAGTATCATAATATCTGCAACTTCATGTGGCTGGAGAATACACACACACACATATATATATATATAGAGAGAGAGACAGAGAAAGAAGTGGAAACAGAAACAGAGAGAGGGAGGGGGTCAGAGCAAGTGGGAGAGGAAGAACTGGGGAGAAGAGGAAAGGAGGGGAGAAGAGGAAAGGAGGGGTGAAGGTGGGGGAGAGGCAGGATGGACAGAAAGAGAGAGAGAGAAGGTGTGTGGGTATGGAGAGGGGTTATAGGGGTGTGAGGAGTAGACATGGTAAAACATTTATAGTTCTTGACTGTAGTTGGTGTGAATACAGATTCATCATATCATTTTTCCAGCTCTTGTGTGTTTCACATTCATGGTAAAATTGGGGAGGCACAGGGATGCAGCTGAGAAAGAAAACACACTCTCACAGCCCTCTTGTAAGCAGCAGCTGTATACTTGAAATGTATCCCAGATACCATGGACTAGAATCTTGGTACACGAAGAACAGTCTTGAGAATTGACAGCATTAGCCGCTTCTTGGAGTTTATTAGAAAAGCAAAATTTCAGGCCCTACCCTGTACCTTCTGAATCAAAATCAGCATTTTAACAGGATCTCCAGGTGATTCACTTGCCTATGAAGTTTTGAGAATACTAGTGAATAGGGCAAAATAACCATTGAATTCTCCATGAAACTCATCTAATTGTCCAACTACTTTCTTCATGCCACAGCTATTACTATCTGAATTTACACTGTCTTTGTAAACTTAAACAGCAGGACATAATATAACCCATGGATCTTTTCTTTTCTTTCTTGCTTTTTTTTTTTCTCCTGAGGAACATAGGATAATTGCTCCATAATTATATTTGTCTCAGGGCAGGTGGCCTATGAGTTAATACACAATAAGGCTGCAAAGATTCAGATTGTCTTCTGCTCCATCTACTTCTGTATTTCCTCTCATCAGATACAATTATAGGAAAATAAAGAGACTTCCTAAAAGGTGGAAAACAAATGTTCCTAGGCATCTGTTTTGGATTTCCTCTGCCAGCTCAGTATTTGTGGACTGCATTTCAACACTGATACGGTTTGGCTGTGTCCCCACCCAAATCTCATCTTGAATTGTACCTCCCACAATTCTCACATGTTGTGGGAGGTAACTGAATCATGGGTGCGGGTCTTTCCCATGCTGTTCTCATGATAGTGAATAAGTCTCATGCGATCTGATGGTTTTATAAAGAGGAGTTCCCCTGCACAAGTTCTCTCTCTTTGCCTGCCTCCACGTAAGATGTGACTTGCTCCTCCTTGCCTTCCACCATGATTGTGAGGCCTCCCCAGCCATGTGGAACTGTAAATCCATAAAACCTCTTTGCTTTATAAATTACCCAGTCTTGGGTACGTCTTTATTAGCAGTGTCAGAACAGAGTAATACAAACAGCTTCTGTGCTCTGTCTGGATTAGAGGCCTGACCAGCAAAACTGGATTGTCAACCAGTGAAGCCCCTTCTTCAAAATGATGGCTATGGAAACCCAGGGCCTCAAAAAAGTTTTCTCAAACTCTTATTTATGAAGACTTTTACTCTTGTTCCTTATCCACCTGAGGAGAAATGTTTTACCTTCTCCTTTTTTAAAGATCTGTTTGCCCTGAGATGTCTAATTTGGGCTTTCCAAATCTGTAACACTTCTTGGGTATAAAAATATCTATGTTAATTCAAGGTAACCAGCATCACTATTGTCTTCTGCTTGTTGTTTCTGATCTACACATGAATCTAAACATAGTTTGGTGCATTTCTGCCCATTTTCTGGCCCAGGCAAGAAGCAGGTGAGTCTTTATCCCTTGAGTCATTTATTTCCAGATAAATACGGTCCAACTGCTGAAGTTTTCTGTGTTTTCCACACTTCATATAAACCACCCATACTCCCTGAGAGATTTGGACAATAGTTGCCTAGCACAGATAATAAGGCTAGTAAATAGCTCCCTATTTCTGACACTTTTGAATGCAATTAAGAAGTGATAGCTCATCTGAGCCTGGGTAACACTCTGGGATTTGGTGATGAATAAACTCTAGATGCTTTCTCATCTTTTGCATCTTTATTGCTTTCTGTCTTAATCTGGCTGTGGTTTTCTAAGGGATCTTTGTATGAATTATGCCCTTGGCATTCAACTCTTCCCTGTTTCTCACTGCAAAAGGAAATTGGCCAGATGGGATTTGATGCCCCCTCCCAAGGAACAGCTTACTCCTCAGTATTTGTACTTTCGAATACACACAGAAAGTACCAGATGTCCTTTTCCTTTCCCTGGGAAAAGAGGCAGGGTGGTTACACCTGTTTTCCTTTTTTTTTTTTTTTTTTTTTTTTGAGATGGAGTCTTGCTCTGTTGCCCAGACTGGAGTGCAGTGGTGTGATCTCAGCTCACTGCAAGGTCTGCCTCCCAGGTTCACACCATTCTCCTCCCTCAGCCTCCCAAATAGTTGGGACTATGGGAGCCTGCCACCACGCCTGGCTAATTTTTTGTATTTTTAGTAGACGTGGGGTTTCACTGTATTAGCAAGGATGGTCTCGATCTCCTGACCTCATGATCTACCCGCCTCAGCCTCCCAAAGTGCTGGGATTACATGCGTGAGCCACTGCGCCCGCCACCTGTTTTCCTCTTTTTCCCTTGTCTTCTTCTACAGTCATTATTGGTTCTTCGACCTTGTGATATGCCCTCTTCTCAATTGAAAGCCTTTGTCATCCTGAGTGAATTTAAACAACTGAATTATGCATATGGAAACCATAGCATAGCAAAACAAGATGGAAGTCCTAGATTCAAGAACTGAATTTTTCAGTATTCTTATACGTTTTGGAAATTTAATTTCTTGGTGCTCCAGTTTTCTTGTTTTAAAACTGGAGTGGGTGAGGCTTCCTGGCCCACTTCCCAAGAATATATTGAGGAGTCAATGTACTTGAAAGTAGACTGCTCTTTTATACTTCTTATTTTGAAATAATTGTAGATTCACATACAGTTCTAAGAAATAATACAGAGGTATCCGCTATATCTTCACCCAGTTTCCTCCAGTGATAATTCTTGCGGAACTAAAGTACAGTATCACAACCAGGAAATTGACATTGATACACGTCTACTCACCTTATGCAGAGTTTGCCAGTTTTGCATGCATTCATTTGTGCACATGTGTGTTTACTTCTGTTTTAATTTCTCAGGGCTGCTGTAATGAAGTACAACAAACTGGGTAGCTTAAAACAATAGACATGTATTCTCTCTAGTTCTGGAAACTAGAAGTCTAAACTCAAGGTGCTGGTGGGGCCATGTTTTCTCCAGAGCCTCCAGGAGATGACCCGTCCTTTCCTCTTCCAGCTTCCAGGTGTTTCTTGGCTTGCGGCAACATAGTTCTGATCTCTGCCTCTGTCATCACATGACCCTCTTCTCCCTGCGTGTTTTCACATCATCTTTCTTCTTTGTGTGTGTGCCCCAATTTCCTCCTTCTTATAAAGACACCGGTCATATTGGATTAGGGCTCACACTATTCCAGTTTGGCTTCCTCTTAACTAATTACATCTGCAGCAGCGCCTTTTCTAGATAAGGTCACATTCTAAGGTACTGTAGGTTAGAACATCAACATATCTCTTTGGGGGACACAATTTGCACAAGAAATTCTATGCAATTTTATTACACATGTAGATTTATGTGCCCACCACTACACTCAGGACATGGAACAATTCCATCACCACAAGAATCTTTGTATAGTTGTAGATACCTTCTTCCCTCTCCTTTGTCCTACCCCTACAGATCTTTGGAACACCACTCATATGTTCTCCATCTCTGTGATGTTGTAATTTGAAAAATGTTATATAAATGGGATCATATAGACCACTTTGTAAACTTAACACCCTGCACTCGTATACATGTATATATGGGTAGTTATAGGCAACTGGATTTTCTACATCATCAAAGGACAGGAAATTTAGAGTTTGTTTTTTCCCAGTTATGTTCTTCTGAGCTCATTTTTATTCTTTTTTCTTTTTTTTTAGAGACAGGGTGTCACTCTGTCATCCAGGCTGGGATGCAGAGGCGTGATTGTAGCTTACTACATTCTTGACCTCCTGGGCTCAAGAGTTCCTCTTGCCTCAGCCTCATACGTAGCTGGGATTACAAGTGTGAGCCACCAGGCCTAGCTAAGTTTTTCTTTTCTTTTCTTTTTTCTTTTTTTTTTTTCTAGAGATGGGGTTCTCGTTATGCTGCCCCAGTTGGTCTCAAACTCCTGGCCTCAAGCGATCCTCCTGCCTCAGTCTCCCAAAATGCTGGGGTGACAGGCATGAGCTACCACACCTGGCCTCTTCTGAGCTCTTTGTTGACTTGTATAGAATGTTGGCCAACACTTTTTTCTTCCTCACCTTCTTCACCAAAGAAAGGTTGGAGACTATGGGAAATGTTTGCTCTCTGGTGAGTGCACTGGGCCTTTGCTGTGACCCTGCTCCTACATGGGAGACCCATGCTTATTGCAGCAGAAACTCAACTTGTATTTGCAACATGCAGAAAGGTTGTAAATTTTAAGACATGAGCGATCATAAAATTCCCAAGGGCTATCGATAGACAAATATGTAATGTACCAGAAATTGAATCCTACAATGTTGGAGTTGTATGGGAACGTGAAAGCCATTTTGTTCCTCCTCTCACCTTTAGGAAGGATGTGCTCAAACAGATACGAATGAGACACATTCTGCTGCAGCATAGTCAGTTGTTCTCCAGACTGTACTTCGGACCTAGGAATGTTCTGAAAAGGTTGACTGCTCTTTATTTAAGTTTTTTTCCCCAATGTTGTCCTTTCACATGACTTGGCTGTTCTGACTGCCTACCAGTGTGTTTTTCCTGAATTAGGACAGTTCATATGTATTTGCCTTATTTCTAGGAATTAAAATATAATTGGAAGTTGGACAATGTACTTATTCCAGACTCAGAATGTCAAAGCATAAGGCATCAAATTATACTTCTAAAGTGAAAGCGCTAAAGCAATTTTTGGATGCCCCTGAATGAAACCAAAGGTTGATCACTCGTGTAGTTACGAATTGCCAAACCATTTTCTTACTGGAGAGTAAGTGGGACCTCTCTCAAAGCTTCTTCATTGTCTGACACAAAATAGCTGTCCCACACAGCTATTTTTGTCCCTTACAAATGTTGTAGCAATTTAGCAATCTATCGACTTGACTTTTTTTCCATAAACATGCTGCCTGTTAGATGCATAATTCAAATTCACATACAAACGGTGGGATGTTTGCTTAGCAAGAGCTATAATTTAAACGTAACCTCTGTAGAAAGCCATTCAGCAGTGCCTGTGTATAAAGTGTAATTTAGTCTGTAGAAGCAATCTTCCCCTCTCCTGTTCTAGTATGTGAGCTTGTTTGCTAAATAATCATTGTAGCATTTTGCTCAAAGCGGTGGTTTTATGTATTTTTTCCTCGCCACTCGTAAATGTTGCCAAGGTAAATGAGAGTTCTTTGGAAACTGTTACTGTCATGTAGTTTTCATTTGAAAATGTCACAATAAAGCAATGTTCTTTGATGCCAAGAAGCATGGAACATTAGAACATGATAAACATAGTACCTAAATATAATAAAATAACATACCATAGTGGCTTGCTTCTTGCTTAAAATGAGAGGCTTTTTGTTGTTATTCTAAAGGGTCCGGTTTGAGGGACAGAGCTGGAAGTAATATGGAATGTATAAGGAGTTACCAAGGTGAGAGTTTAGAGGAAATTATTATTATTTGCATCTTGGGCCAAATGGAAAGGAAAAGAAATTTGGAAGAAAAATGTACTCCAAATAGGTGAAATGGAGATTACAGTCCAAAATATGCCATTAACACCAAATTACGAAAGTCTTTTCAAGACCCAGGTAGAGGCACAAAGTAAAAGCAAAGTTTTAAAGGTGTAATTTGAAGGGGGGGGGGGGGCGGGAAACACAAATAGAAAAAAAAAAGATAGAAAGAAGGAAGATACAGGGGCAACCAGAAAGTGTAAGGACACTGTTTTCTAAGTGCATGTTTGATATCTTTTTCTTGTTCTGCCTACTACAGTGTTAATGAATACCAAGCCTAATTTTTTTTGTTAGAGTCCTAAAAAATGGCTAGGCAGTAAAATTTGTTAAATCTGAATGGTAAGTCCATTGATGATTGTGACATTATTTTTTGCATTTCTGTATTTTAAAATTATGACAATTTCTAAATTATGAGATTGGGAATTCAAGTCCATTAAAGAGATTATAGAAATGGCAAACAAATGACATCATGAGATAGTAATATGGGAAATGCTAGTTGCATTACTTTCATATATTTGAAGGCATAATTATTTTCTTTTAGAAAGATAATAGAAGTGATTTGTAATATTTTCATTCTTCAAAAGCTTATTGAAGTTGGGTGTGGTGGTGCAGGCCTGCAGTCCAAGCTATTCAGATGAGATGCAGAGGATTGCTTGAGCCCAGGAGTTTGAGGCAAGCCTGGGCAACATAGTGAGACCCTGTCTCTGAGGAAAAAAAAGTTTATTGAGTGATTACTGTATGCCAATCACCGTGGTGCGCATGAGACATTTAAAAATGAGAGATTTTGCTTCCTGCTGTGGAGGACCCTATATCCCACAACATTATTATGGTAAGTTCCACAGGAGCCCTGGGTGCCTTATTTTCCTCCTGAATACTTCCATGTCTAATGTGTTTAAACTTATTAAGACCCAACTTTTCTCCTTATCATTTGTCATCATTTCATGAACTCCAAAAAATTAACCTTTTTTGATTATAGTGCACCTTGCTTCTGATTACTCACCTTGGACAAAAGTTATTCATCATCATTCCCTGTGATTGCTTCCAAGCACCAATTGCCACTATATGATGCTTTCAACTATTAAGGAATTTTGAAGAAATGGGTCTACTGCTCTCAAGCCAATTTTAAAGCAAAAAATTTTTAAGCAATGACAACGTTTCTAGAATAAGTACATTCAAAATCACCACTTTGAAGAGAAAAAACTTCCTTTAGGTGCCAATGTTCTGATGTGTTTCCTTTGAAAAAAAAAAGAGTCTTTCCCACATGCACACATTATGTTTATTGCAGCACTATTTACAATAGCAAAGACTTGGAACCAACCCAAATGCCCATCAATGATAGACTGGATAAAGAAAATGTGGCACGTATACTCCATGGAATACTATGCAGCCATAAAAAGGAATGAGTTCTTTGCAGGGACATGGATGAAGCTGGAAACCATCATCCTCAGCAAACTAACACAGAAACAGAAAGCGAAACACTGCATGTTCTCACTCATAAGTGGGAGTTGAACAATGAGAAGACATGGACACAGGAGGGGAACATCACACACTGGGGCCTGTCAGGGGATGCAGAGGAAAGGTAAGGGAAAGCATTAAGACAAATACCTAATACATGTAGGGCTTAAAATCTAGAGGGCGGGTTGATAGGTGCAGCAAACCACCATGGTACATGTATACCTATGTAACAAACCTGCACGTTCAGCACAAGTATCCCAGAACTTAAAGTAAAATAAATAAATTAATTTTAAAAAGAGTCTTTTTGCTTTATTCACATTTTGTGCCTGTGTTTATATATTGAAAATTCAATGATGGGCCAATATTCACCACTAATATACTTGAGCTTAAGATTGTCTTTTATCTAGTATTTAGTGAGAAAACCAAACCAAAGAAAAATTACAGACTTTACTTGTGGACCATTTAATTTACTGGATCCCAAAACTCATGACCATGAAATCTAAGTATAGCACTGTTTTTATTAATGTAACAGATTATCTTTCAAATTAATATTGCATTGCAGTTATTTTTGTACTTATTGCTTTGTTTTATTTATTTATTTATTTTTGAGACAGGGTCTCACTCTGATGCCCAGGGTGGAATGCGTGATGCAGTCATAGCTTATGCAGCCTTGAACTTCTGGGGTCAAGAGATCCTCCCATCTCAGTCTTCCACAGTTTTGGGATTACAGGCGTGAGCTACTGTGTCAGGCCTGCTTCTTGTTTTACACTGCAAGTTTCTTGAGGACTAAGACTATAGCCTTTAACACAGTGTAGATCTTTAATAAATATGGATTAAATGTGTTCTTGTTCACTTGATACCTGGATTTGGGCTCTCCAATGATATGGCTTACATTTTTAACTGACAATAGCCTTTTCTCCTAATTGCAGAAGCTAAATTGTGTTCAATGTTACATAATAATTAGAATTATTTCACGAAATTATCACAGTGGTGAGGATGATTGTGTGATTTTGGGCATCTTACACATGAGACAGTATCAAGATGAGTTTAATAACAAGCATAGAATACTGGACCAGAGCAAGAAATAGGCTCAGTGAACTAGACGAAGGCTGTGATACTCCAACAGTAAGGAGATATTAGGGGAAGGATTTAAATGTAACATATGCAAGAGATGCCCACCAAAGACTCAAACTGCTTTTCAGATGAATCTTATTTATTGATACTCAACCCTCTTAGAAGAATTTTTCTACCAGGCTGACTTCAGGAGTCAATGTGCAAATATACACTCTTCTGTTTCTTCAAAGGCAAGTTATGATAACCACAAGGTTATATCACAAAGTCTCATACTCTCAAAGTGTATACAGAGTTTTTCAAAGACCAGCTGTGGTTCCTAATGAAGAACACATGCTCTAAGGTTTTATCAGGAGCTGTTCACATTAAATTGGCTGCCTTATAGCTTGCTGTTAGCATGAGAGGCTACCCTGTCGTATGTCCACCATTGGTTGAGCTCCTAAAGTCTTCTTGATATGGGGCCAAAATGTCTTAATGTCTTAATTGTCTCAGAATCTGGTGATTTCAACTCTTCTAGAAGAGCCAACAGCTTTAGCAAATCAGGAATTGCTTTCTTTAAAGTAACTTTTTGAGTGAAAAGCGACATTACTAATACTTTTTCTAGTAGCGTGATTATAAACTGAAACAGTCCTAGGCAAAGGAGGATGAAAGTTCACCTACCTATGGGGATTGTCACTGGTTACCATTTAGCTGTGTCTTAGTCCGTTTGGTCTGCTATAATAAAATACCATAAACTGTGTGGCTTATAAGCAATGGAAACCTGTTTCTCATGGTTCTGGAGGCTGAGAAGTCCGAGACTCATGGAGCCAGTAGATTCAGTGTCTGGTGAGGGCCTGCTTCTTAGTTAGTAGACATCCATTCACTGCATTCTCACATGGTGGAAGGGGCAAGGCAGTACTCTGGGGTCTCTTTTATAAGAGCACTAGACCCATTCATGAGGGCAGGCCCTCATGACCTAATCACCTCCCTAAGTCCTCACCTCCCAATGCTTTCACAGTGGGGATTAGGTTTCAGCGTGTGATTTTTGGGAGGACACAAACATTCAGACCATAGCAAGCTGTTGCTGGACACACAGAGCTTCACCTAAAAATTCAAAGGTTGTCTTGGGGGATAATAGGCACACTTGTGTGATAGCATTACCTTTTGGAATTCCCAGGGTGGTCTTGCTCACCACTCTTCATTTCCAGCTTCCTTCTCCCAAGTGAGTTGGGCCATTGGTCCAGGCCCCCTGATCGTCCATTCCCATTGCAGCACTTTCCTGGTCATCTTTCTTTTCATTCAAGTTGCTTTCCCTGCGATATGGTTTGGCTAGGTCCCCGCCCAAATCTCACCTTGAACTGTAGTTCTCATAATCATAGGAGGGAACTGGTGGGAGGTAATTGAATCATGGGGGCAGTTACCTCCATGCTGTTCTTGTGATAGTGAGTGAATTCTCATGAGATTTGATGGTTTTATAAGTGGCTTTGCCCCCTTTTGCTGGGCACTTCCCCCTTGATGCCATCATGTGAAGGAGGTTGTTTGCTTCCCCTTCTGCCATGATTGTAGGTTTGCTGAGGCCTCCTCAGCCATGCTGAACTGTGAGTCAAACTGCTCGGCTTTTTAAGATACCTAGTCTCAGGTCTGTCTTTATTAGCAGTATGAGAGCAGACTAATACACCCTGGCTAAGGACTCTAACCTGGCTCTAACATTTGTTGCCCTGGGCTTCTGAAGCTGTATCCCAGCTGATTCCTAGAAACTAATTCTCCCAAGATATTGGTGCTTCTCAGGAATAGGAATGGAATTTTGCCCCAGAACTTGGAAATGTTTTCACAGGAGCAGTCAATGTCTCTCTCATGTAAGTAAAATTGCCAGGGCTTTGCACTGCTCTTGGCTCATTTCCATTTTGACCTCCTCTGTGACTAGCTCCTCCTTATTCTCAGAGTATCCTAGGGACAGCATTTTGTCATAGCATATTATTATTTTCTCTGAAGGAGGGTACATCAGAAAAGGGTTACTTTGAGTCACAAAGTATACACAAAAACTCCAGTTACCTAAAATACTCCTGGAATGGAATTTTCTCATTAGTAGAAATTTCTACTTAGAGTAAGACAAATTTATGTCTATTATTATCAAAATATAAAGCAATCTTCAGTAGTAATGTAGTTAATAATAGCAAACATTTACCAGGTATCTACTATTCTTGGCACTGTCGTTACATTTACTCCCAATCTCATTGAAGTCTATCAAAAACTTTAAGAGGTAGAATGGTAATTAATCCCACTTTATTGATGAGAAAATGAGTCGTGTAAACGTTAAATTACTCATTCAATGTGGCATAGTTAATAAGTTGGTAAGAAGCAAAGTAGGGATTTGGACCCTGGAATATTACACATGAGAACCCAGGCTTTAGGTTTATGATGTTACCTCCACACAGACAATAGGCACTCTCAAAAGCTTCTGAGATGAATTTGTGTTTGTAAGAGTTTACTTTTCAAGGATACCTTCCTTGTTTCATGTTAACACTCTCAAACCACTCCTTCTATACCCTCTTATACAATCTCACTCCTTTGAGGTCCTCGTTATTCAACTAAACTGTCATCCCTCTGTCGTGACTGTCTAGTCCCTCTCCTTCACCATCCCAAGGGGAATAAATCCAAGTGAGTAAGTTATTTCCTGAAGACAAGAAGACAAGATCCTCTATCTTCTTGTTTCCAGTGAGAGCTGGAGTACATTTTGCAGTCTACTTTGCAGTGAGATGAGACCCAGTGACTGGGTTCTGTTCAATAGCACTCAGGCCATGATGATGTAATGTTGCCTCCAGGCCAGGGCTAGAAAATCACCCAAACACTCCTTCTTGGTCTCTCTCTTTGTTCATTGGCTGGACTCATGCCATGGGCAGTGGTCAACTAGGGGATGGTTTACCCAGGCTCTGCACTTACCGTCTCCCTTCCAGCACAAGGTTTTTGTATACTCTCCTCCTCAAACACTCTCTTCTTTCCTCTTCATCCAGGTGAAAGCTGTTCTCTCTTTGGACTACAGCTTCCTCAAGAACACCCTTCCTATCCTGCTAATTAGGTCACGTTAATCAGTATGAGCACCATGAACCTCTCCTTCTTAGCTGTTATAGTAGTGGATGTTCCTTTAACTGTACAGTTTTACTTTAAATGCCCAAAGGGCGGGGTTTGCTTCTTTTTATTTTGCCCATCATTAAATCTCTGACACCTAGTACAGTGTCTGATACAGAGCAGATACTAGTTATGTATTGAATGAATGAATGGAGGAATAAGTGAATAAATACAAAATTTTCTTTTCTTTAAATTTTCCTTTTTAAGAGATCAGAGTCTTACTCTCTTGCCCAGGCTGGAGTGCAGTGGTGTGATCACAGCTCACTGCAGCCTCAAACTCTTGGGTTCAAGGGATTCTCCTGCCTCAGCCTCCTGGGTAGCTAGGACTACAGGTGCACACTTCCATGCCTGGCTGATTTTTCTTAGTTTTACTTTTTTAGAGATGTGGTCTTGCTATGTTGCCCAAACTGGTCTTGAACTCTGGATGTCAAGTGATCCTCCCACCCCAGCCTCCCAAAGTGCTGGGATTACAGGCATGAGCCATTGTGGCTGGCCACAACATTTTATTCTTATATATTCTCCTATTTCCAGAAAAGGAGGCACACAGATATATTTTCTTCTTCAATTAAAAATATGGATAACACAGAATTTTGTATGTTTCTCCTCTTGGGATCTTAGTTTTATGCAAATTATTTTGGCAATGTTACTCTTAATTTTTCTTTTCTACTAAACTAGAATGTATAGTTACAAGTTTGGTCTCACAGGGATTTCAAACACAGCAGTGTTGTGTTTTTGAAACTATAGGCAAAAAAGCATCCCTATATTCCCTGATCATGTGCAATAATATGTTTTTTTGTTCACTGCTACCTCTTTCAGTGTATCTTAGTTCTCCAGAGTCCATGAAATTGTAGAGAAAAGGGGAGATTATTTCCACTGGTTTATTGCAATTTTTTTTTAAGTTTTTCAATGGAATAAACAGTAGTTGCCTGGATACTTTATATCTGAAACTAGCCTGACAAAGTGTGAAATTTCATGCTCATATACAAGTTCTTCATAATGATTTTTGTAATTTGCATTCTTTTTTGTCTAAGACTTCAGGCATTTAGCTTTTTGCTGCAAAATTCTGAGTTCTTGAAGAGTTGTTAGTTTCTGCTTGTGATGTTAATTCCCCCCCAAAAAAAAATAAATAAAAAAAGAAAGGAAGAAAGAGAGAAAAGACAGTTTCTTTAGAACTGGCCACTTGATTAGTGAGAAAAGTACAAAGGTGGTAATCATTATGAGTAAGACTCAATGATTGTACGAGCCTAAAAATGTGAAATTGATGATTGCACAGACATACATAGAATAAATGGCCCTGATAATATAGAGGGACTTGAGCATTCCTGATTCAGTATATTTCCTTCCAGATTCTTTTGTTTGGAATCCTGAATTGCAATAATCTGTCTTGAAGGTATTTCCTAGTTCTGTGATTCTAACCTGCACAGGTGAGCACTAGCTATACATTAGGATATGAAAGTAGATTAAATTTGTAACCCTGTGAAGCCTTATCTAGAAACTCTAAAAGCACTTATGTCTCCTTCTGTTCTTCTTCTATTCAATTTCGATCACCCACCCTTTTTCTGGCCCTGTTGTCAGGAACCATACAAGCACCTTGTTGTTCCTAGTTTCATCTTTTTCCCTACCCACTAACTCTTTAGGATCCTAATTTGATTCCAAGGTATTAGGAAAATACACACACACACACACACACAAACACACACACAAATATATGTATATATGTGTATATATATAGATAAAACATATATACACACACACATACACATATATATGTTTTTAATTTTTGATGGTACACCATAGGAGTATATGTTTGTGGGATACATAAAATATTTTGATACAGGCATAGAGTGTATAATACTCACATCAGGATAAATAGGGTATTTATCACCTCAATTATTTATCTTTTCTTTTACAATCCAATTATTCTCTTTTAGTTATTTTAAAATGTACAATAAATTATTGTTGACTGTAGTCATCATGTCGTGCAAATACTAGATCATACTTATTTTATCTAATTATATTTTTGTATCCATTAGCCACCCCCACTTCACTTCCCCCAACCCTTCCCAGCCTCTGGTAACCACCCTTCTACTCTCTATCTTCATGAATTCAGTTGTTTTAATTTTTAGCTCCCACAAATAAGCAAGAACATATGAGGTTTGTCTTTCTGTACCTGGCTTATTTCACTTAACATATGACTTTAAGTTTCATCTATGTTGTTGCAAACAACAGGATCTCATTCTTTTTATGGCTGAATAGTACTCCATTGTATATGTGTACCCCATTTTCTTTATTCATCTGTTGATGAACACTTAGGTTGCTTTCAAATCTTGGCTATTGTGAGTAGTGTTGCAATAAACATTAGAGTGCAGATTTCTTCTGATTTCCTACTGAAATCAGTATACTGATTTCCTTTCTTTTGGTTGTATACCTAGCAGTGGGATTGCCAGATCATATGATAGCTCTATTTTTAGTATTTAGAAGAACCCCCAAAATACTAAAAATACAGCTACCATGTGATCCAGCAAAAAGAAACATTTTTTAAAAATTTTTAAAATGTTCCTTTTCACACAAAAAAAATCCACCATACCATTTGCAACTAAGGAAACTGGGGCCCAAAGAGGTAACCTCAATTGCTCAGTTATAGAATCAGTTAGTGAAACAGCCAAGTATATATGACCAGCTCTTAACTCTTAGCTTGATATGTTTTCTAGTACATTATCTTAATTATTTCCATTGGGGTAAGAGTTATCCCAGCCTCACAATTAGTGATGGAAACCGAATCAGCCTTGGGCAGAGGAATTACCTATGTTACTTTAGAATTAAAATATGTCTTCCAAATTGTAGTAAATAACTAAAAAGTTATTTCTCTTGTGTAAATAAAAAGGACAAAATTTGGGAAATTGGCAGAACCATACAATATAGTCCAAAGGATGGGGAGGAAAAAAAAAAGGGCATGGAGAATGTGAAAGTGATGCTTCCTGAGAGAGCAGGAAGGAAGTTGGAAGGTGCGAAATAGATAAATTTCTGACCCTGTGAAACTCATAGTCTTTCAGACAATAAATGATGTGAGATAACTTGGATTTTAGTGAATTATTTTCTTCTAAAAGGTACATTTTTAAAAAACAAATACTCCTTAAATGTTACTGATATGCAGGAAGCAGCACTAAATTACTGGCAAAATTATCTTGTTCAATCCTTCCTACATTCACCTGAGAGGTAGATGCTGTTTAATCCCTATTTTACCTATGAGAAAACTGTGACTGTTCAAGGTCACATCACTAATAAAGATTTAAAGATTATCTGAATTTCCTTCTGGTCTTTTAAACATGATCCAACACAGGCAAAGATTCATTGACCTCTCAATCTCAAAGGTAATTTGCAGCACTATAAATTTTTATCATCACAGATAACCCTATTGTATAAATTAGAATCCACGAGATCATGTAGACATACTTAGTAATTCTCCAAGGCATCATTATTCTTCATTGTACAAATTGAGTTCTTACTGTGAGCTAGGCATGCACTGTGCATTGGGAAATCAAAGACGAACACGACATAGTCTTGTAGGAAAGAGAAGGCTGAATTCAAGTTATGATCACACAGTACACCAAACACAGTGATGGAAAACCTCAGAGACACCTGTGAGAGACCATGTGATGAAATCTCTGCTGAGTTTGGAGGCTATGAAGAGAGTATCTGTTTGCTGGGGCTACCATAAAAAAAAAATACCACAGTCTGAGTGGCTTCAACAACAAAAATGTGTTTTTTCACTGTTCTGGAGGCTGGAAGTCCAAGATTAAGCTATGGGCATGGTTGGCTTCTCCTGAGGTTTCTCTCTTTGGCTTGCAGATGGCCACCTTCTTGCTGTGTCCTAGCATGGCCTTTTCTCTGTGGGGTGCACCCCTGGTATCTCCCCTGTGTCCTGATATTTTCTTTCAAGGACACCAGCCATACTGAATTAGGGCCCACCCTACTAGCTCACATTAACTTAATTACTCCTTTAAAGGCCTTATCTCCAAATACCATCACATTCTGAGGTATGGGAATTGGGACTTCAACGTAGGAATTTCAGGTCTGTAGCAAAGGCCAGCTGAGATGTTAAAGGAATGACATGGCTCTTGGAGTTGTGTACTAGGAGAAGCAGGCCTCCTGACCTACCCCCATGCTCAGAGCAGTGCTCTTCCCACTTGAGCATTCAAAGAATCTTTTGGAGGCCTCATGAAAACAGATTGCTGATTAGTTTCTGATTCAGCAATCTAGCTCGGTCTAGGGTAGGGGCTGATAAATTGCATTTCAAACAAGTTCCCTGGTGCTGCTGTTGCTGCTGGTGGTGCTGCTAATCTGATGATCACACTTCCAGAGTCACTGCTTCAGAACACAACCTCTGATCCAGCCCATACCAGAGACCCTGCTGACCCCTGGAGGGTGTTGGAACAAATTCTGGAATGAGCTTTGCAAGGACTGACCTGACATTTTCTCTTCTTTTAGGCTGGTTGTAGAAGCTCTTTTTTTTTTTTTTTTTTTCCTGACTGCCATCTTTAAAAAGCTCATTTTGTTTACTAGAGATAAATATTGCCACTGCTTCTGCTTCTGCCTCTCCCCACCCGCTTTCCCCGCTGTTTTTCTGAGCTGTTTGCTTCAGATAGGCTCGTCATCTATCTGAATTGGGCTATGTATTCCCCTCATAGCATGGTGATTTCTAGCCATGCAGAAGACAGTAGCTCTGGGATTTCTTATAGTTAGGCATGTTTTATATTTCCTTAATATGCCTAGTTGCCTGTGTCCTGAACTCTGTGTGTGTGTATGGAGCAAGGCAGAGGAAGTAGGTTTGTCTTATGTAGTGAGTTTTTCTTCATGGGAGTCCAGCATATATTTACCCTTAAAGAATACTTGTTGAGGGCTGTAGCCTTTCAATGCTGTCTTGAAGCTGGGTAGTTACAATTTAATGCTAACTATGACCAATAATCATAAAATTAAAAAACGAAGAAATTACGTTTATAACATTCTATTCTCCAGGCACTAAGTTGGCTACAAAGGCGTTCATTATCATTATGGATATTAGTGTTAAGTGGGTGCATTAATATTTTATTTTGTATTATCAGGGTTGAATGATCATAAACACTAGCAGGAAGAGAACTGAGAATGTAAGACATATTTTATTCATTACTCTTTTGCCTGTATGTCCACTTACGTGCACATGGGTCAAATCAGTCATTTCAGCCAGCTCTGTGATCCGTGTGGATCTCTCCATGATCAATCTGGCCCAGACAGTTGGTAGCAGAGAGGGGGACAAAGGAAATAAAGGATCCACAGTAGCTTGTTCAACTGCCCATTGGAGAGACATTACTTCTGTCTGCCTTACAAACTTTGTTTCAGAGTGTCACATAACAGAACTGACACTGTGTGTGTGTGTGTGTTAACTACATATGTCTGTGACAAGGAATAGCATAAACTCAAAGAGATTACACAAATGAATGTCACATAACAGAACTGACACTGTGTGTGTGTTTGTGTGTTGACTGTGTATGTCTGTGACAGTGAACAGCATAAACTCAAAGAGATTACACAAATATTTAGAGTAGGTACAACAGCAAAAGAAACAAGTGAAAAAGTAATTATTTCTTTTCTCGTTAACCCTTCATTGGTCTGCGTTGTTGAGATGCTAATCTTCCAAAAATATAAGTCCTTCTTGACATGATTATGCTGATCATCTATTCACTCAGCGCACATTTACTAAGCGCCTCTATGTGTCAGGCATTTGTATTAGCAGCTGTGAACAGAGCAGTCAATAACACAGACATAGTCCCTCTTCTCATGGAGCTTCCTATATACTGAAAGAGATAAGTAATGCACAGACAAATAAACAATGAAATAATGGTAGTCTTGAGAAATAAACGGATGATGTGCTAGAAGCGATGGTTAGGGAAGTTTGAATGGGAAGTTGACTTTTAAACTGAGACAGGAGAGATGAGAATAATCTATACTTGCAAGGGGAAATGAGCTATGTGGGCAGAGAGGATCACATGCAGGAAAACCTTCAATTACAAATATCATAATGAGATTGTCTATGTGATTAAAGGAATGTGTGTTTTCAATGATGAGTAAAAGTCAAAGGTAATTTTGGATATAAATTAGCATTAGGTGAAGCAGAGTTTGGTGGGCAGTTGGTGGCCACTGGGAAAGCCATAGCCAGGGGGAGGAATAAACGAAGTGTGGCAAAGACACATTTCTCTTTTTAGCAATTCTGTCTAAAATATTTTGATGCCAATAGGAGGCTGTGTGCTACAGAAAATTTGCCCCAGAACAGCGTCCTCGGAGAAAGGGCAGCATTCCTTAACTCTTGGCCTCTTCACATTTGTCTGGCTAAGTGTGATGGCATACTCATGGAGACAGGTGTTGTCTCACCTGCTTGTCTGAGCTGTGGGCATGGTGGGCTGGGTTCCATCTGTATAAATAATCTAGGCCTATTTTGAACTGTCCATAAGCTCTGCACTGCACCTGCATTGGCTGTTCAGCAAAGGACAGGAATCTGGTCTTGTATTCTATATTAGGCTGAATGTAGCAAAACCACCCAGTTGAAGAGTGAAAAATTTATTCAATCAACCCATTGTTCAGTGTTCAAAACATTTAAACAGTTTGGACATTTAACTAAATTGGCCATAATTTGAATGGGCATCAAAACGGTTAAAACTAGCCAAAGTGAAATGGAGGATCAAGACAATTATTCTGGTCTAATCATTCATTCAACATATAATGAAAGTCTAACACATGAAATTGAACTGATTTCATGAACCTGGGGGAGGGAGAGTTTTGAGAGTCAGAAATGCTGTTATACAGTTGAGTTGGCTTGACTATGGGAAACTCACACCCAACTTAATCACATTCCTTTGTCACCTTAGAGATGCAGTTTGCAAAGGCATCACCATATATGCCCACAACAAAGATTCAATTAAAGCCTGATTTTTAAGTGTTTTTTAAAAAGTATTAATAACATCTACTATTGTGAATAGTGCCGCAATAAACATACGTGTGCATGTGTCTTTATAGCAGCATGATTTATAATCCTTTGGGTATATACCCAGTAATGGGATGGCTGGGTCATGTGGTACATCTAGTTCTAGATCCTTGAGGAATCGCCATACTGTTTTCCATAATGGTTGAACTAGTTTACAATCCCACCAACAGTGTAAAAGTGTTCCTATTTCTCCACATCGTCTCCAGCACCTGTTGTTTCCTGACTTTTTAATGATCGCCATTCTAACTGGTGTGAGATGGTATCTCATTGTGGTTTTGATTTGCATTTCTCTGATGGCCAGTGATGATGAGCATTTTTTCATGTGTCTGTTGGCTGTATGAATGTCTTCTTTTGAGAAGTGTCTGTTCATATCCTTTGCCCACTTTTTGATGGGGTTGTTTGTTTTTTTCTTGTAAATTTGTTTGAGTTCTTTGTAGGTTCTGGATATTAGCCCTTTGTCAGATGAGTAGATTGCAAAAATGTTCTCCCATTCTGTAGGTTGCCTGTTCACTCTGATGGTAGTTTCTTTGGCTGTGCAGAAGCTCTTTAGTTTAATTCGATCCCATTTGTCAATTTTGACTTTTGCTGCTGTTGCTTTTTGTGTTTTAGACATGAAGTCTTTGCCCATGCCTATGTCCTGAATGGTACTACCTAGGTTTTCCTCTAGGATTTTTATGGTATTAGGTCTAACATTTAAGTCTCTAATCCATCTTGAATTAATTTTCGTATAAGGAGTAAGGAAAGGATCCAGTTTCAGCTTTCTACTTATGGCTAGCCAATTTTCCCAGCACCATTTATTAAATAGGGAATCCTTTCCCCATTTCTTGTTTCTCTCAGGTTTGTCAAAGATCAGATGACTGTAGATGTGTGGTATTATTTCTGAGGACTCTGTTCTGTTCCATTGGTCTATATCTCTGTTTTGGTACCAGTACCATGCTGTTTTGGTTACTGTAGCCTTGTAGTATAGTTTGAAGTCAGGTAGCGTGATGCCTCCAGCTTTGTTCTTTTGACTTAGGATTGTCTTGGAGATGCGAGCTCTTTTTTGGTTCCATATGAACTTTAAAGCAGTTTTTTCCAATTCTGTAAAGAAACTCATTGGTAGCTTGATGGGGATGGCATTGAATCTATAAATAACCTTGGGCAGTATGCAATAGCAAAGACTTGGAATCAACCCAAATGTCCATCAGTGACAGACTGGATTAAGAAAATGTGGCACATATACATCATGGAATACTATGCAGCCATAAAAAAGGATGAGTTTGTATCCTTTGTAGGGACATGGATGCAGCTGGAAACCATCATTCTTAGCAAACTATCACAAGAACAGAAAACCAAACACCGCATGTTCTCACTCATAGGTGGGAACTGAACAATGAGATCACTTGGACTCGAGAAGGGGAACATCACACACCAGGGCCTATCATGGGGAGGGTGGAGGGGGGAGGGATTGCATTGGGAGTTATACCTGATGTAAATGACGAGTTGATGGGTGCTGACAAGTTGATGGCTGCAGCACACCAACATGGCATAAGTATACATATGTAACAAACCTGCACATTATGCACATGTACCCTAGAACTCAAAGTATAATAATAAAAAAAAAATTTTTTAAAAAATCTACTATTTATTGAGATGAGTGGAATTTTACAAACTGGTTAGGGAGGAAGCTGTCTAGACAGAGAAAAATATATTTTGGGTCTTGAGGTTGGGGAAAAGTTTAGTATGTTCAAAAATGGTTATTCTTTCTCTATGCTATTACACAGGACCAGTGGGAAAGAATGATGAGAAAGCAAAGGTAGTTGGAACAAGTTTACAAAGATGTTTACAAACACCATTGCTGAGAAGTATGAACTTATTTTTTAGGCTAGTAATTCTTAAAGTTTAGTGTGTTTAAGGATCATGAGGCATGCGGGATTGCTTAAAATACAAATTCCTAAGATTTACTTTCTGTGATGCCAGTTCAGTAGGTCATGAGTAAGACTTGAATGAGAACAAGTCTTTTCAACTTGTGTTTCATGTGATTTGGATGGAGGAGGTCCGAGAATCACCATCTGAGAAGTATCACAGAGGGTAATAGGAGGCCATTGGAAGGTTTGAATCCAAGGAGTGTCTTATAAGGTTGCATCATTCTGATCTAGTTGAATTCTTCCATTAATGTGCTAATTCTCAGCTTTACTGATGCTATGTGAGATACCTGGTTTTGTGTACTTCCCTACTGTCAGGTGGTACCCACAGGAGATTAATATTAATGATAACAAGAAAGCAAAGGTTCTTTGGTGCTATAATGTACAATGGGCTCCCATAAAAAAACTTCCATGAATTGAAATATATAGTCATGATTCAATTTAGAAATCTCCCCAACCAGAAGTTGGGAAGATTTAAGTTTTATCTAAATTTGCATGGTGGTTTTTTTTTATGGTATCTAGCACTTTGTGGCAATTCATTGGCTAATCCAAATGTCTTTGTCAATCTGATTTCCTACCACTAAGGCCATTCAGAGTCCTCTGGGGTCTCTGGGAGTAACTTTCACCATTCATTATTGCAATAGCCTCTTAGCTGATCTCTGACTCCCGTCTTCTGCCTCTCAAATCCATTTTTTATATTATTGCCAGTTAATTTTCTAAAACTTGAGTAAAGATCATGCTACTTCTTTTAAAAACTTTCAATTGTTGTCCAGGCTGATTATTTGCCATTCTTAGAACAACTGCACAATTCAAGTTGGTTTTGTTTAACTTGCCAAGTTGCCTCTTTCTTGAATGCCCTTAAATGGTGGGAAACCTACTAATTTTTGTACCTTTTGCAGGGAGACTTTCCAGATTCTTCTAGTCATAAATAATTGCTCTACTTTCGTTTCCACAGATTATGTTTTTGCTTTTGCTATAGAGCTAATCTAATTTTTCCATATGACATGTAATAACATATATCACCATATTTTATAGTTGTTTCTCTGATCCTCATCTTCGCTCGTCCCTCTCCCAAAAATTATATAGTATGCTTCCTCTTAGCAGCTGGGAATATAAAAATGACTTAAGGTTTGGCCTTCTTCAAGCTAATTACAGTGCAGTGCAATTAACATAGATATTTCTCTTACCAGTTTGTATTCATCAGGGTAGCCTCAGAGCTGTAATAAGCAACTCTCAGTTCTCAGTGGATTAACTTAATACAAATTTATTTATTTTTTTGCTCATATCATGGTCCAGTGAAGATCGGTGGAGAAATTCTGCTCTACACAGTCAGATTCATAAACCCAAGTTTCTTCTTTCTAGAGACTCAGGCATTCCCCAAGATCTTGAAGTCCTCTGGAATTTTTTGCATCAGACTGGCAGGCAAGGGGAGACAAAGACAAGGAGGATTGCATGGGCTCTTTTATAAGCCAGGCTTAGTTGTGACAAGAGCCCTTGTGCCATGTCCCTTTGTCCAGAGTCCTGTCAGATGGCCCTTTCTAATTACAAGAGTCTTGGAAATGAAGTTTAGCTGTGAGCCCAGTATAGGAAGAAACAAGTTTGATGAACATTGAGTTAAATTCTTCCACACAGACCATAAACAGCATGAAATTTCCTTAAAAGCTATGTTGCAGCACATAGTTCAAGGGGGGAATGGACTTTCTTGGAAAACCAATGGTGTAAGTCAAGTCACTGAGATGTAAGAGAACATCTCATGCATAGGAGACTGGCAAATAATATTCAGTGATAAGCATATGCTGGTTACCCTGATGGAGCCAAGATCCCAGTCTTACCAGGCCGGACACTCAGACCCAAGCGAGGGATCTGTTTTTTTCAGTCATGTTCTGAGAGCATGGGGCACTCAGTTTGGCCATGAATTGAAATGTTCCTCTTTATAGCTGAGTGGCACAGGCTTCTGCTTTCGTTGGAATGAGATTCATGGGCCTGCCTCCTCTATGCAGGTGGAAGCTGAGTGAGGCAGCCCCTGTGCTGTTTTGTTAAAGGTGGAGAGGGACACCAGGGAAGTCTTACAGTTGATTAATCAAACTGGTTTTCTTCAGAGGCTCATCTGACACACCTGTCTCTGGCTTCTCACTCAATCCTCCTTTTTCCTTAAATCCTTTACACCATTGGGCATTTTTGAGTTTGACAAATTGCACTGTCTGCATGGAGATAAACGCGAGAAGCCTGATTCTTATTTAAACCCAGCAAATCTGTGGGAACCAGATGTGTGTTCCAACAGACAGCAACACCTGGAGCCCAGTAGAAATCAGATAGGAATGGGGGAGGACTAAGAATGAGACGGATGCAGAGAGCAGCCCAGAGGTCTTGAAGAATCATTTTCTGAGCATTCTGGGGAAAGGGATGGGATTAGTTCTGATATGCTAATCATCCAGACTTTCCAATAATGAGAGCGGTTCATTTGGGCCAAATCCAGCCCAGTAGCGCTGCGGAAATGAATCTTTTGTTTTTTTCCCTTATAGAACACAGGGGCCTCTTGAATGTCCTCATGTCTCACATTTATTTGTTTAAAAGAAGGAGTTTGCTGACAGTGCTCCCATTAAGATGACTCTCCTTATCTATCAATCCTGCCATGCTCCCTGATAGAAAGGGGGTTTGGTGCTTTTAAAAATAGGTTTTCTTCCCAAATGAAGCAAAGCATGGGGAAAGGGGAAAGAAAAGTGAAATGTGAGACTTGTCGTGTGAAAGCCAGTTTCATTATTTGTCCTTTAGCTGCTTTTGTTTCCCCTGAGGGAGTGTTTGGGTCTCTCTCCAGTTTGCTAAAGATGAAAGCCCAGTTGTCCAAGCATAAATGACAGAAAAGGGCAGACGGAGGAGAGGATTTTTCCAATACTAATCCTTGGTCTTCAGACTGAAAGTAGGATCTGGGTACCTGTTGTTGTTGCTAAGTATACGTAGGAATGTGCCAAATTACAGTTCTCAGGCTTTGTCTCCAAGAAAGATCTGTTAGACACCTAAAGTTCCTACTGGTGAAAAAACGACATCATTTTAATAAAGATTTTATATATGATTCTTATTTTATATTATTATTATTGATACATAAGAGATGTTTACATTTTGGGGGTACATGTGAAATTTGATACATTCATATAATGTGTGAAGATCAAATCAGGGTAATTGGGATATTCATCAACTTAAATAATTATCTTTTCTTTATGCAAGAAACATTAGAATTATTCTTTTCTAGCTATTTTGAAATGTATAATAGATTATTGTTAACTATAGTCACCCTACTGATTATTAAACATTAGGTTTTATTTCTTCTATGTAACCGTATATTTGCACTCATTGGTAATATCATTTGTATAGACAGTTTTTTGTTTGAGATAGGGTCTTGCTCTGTCACCTAGGCTGGAGTGCAGTGGTGCAATCTTGACTCACTGCAACTTCTGCCTCTCAGGCTTAAGCGATTCTCCTACCTCAGCCTCCAGAGTACCTGTGACTGCAGGCATACCACCATGCCACGCTAATTTTTGTATTTTTTGTAGAGACAAGGTTTCGCTTTGCTGCCCAGGCTTAGATTATTTTTTTTTCAAAGTTCCTTTTCATCTCCAATCTTGCTTATTTAGGGCAGTTTTCAATACTGAGCTCAGACCTTCTTACTTCTTTTTTCCATGAGATGCCTCAGAGACAATAACCTGCCCACCATCTCCAAGCCCCACTCATTCTGGGAACACAGTCACCCATGTGGGAATGGGATGGAGACTAAGCTAGAAGGATGGACCAATGTCTGCTAAATACGGATATAGAGTTTTACAGTAGACACAGCACTGGGTCAGAAGGGAATGGAAACCCATGGATGGGTCCTGCCTTAGGTATTCCCAGCTCTATGGTCATAGATAAAGTGTTCCAATAATTGGACCTCATTTCCTAAACTGTAAAATGTGGCTAAAGTCCTGTTGGTTACTTTACCTCTATAGTTCCTTTCTGCTTCATGAATATGGGTCTGCAAAGTCTTTTGTATTTCAACACTCCTAACATTTATAGTGATTCAAATAAAGAAATTTGGATAATTTGTTAGCCTTCAGACAAATATGGCCTACGTTTTCTCATCTTATTTAATTTAATTTTTAAAATTTTTATACATTTAGGGGTACAAGTGCTGTTTTGTTACATAGATAGTTGGGTAGTGGTGAAAGATTTTTTTCTTTTAAAAAGAATGAGAACAATAATAGCTCAATCTACTTCATAAAGGTGTGAGCATCAAATGACAAAAAGTTTGGAAGGCATTTACCATGCCGGCTATATTGTCAACAATCAGTATATACTAGATATTATTACTGCATATTCTCACGTGTAAGTGGGAGCTAAATAATGTGCACACATGGACATAGAGAGTGGAATAATAGATACTGGAGACTCAGAAGAGTGGGAGAATGGGAGGCAGGTGAAGGATGAGAAATTGCTTATTGGGACAATGTACACTATTTGTATGATGGTTATACTAAAAGCCCAGACTTCACCATTACATGATATATCATTTAACAAAATGGCAATTGTACCCCCTAAATCTATAAAAATAAAAAGTACATGCTAGGCCAGGCACAGTGGCTCACTCCTGTAATTCCAGCATTTTGGGAGGCCAAGGCAGGTGGATCACTTGAGGTCAAGAGTTCGAGACCAGCCTGACCAACATAGTGAAACCCCATCTCTACTAAAAATACAAAACTAGCCAGGTGTGGTGGCACATGCCTGTAATACCAGCTACTTGGGAGGCCAAGGCAGGAGAATAGCTTGAACCCAGGAGGTGAGCCAAGATCATGCCACTGCACTCCAGCCTGGGTGACAGCGCAAGACTACATCTCAGAAAAAAAAAAAAAAAAGTACATACTAGATATTATGATCCCTCCACTTCACAGTCACAGGAAGTAAATGATAATTTTGAGGTGTGCTATCAATGTTTCTCTTGCAAGTAGAGTCTGTGTCATTGGCTACACAGGATTTCAGGGCAGAAGTTACATCACATAGGGAAGGGATTGCATTACTCTTGGAGGCCATGGAAAATCTCGCTCCTGGGTGAGGCCTGTGAAGGGAGGCTGAGTTGTGTTTGGCATATTATAACTCTTCACACCCCAGAGCTCCATCTGTGAAAACTAACTGTGGCAGAAAAGGAAGGTCTAGGCTCCTCTGTCAATATCCTTGGTATCCATGGAGGGCCAGGGGAGCCCCAAATGGATCATAATTTTAGGTAGTTTTAAATGGAAGACCTGGGAACAGGTTCTAGAATGGGGGCCACAATCAAATGGGCTTTGACAACCCATGATGAACCCTGCAGCTTCTCAGATGCAAGCATTTTCCCTTTCATTTGGGTCTATTTGTGAAACCAGAGTGATGACGAGCAAGGAGATTACTATTAAGCATCGACTGGGTGCCAGGCACTTAATACATGTGATTCCCTTGTCTTTCCAGCTCTTCAGCCCAGTCCCAACATGTAGAGACTTGCTCAATCACTTCCTCCGGTTAAGCAGGGAAAGTGGAGTAAGACAGGACCCCTGCCTTGACACTGTGCAATGGTGTCCCTTACCAGAGGTTCAGACTCCCTCCTTGGTTTTAGGTTAGCTATACCAAATAAATTGACTAGGATATGGCATTCTATTTCTCTTGAATTATAGATAAAAATTTGATTAGGTTGTTGATTAATGATTTAGTAAAGCCCCATGTTTTCAGAAGGCTGATGAGGACTCCTCAGGGTGCTTAATGTTTAGCATTTTCAGAAAACCCAATTGTCTCACAATCCCTGTATTTAAATACACTTTCAAGTGATCCAAAACCACAGATAAAAGATACAAATGAAAAAAAAATTAGCATATTTTCCTTCAAGTGTAGGTGCGTGCATATGTAAATGTGTATTCTGCTGCTCTCAATGTGTGTTAACATGAGTGTGTGAGTGAGTGATGGATGAGAGAGAAACAGTGACAGCAATTTAATTAATTCTACTGACATTGTTATGCCTTCAAATGCAAGTAAGAATGGAGATTGTCGCAACCTAGAAATCTCCATGGCTGCTATTGATCTTACTTTTCTGTTCAGTAAAAATAGAGCTGCAAATTAACAAAACAAACCAACCCCTGGCAACTGATGGCTTATTGATGATGAAATCTCTGAGGAAGTTTGTGGAATGACCTTCTTGATCAGAAAGGAGGGACTTCTCAGCCTCTATCCCCCTGTGCAAAAAGAGTAATAAGGCTTTTCAGCTCAAGGAAAAGGAGAAAGATTGGCATTGTGGGAGTCATCTATTTAGCTTCGTATATCTCTGTCAAGTCACCATTGCTAATTAGCGAAAATGCTTTTCCTGACAATCACTATTAGAAGCAATTTTATCCACAAAAGGTCTGAAGAATGAAACCTTAAAAAAAATGGAAGGATTAAAAAACTGGGTCAACTTGCTATGCTTTATTTGACTCGTCTGCATATGTGAATGAAGCTTTGGAAACTAATTGATACCCCTAGAGAAATGTTTAGTTTTTAAATCATTTATTATAATGGTCCACCGAGATGGTAGGTTTGTATATAGCCGTTGACAGTGCCACTAACTAGTTGAATTTCAGCAAGTCACATGATCTCTTTGAGAGGTACTTCCTCTTTTTAAAAGTTAGATTGCAGGATTGAATATGTTTTAAAGTCCTTGTCAGTGCTACGTTCCATAATTCTCCCTTCATAGGGCAATGGTTCCTAAGTAAAGGGGAGAGGGGCAGAGTGGAGTGCTTTGTCTCCCAGGGGAGATTTGACAATGCGTGGAGATACTTTTTGTTTTTTTTTTAAACTTTCATTTTAGGTTCAGGGGTACTTGTGCAAGTTTGTAATACAGGTAGACTTATGTCACAGGGTTTTGGTGTACAGATTATTTTATCACCCAGTAACAAAGATGGTATCCAATAGTTATTTTTTCTGATCCTCCTCCTTCTCCCATTCTCTACTCTCAAGTAGGTCCCAGTGTCTCCTTGTTTCCCTCTTTGTGTCCATGCATTCTCATCATTTAGCTCCCACTTATAAGTGAGAATATGTAGTACTCTGGCTTTCTGTTCCTGCATTTAGTTTTACAGGAGCATGGCTCTCGAAGCCTCTATGTTCCTGCAAAGGACATGATCTTGTTTTTTTTATTTTTATTTTATTATTATACTTTTAAGTTCTAGGGTATATGTGCATAATGTGGTAGCTGTTATATATGTATACTTTGTGCCATGTGTTGGCGTACACCGCATCAACTCTGCCATTTATATCAGGTGTATAACTTCTAATGCACCCCTTCCCCTCTCTCCGCCTCCTCATGATGGTGTGGGCCCTAAATGTATGATGTGTCTCTTCCTGAGTCCTGGGTTGGATCTCATTGTCTGCCCCCACCTAAGGAGTGAGGAAATAGGTGGTGTTTAGTTTTCTGTTCTTATGAGAGTTTCCATAAGAATGATGTGGCTTCCAGCTGCATCCATGTCCCTACAAAGGATACAACTCATCCTCTTTTTATGGCTGCATAGTATTCTTGCATATGTGTATATGTATGCTATATTCTTAATCCAGTCTGTCACTGATGCACATTTGGGTTGATTCCCAAGTCTCTACATGTGAAGAAAAGGTAACAAACATACATGCATGTGTCTTTATATATATTGATTTATAATCCTTTGGGTATATACCTGCAATGCGATGGCTGGGTCATATGGTACTTCTCGACCTTAGGGATCCTCTTTTGAGGAATCGCTACTGTTTTCTATAATGGCTGAACTAGCTTTACAATCCTACTCACAGTGTAAAAGTGTTCCTTTATTTCCACATCGCCTCCCCAGCACCTGTTGTTTCCTTGACTTTTAATGATTACATTCTAACTGGTGGAGATGGTATCTCATTGTGGTTTTGATTTGCATTTGATGGCCAGTGATGATGAGCATCTTTTCATGTGTCTGTTGGCTGTATGAATGTCTTCTCTTGAGAAGGTCTGTTCAAGACCCTTTCTGCCTCCACTCTTTTGATGGGGTTATTTGTTTTTTCTTGTAAATTTGTTTGAGTTCTTTGTATAGGTTCTGGATACTAGCCCTTGTCAGATGAGAGGGGAGTAGATTGCAAAAAAATGTTCCCTCCCATTCCAGGCTGCTCCGTTCACTCTGATGGTAGTTTCTAAGGTGCAGAAGCTCTTTTAGTTTGTCTCTGATCCCCATTTGTCAATTCCTTGGCTTTGCTGCTACTTGCTTTGGGTGTTTTAGGATGCAAGTCCCCCTGCCCATGCCTATGTTGTGGAACTGGTATTTCACTCCCAGGTTTCTCTCTAGGCTTTGGTGGTGCCAGGGTCCACACGGAAGCCCTAATGCATCTTGAATTCAATCTTTGTATAAGGAGCAAGGAAAGGATCCAGTTTCAGCTTCTTTCTATGGCCAGCCACCCTTCCCAGTAGCACTACTTAATAAACAGGGAACTTTTCCTCTACTTCCCTCTTTGCTCTTTCCTTGTGTTGCCTATTTCAAAGATCAGATGGGCTGTAGATGTGGTATTATTTCTGAGGACTCTGTTCCTTGTTCCATTGGTCTATATTCTGTTTTGAGTACCAGTACTCATGCTGTTTTGGTTACTGTAGCCTTGTAGTATAGTTTGAAGTCAGGAGAAATGATGCCTCCAGCTTTGTTCTTTTGACTTAGGGATTGTCTTGATGTGGGCCTTTTCTGGTCTCCATATGAACTTTTAAAGCAGTTTTTTCCACCTCCTGTGAAGAAACTCATTGGTAGCTTGATGGGATGGTGCATTGAATCTATAAATTACCTTGAGCAGTATGGCCATTTCTTAAGGATATTGATTCTTCCTATCCATGAGCGTATGTTCTTTCCATTTGTTTGTGTCCTCTTTTATTTAATCTTGAGCAGTGATTGGTAGTTCCTGAAGAGGTCCTTTACATCCCTTTGTAAGTTGGATCTCAGGTATTTCTATCTTTGTGCACACCAGGAATGTAAAGCTTATTCAAGGGATTTGTCTCTGTTTGTCTGTTACTGTGTATAAGAATGCTTGTGGATTTTGCAATACTAATTTTGTATCCTGAGACTTTGCCAGTTTCTAATAGCTTAAGGAGATTTTAAATATACAATGGGGTTTTCTAAATATAAGCACTGCCATCTGCAAACAGGGACAATTTGACTTCTTTTTTCCTAACTGAATACCTTTTATTCTCTTGCCTGGATTGCCCTAGCCAGAACTTCCACTCATGCTGCACAGATGGTGGTGCATCCCTGTTCCTAGCCAGTTCTCTCAAAGGGAATACTTCCAGTTTCTGCCTTATCCAGCATCATATTGCATGTGGGCTCTCATAAGTAAATAGCCTCCTTATTATTCTTGAGATGTACCGCCTTACCAAATGAATGGAGCATCTTTTAGCATGAAGGGCTGCTGAATCCTTGGCTGTGCCAAATTCTTTCTGCATCTAGCATTGGAGATAACTTTCGCGTGATTTTTGTCTCTCTTGGTTCCTGGTTTCTAGGAGTATGCTGGATTTCGCGTTTCTATTGGATTTGCAAATGTTGAACTTTCAGCCTCATCCTATGGGATGAAGCCTAATTTGATCAAGCGATGGATAAGCTTTTGTTGTGCTGCTGATCTCGCTCTGCCAGCATTCTATTGAGGATTTTTGCACTGATGTTCATCAGGATAGTGGTCCAAAATCTCTTTTGTTGGGGTTCCCTGCCAGGCTTTACATCAGGATGATGTTTGGCCCCATAAAATGAGTTAGGAGGACTTCTGTTGATTGAATAATTTTGAAGAAGGAAATGGTACTAGCCTCCGCAATTTCCTGTAGAATCTTAGCTGTGAATCCATCTGGTCCTGGACTTTTTTGGTTGGTATTATTAATTATTGCTCTAATTCCTAGAGCCTACTTTATTGGTCTATTCAAGAATTCGGGCTTCTTTCCTGGTTTTAGTCTTCAAAGAGTGTAAGTGTCCAGGAAATTATCCATTCTCTTTCTAGGCAGTTTATTTGTATAGAGGTGTTTGTATTCTCTGATGCAGTTTCTTGTATTTCTGTGGGCCGGTGGGTGATATCCCTTTATCATTTTTTATTGCTTCATTTGATTCTTTCTCTCTTTTCTTCTTTTATTAGTCTTATTTTAGTGGTCTATCAATTTTGTTGATCTTTTTCTGTAGCTACCAACTCCTGGATCTATTGATTTTGATGGCTTTTTGTGTCTCTATCTCCTTCTGTGGGGCTCCATATTCTGATCTTAGCTATTTCTTGCCTTCTGCTAGCTTTCAATGTGTTTTGCTCTTGCTTCTCTAGTTCTTTTAATTGTGGATGTTAGAGTATCAATTTTAGATCTTCCAGCTTCTCTTGTGGGCATTTAGTGCTATAAATTTCCTCTACACTAAGCCTAGAAATGTGTCCTAGAGGATTCTGGTATGTCAGGATTCTGCTCCTCACTGGTTTCAAAAGAACTCTTTATTTCTGCTCTCTCATTCTCGTGATGTAACCCAGTAGCCATTCAGGAGCAGGCTATTCAGCTCCATGTGAGTTGAGTGGTTTTGATTGAGTTTCTTAGTCCTGAGTTCCAGCTTGATTGCACTGTGGTCTGAGAGGAGATGCCCAGGTTATAATTCTGTTCTGTAAGCATTTGCTGAGGAGGCTTTACTTCCACTATGTGGCCAATTTGGAAATGAGTGTATGTGTTGAGTAGAATGTATATCTTATTGGATTTGGGGTGAGAGTTCTATAGATGTCTATTAGGTCTGCTTTGCTGCAGAGATGAGTCTTTAATTCCTGGATATCTCATGGCACTTCTCTGTCTCAAAGCTGATCTGTCTAATGCTGACAGTGGGGTGCCAGTCTCCTAATATTATTGTATGGGAGGTAAGTCTTTGTATGTCTCTAAGGACTTGCTTTTATGGGAATCTGGGGTGCCTTGCATTGGGTATATATATTTAGGATAATTTAGCTTTCCTGTTGAATTGATCCTTTAATTACTATGTAATGGCCTTTGTCTCTTTTGATCTTTGATGGTTTCAAAGTCTGGTTTCTACCAGAGACTAGTATTGCAACTCCTTGCTTTTTTGTTCTCCATTTGCTTGTAGATCTTCCCATCCCTTTATCTTGAGTCTATGTATGTCTCTGCATGTGAGATGGGTCTCTGAATACAGCAACTGATGGTCTTGACTCTTTATCCAGTCATAGTCTGTGTCTCTTTTTTAACTGGAGCATTGAGTCCATTTGACATTTGGCTAAGTTAATATTGTTATGTGTGAACTCTGATCCTATTAAGTGATATTAACTGCTATTTTGGTCCCAATAGTTGATGGCTTCTTCCTAGCCTCTGATGGTCTTTTACATTTTGGTACATGTTTTGGTAAATGGCTGGTACTGGTTGTTCCTTTCTCCATGTTTAGTGCTTCCTTTCAGGTCTTTTGTAAGGCAGGCCTGTGGTACAAAATGTCAAGCATTTGGCTTATCTGTAAAGGATTTTATTTCTCCTCTTCACTATGAAACTTAGCTCATTGGATATGAAATTCTGGGTTGAAAAATTCTTTCTTTAAGAATGCTGAATATTGGCCTCCTACTCTCTTCTGGCTTCTTGTAGAGTTTCTGTCGAGAGATCTACTGCTAGTCTGATGGATTTCTGTGTAACCTGACCTTTCTCTCTCTGGGCTGCCCTTAAGATTTTTCCTTCTTACTCCCAACTTTGGTGAATCTGGGTACCTTATGTGTCTTGGAGCTGCTCTTCTCGAGGAGTATCTTTGTATAGTTCTCTGTGATTTCCTGGAATTTGAATGTCATTTCAGTCTTACTAGGTTGTAGTTCTCCTAGATGATGTCCCAAGAGGTTTCTCCAACTTGGTTCCATTTTCCTCTACTCTCAGGCACCCTAATCAGACGTAGATTTGGTCTTTCAGCATAATCCTACACTTTGTGTATTTTGTTCATTTCCTTTTCTTCTTTTTTCTTTTTAGGTTTCTCTTTCCTTACTTCATTTCATTCATTTGATCCCTCAATTGCTGGCATTCTTTCTTCCAGTTGATCGAAGTCGGTTACTGAAGCTTTGTGCACGGTTTTCAAGAGCATTTCCTCTCGTGTCATGGTTTCGTATCTCTGCTTCAATCTTTGTTTATGACCTTCTCTGCATTTCATATCTTATTCGAAGTATAATCTTCCACTTTTTGGAAGATTTCAGTTTCCTTTCTTTAAGTGCTTTGGCATTTTTATTCCTCCTTTAGCTCTTGAGGTTTCTGATGGACTGGAGCCGCCTTCCTATCCTACTGTAAGTCCTTCTCCGTCCAGCTTTGATCCGTTGTTGGCTATGAGCCAGCGCTCTTTTCGGTGGGCGAGCGTACTTATTTTTGAATTTCCCAGCTTCTTTCTGGCTCCTGCTTTTTCCCATCTTGTGGTTTTATCTGCCTCCTGGTCTCTTTTGGATGATGATGATTGCAATTGATGGGTTTTAGTGGGTGTCCTCCTGTTTGATAGTTTTCCCTTCTACAGTCAGGACCCTAGCTGCAGGTCTGTTGGAGATTGCTTGAGGTCCACTCCAGACCCTGTTTGCCTGGGTACTGTGCAGCAGAGGCTACAGAAGATAGAATATTGCTGAACAAAGGAGTGTACTCTGTCTGATTCTGCTGTGAAGCTTCTAGGGTGTACTCCACTGCAGGAGTGTGTGTCGGTCTGCCCCCTAGTGGGGATGTCTCCTAGTTAGCTTACCTAGGGTCAGAGACCCACTTGGAGCAGGTAGCCCCTGACCGCCTCCTCAGATCCCAGCCTCCTGCTGGGAGAGATCCACCCGCCCCTTCAGTTGCCAGAGCTATTTGCATCTCAGCAGAGGCTCCAGCCATTTTGCTGTTGTTGCTAAGGTTGCTTAGCTGGTGCCTCTGTCCTCAGAGGTGAGTCTACAGAGACAGGCAGGGTTCATAGAGCTGCTGCCAAAGAGCCCCACTCCCAGTCTGAGCCTTCCTTGGCTTCTTGTTTATCTACTCTAAGCCTCAGCAATGGTGGGCGCCCCTCCCTCAGCCTCTCTGCTGCCTTGCTGGTAGATCACAGACTCTTGTGCTAGCAATGAGGGAGACTCCGTGGGCGTGGGACCCTCCCAGCCAGATGTGGGATATAATCTCCTGGTGTGCCCGTTTGCTAAGATCCTTGGTAGAGCGCAGTATTGGGGTGGGAGTTACCCGATTTTGCAGGTGTTGTGTGTCTCAGTTCCCCTGGCTAGGAAAAGGGATTCCCTTCCCCCTTGCACTTCCCAGGTGAGGCGATGCCTCGCCCTGCTTCAGCTCTCGCTGGTCGGGCTGCAGCAGCTGACCAGCACTGATTGTCCGGCACTCCCTAGTGAGATGAACCCAGTACTTCAGTTGAAAATGCAGAAATCACCTGTCTTCTGTGTTGCTTGCGCTGGGAGTTGGAGACTGGAGCTGTTCCTATTCGGCCATCTTGCTCCGCCCTCGATCTTTTTTTTTGTATGGCTGCATAGTATTCCATAGTGTATATGTACCACATTTTCTTTATTCAGTCTGCCATTGATAGGCATTTAGGTCAATTCCATGTTTTTGCTATTGTGAATAGTGCTGCAATGAACATATTTGTGCATGTGTCTTTATGGTAGAACAATTTATATTCCTTTGGGTGTATACCCAGTAATGGGATTTCTGGGTTGAATGATAGTTCTATTTTTAGCTTTTTGAGAATCACCACACTGCTTTCCATAAAGGTGGAACTAATTTACGTTCCCACCAAGTATATAAGTGTTCCCTTTTCTCGTGTGGAGATATTTTTGGTTGTCATAACTGAGGTAAGGGAGATGAATTGGGGAACTGGTACTTGCATCTCATCAGTGGAGGCTTGGGATGTCACCAGCTACCCTACCAATGCACAAAACAAGCCCCCACAACAGAGAATTGTCTGGCCAAAATGCCACTAGTGCTGAGGTTGAGAAATTCTGCTCTAGGAGCATAAACAGTGAACTCTATCCTTGATCTCTCTACCATTGAAAAATTGTAAACAATTCAATTTCCTGATTGTATTAGTTCATTCTTATACTACTAAAGTACATACCCAAGACTGGGTAATTTATGAAGGAAAGAGATTTAATTGTCTCACAGTTCTTCGGGTTGGGGAGGCCTCAAGAAACAATCTGTGTATTAAGAAATACAAATCATGATGGAAGGGGGCCGGGCGCAGTGGCTCACACCTGTAATCCCAGTACTTTGGGAAGCCAAGGCGGGCAGATCATGAGGTCAGGAGATCGAGAGCATCCTGGTTAACACTGTGAAACCCTTTCTTTACTAAAAATGTAAAAAACTACCTGGGCATGGTGGCGGGCACCTGTAGTCCCAGCTACTTAGGAGGCTGAGGCAGGAGAATGGCATGAACCTGGGAGGCAGAGCTTGCAGTGAGCTGAGATCGCACCACTGCACTCCGTCCAGCCCGGGTGACACAGTGAGACTCTGTCTCAAAAAACACAAAACAGAAACCAAAAAACAAATCATGGTGGAAGGGGAAGCAAACATATCCTTCTTCCCATGGTGGCAGAAAGAAGAAGAATGAGTGCCCAGTGAAGGGGGAAGCCCCTTATAAAACTATCAGGTCTCCTGAGAACTAACTCACTATTACAAGAACAGGGTGTGGGAAACTCAATTAACTCTACCTGATCTCTCCTAAGACAGAAGGGCATTATGAGAACTACAGTGTAGTATGAGATTTGGGTGGGGACACAGCCAAACCATATTACTGATGACTGACATCCAACGTTTCATATGCTGGTCTTTAGAGGCTAACATTAGATCTAAAGACAGATGGCAGCGGGGCATTCCCTCAAGATAAAAGCATGGTGCTCAGGCCTTGGGAAGAGACTGTGCAAAAGCCTTGAATAGTTTAGGATTGGATTAAAGGTATTTCCAATCATCTCTTATATTTAGTGCTGTTTTCCATGATGCACTTATTGGGTAAAAGGGGTAAAAGATAAAATAATAACTAGTTCTTCAACCTGCTGATAAGCAAATGCTTCTATACCTAGGCTGTTAATACAAAAACTGATAATCAGGTATCCTTTACCATCAAAACAGATTTTCTGTTGCTGCTTAAATAAATTACCACAAAGGTCGCGACATTAAAAAAGTACATTCATTACCTTAAAACTTTATAGGTTAGGAGTTCAACACAGGTATCATGGGCTAAAGCCAAACTGTCAGCAGGGCTGCATTCCCTTCTGGAGGCTCCAGAGAGGAATCCACCTGCTTGCCTTAGTCAAGCTTCTGAAGCTTCCCATATTCTTTGTCTTGTTGGCCTTTTCTCTATCTTTTAAGTTAGCAACTTCCATAGTCACATTGTCCCTTGACTCTAACCTCAGTCACAAAAGGTTTGTTTGCTTGTTTGTTTTTAAAGAATACATATGAGTAGGTTGGGCACCCTGAACCCAGGTTCAGGATAATCTCTCCATCTCAAGGCCTTTAAACTCAATCACAATGGCAGTCCTTTTTGCTGTGTATGATAACATGTTCCCAAGTTGTAGGGATTTAGATGTGGGTATTTTGCGGCAACTTTTCTTTCTGCCACAGCAGGATTGTCTGTTTTGGATGCTGTTGTGCCATCAAGATCTACCTTCAGAGCTAAGGTGCCCATTTCTTCAGCTGTAGGGAGTGTGGACATCTGACAAGTTTCTGCTGAGTTGCTTTCTGGGAATGTCCTCAACTAACGAAAACCACCACTCTCAAACTCAAGCCTCTTCCCAGAGGCAGCCCATAGCCAATGACTGGTCGATGTGGGGATGTAAAATTATTGGCCCCTTGTCTAAAAACGTGACAACTTTGATGGGCCATTCCAGCTCTAGAGCTTATAAGAGGATAGGCTGAAGCCTTTGCTCTGAGTGCATCAGAGTACAGCTTCTCTCTGTTCTCAGTCTTCCTTCTTATACCTTTTATTGATGTTGGTTCCTAGGATGCTTCCCAATAAGCTTCCTGCAAGAAAATATTCATCTCAGAGTCGGTCCCTGAACTGTTGATGCCAACAGTTGTGTGATGAGGCATATTCTAAAATAGGCCTTTGGAGCTGGCAGTGAAGACCCAATCACTGTGGAAGTGAAACATGGATAGCTTCCTGCATGATGTGGTGTGATTGTAAAAACCTACATGGGGATGTGGGTGGGGGCAGGAATTGCTATCAGATACTGGTGGAAAGTCTTAGTGGAGGCCGTGTCTGAGATGTTTGGGAAGTTTGAGAGGACAGTGATTAAAAAGACTTTGGAATTTCTGGAGGCAATCTATGTGTTAAGAAATACAATAGTAGGTTGGGATGACTGATAACCAATTAAAGGCTAAATGTGAATGCCAGAAGGCCTTCCTTCTTTGCAACATGTAAGTAGTGTGCTCCAGTCAGAGGATAGAAAAAGCTGGAGATCATGCCCAGGATTTAATTATAAGTGTGGCAGGGCTCGAGAGGAGGCTGAATTTTCAGCCTCAGCAAATCTCCTCTGCATGATCAGGGCCATTGCCAGACTTGAGATGAGGACATCTGAGTTAATGCACTTGAAACTCTTAAATTTCCAGATCCCTCTGACCTGTCTAGAGCCACAGATGTGACCCATTCCTCCTCACTAAATGCTAATCTTTTATTCTTGAAGATAATGCAGAGGTCTCTGCCTTGCAAAGCATATGCATCCCACTCAGGGCCTACCTCCTCCTCCCATCCTGATCACCAGTCCAATAAATAACTAGAATTAAATGAGAACATAACTTGGCAAGGGAAGTTCTGGGCCAGCTAAGAGAGGTTGAAGGATTTGCAGGACCTACCTACTATGTACTTACATGAGCTGGAACATGTATGGACCAGGTCTGAGATGCTGGATCAAGATACAAAATGAAATACCAGGTTGGATAAGGGAGAGCTTATCAATGTGGAAGAACCTTCATAATATAGGATTTAACAAACTGGCAAGGACCTTAGGGGATGATATTAATGTGCTGCTAGATTAGTATAATGTTGGAAGCTTGAAGAAAGTGTTAGGTTCCCTAAATAAACTAGAAATGCCAGATCTGTTGCAAAAGATTGCAGAAACAGTTATCAAGAGGCTCAGATAATTTGATATGCTAGATTAAATATGGTGTGTAACCCACCAGTCAAGTTTGTTTCTTGAGAGAGTCTAGGAGACACTCTGTTTATCAAAGTGGTGAAGAGCTAACTGGTTAGAGGGCTTTCAGATTTGTTGTGGGGCTCAGCAGTGACTGATCTCCATAGGCCAGGGACAATGGTAATGGATGTTGTGCCAGAATTTAGCTTATTGAGAGGAAAAGAGATGATACAACCTTGAAAAAACAGAAGCCAGATGTCAGTGCATAACTACCAGAAGCAAGATGGGCACAATTACCATAGTAAGTGGCACTGTTGGATTGGCGACTGGAAGGCCTCTGCCACCAAGAACTGTGAAGGTGGTTAAAAGAACACACTATTCCTAGAGACAATATAAAGGGGGAGTCAACAAGATATTGTTTGATCTATAGAATTAAAAAAAATCGGGGCGATCAGGAGATTGAAGGCAGACATTCCAGTTAGAAGTTATGATCCTTTGACCAATTTTCTGGCCCATAAACCATTGATGGAAGGAGAGACCAGTTCCCCAGGAAGAATGAACACCATAGTAATTATGTATAGTAATAATTCTTCCAGTAGTTTCCCAAATGGGTCTATGATCATTTATTTGGATAACATAAAAGAAAAAAAAAAGATATTCAAACCTATTAAGGATCTGAGTTGATATAAATGCCTGGCGACCTAAGGTGTCACCATGGGCCCCCATGTGGCAACATGTGGGGGCCATGTAATAAATGGTGTCCAGGCCCAGGTTGGCTCACAGCCAACCAGTGGTCATTTTTATAGACCTGAATATTTAATTGGGTGGATATACTTTGGAATTGGCAAAACCCCCACATTGATTCCATGGCTTGTGGGGTAAGAGTAGAGAGGAAGACCAAGTGGAAACCTCCTAAATACCTCACAAGCCAAGCAATATTGCAATATTTATGGCCAAAGAATAAAGTAAATGGCAGAAATTGTGGGCACTCTTTACATTGTAAAAGGATGCAGCGATGATGGTCCACATTAGATGACCATTTAGTTTATGATTGGGGCCCTTATAAAAATGATACAATTAGCTGGCATGGTGGCATGGACCTATAGTCCTAGCCGCTTGGGAAACTGAGGCAGAAGCATCTCTTGAGCCCAGGAGACTGCTTCTTGCAGTAGGAAATTAATCTCTCTGAAAAAGACTTTTGTGTGCCACAGGGCTCTGGGAGAAACAGAGTGCCTGATGAAGGGATACCAACTGTCCTAAGTGGCCAGAATTGCCCCTCATGACCTGGGTTCTGTCAGATCCATCAAATCTTAAGATTGGATGAACCTGGTCGCAATCTATCACAGGAAGGAAGTGGTACATTTGGGATCAGGCATGAGCAAAGCCAGATGGCTCAAGTCATCTTCATGTGCCAGACCCACATGTGTTCCATCTCTGTCAAAATGATGTTTCTCTCTCTCCTAAAATCTATGACCACAGGGTAAGCCAACAACTACAGCTTCCACTTACTAAACTCCATCAAGCTACCATTTCTCCCAGTAGCCCAGCTTGCTGGCCGCAGAACCAAAGCTTAGCCCCCAGTGTGACACTAGCTTTCAAAAAGACTGACTGGTGATAAGGAGACAATGGCCATTATATGGAAGCATGTTATTCGGAGGTCATATACACAAGTTCAGAAATCAATGGGTAGAAGTTAGATCTGAATATGTAACTGTCTTGATAGACTTGAGAAATTTTCATTGATTGTTTTATTAATTAAGTTTTCTGAAGTTTTTGATCTCCCTCCCCCCTTTGGAATACTGATAATTCATAAGTTCAGTTTCTTTATATATTCCCAGATGTCTGGAAGGCTTTGTTCATTTTTTAAAATTCTTTTTTCCTTAGCTTTGTCTAACTGAATTATTTCAAAAGACCTGTCTTCAAGTTCTGAGATTCTTTCTTCTGCTTGGTCTAGTCTATTATTAAAACTTTCATATATAGTTTGTATTTCCTTTAATGAATTTTTTATTTCCAGATTTTTTGTTTGGTTTTAAAATTTCAGATAGCTATCTTCTTAGTAAATTTTTTATTTATATTCTGAATTGATTTTCTGATTTATTTGTATGGAGTTTCAGGTATCATTAAGCTTTTTAAAAATCAATATTTTAAATTTTTTATCTGGCATTTTGAGGAATTCTTTTTGATTGGGGTCTGTTGCCAGAAAATTTTTGTGGTATTATATGTCCCTGCCTTTTCATGTTTTCTATGTCCTTCCATTGGTATCTGCTCATCTTGTCTAGCAGTCACTTGCTTCAGTTTTTTTTTTTCAAATTGCTTTAGTAGGGGAGAATTTTTTCCTGAGGATGTATGTGTATTGTTAGTTGAGCATGATACTTTGGCTGTGATTTTGGGTGCTGAGACAGTGTGATCTTTGTATGACTTCTTCAGGAGTACATAGGGTTGGTGGTACATGTGATTTCCTCAGTGACTTAGGGTTCAGCCATTAGTGGAAGTTGTGATGAATTTTAGCTGAGGACTTGGATTCCATCTCAGTCTTTGGGCCCTGGTGGTGGCAGCAGTGGGGTGGATGTCCCTGTTTTCAGGGCTCAGAGAAGTTTACACTGGCTGTGGTATTAGTGAGTCCTAGAGGGCTGACTCCTGGGCCTCCGGGTGGCTTGCTTAGAAGCTAGCAGTGGGAATGGTGGACCAGGTGTACAGGCGGGTTCTCAGTCCTCTAGGCATCTTGTGTGGTGTGAATGATGGCAGTAGTGGTGATGGAGCAAGCCACTGGGACCCAAGCAGTCCATGCTAGTATTGCTGGTAGCTATGATGGGTTGGGTAGGTTAGTTCCTAGTCCCTCAGCCACCCATAGGAGGGTGGTGGGTATTGTCCTAAGTGTGTTTAGGAGAGCTTGGTCTCCCCTGTTCCTCCCCTGGCTAGGTGGAGGCTGCAGCCACATGTCTCAAACTCAGCCTGAGGGTGAAACACAGTGCAATGCTAAATTCTCAAAATGGTTTCAGTTGTTAACTTATGACCAGAGATGACAGGGTCCCTCTCAAGAGAGAAGCATGAACATGCAACTGTGGAGAATGCTGTCTACTGGAGTCTCGGTCTCACAGCAGCCTGTAGCAGGGTGGTGGGTGTTGTCCTATTTATGTGTAGGACAGCCTGATTTCCCTGTCCCTCCTTGGCCAGGCAGCAGCTACAGCTACATCAACTCAAACTTAGCCCAAGGGTGGGCACAGCCCAGTATTAAGTTCTCAAAATGATGACTTGGACCTGGGACCAGGGAGGGCAGGGTCTCCCCAAGGCAAGCAACATGGGCAAGAAGCCGTGAGGATTGCAGTCCGTTCATGTCTCAGTCTCAAAAGCAGCCCAAAGCAGGGCAGTAGGGACTCTCCCATGAGTGAGAGGGAGGGCCCAATCTCTCCTCTCCCTCTCTGGAGCAGTGCAGTGGCAACAGCCATTTCTGTAGATTCCCAGGACATAGGCTCTCAAAATGACACCTGGCTGAGGCTGCCCTAGGCTTGGATGCTGTGAATTCCGTGTGGGTTCCCTTCCTGAAGCAATGTCTCTGTAGTCTTCAGGCAGCTACATATGTCAGGCCTGAGGCCCTAGTGGTTCAAGAGTTTCTTCCATAGCCAATATTGCAAAAGCCCATTTCAGTGCCCTGGGGATTTCTCTTTTACTGTTTCCCCATATCCAGGTGCCTCTCTCAGCTCAGTCTCCAGTAGGACAAATGCCCTCCTTACTTATTTCTGGTGCTTCCCATCTCTCCTGGGCAATCTGGTCAAAATGGAAGAATCTACTTAGTATTTTAGTTTCTTTCTGTGGAGGAGGCATATGTCACGTGCCATCTTTCTCAGCAGTTTTTTTTTTTTTTTTAAATAGACTATTTAATGAGTGCCTTTGATAAACACTCTCAATAATTTTACATGTAGTATTTCATATAGTTACTGTAATTGTCCCCATTTTACAGATGAGGAAATGAAAGTTTAGAAAAGTTAAGTATATGTCCAATGTCCTATAACTAATCAGGGAAGAAAACCAAAATATCTTGAATTCAGGTCTAGTTAAAAACCATTCTGTTATTTGACAGGTAGAACCCTCAAATCTTATTAACATAAGTCTAGAAATTTCAACCAACCCATTATATAGCAGTAATAAATGAAGTAAGAGCTAATTACTCAAGAATTTATGGCTGATTTCTAGAGAACCTTGGCTTGATGATAACAAATCTCAATTACCCCAAAACAAAATTTTCTATGACTTAAATGATTTTATGTGACATTCTATATATAGCTTTCTCTTCAACTAGTTAAAATTTATTTTTTTTTTCTGGTTCATTGAAATTTATTGACATTACAAAGTACTGCTCAAAGAAATCAGAGATGACACAAACAAATGGAAAAACGTTTCATTCTCATGGATAGGATGAAGTATCAATATTATTAAAATGGCCATACTGCCCCAGGCAATTTACAGATTCAATGCAATTCCTATCAAACTACCAATGAGAGAAGAAGAGTGGAGAAAGATGGCAGAATTGAAGTCTCCACTGATTATTCCCCCCATTCGCAGGAAATCTTTGCCAGTTCCTATGTCCAGAATAGTATTGCCTAGGTTGTCTTCCAGGATTTTTATAATTTTGGGTTTTGCATTGGACTCTGTAATCTGTCTTGAGTTGATTTTTTATATGATGTAAGGAAAGGGTCCAGTTTCAGTCTTCTGCATATTGCTAGCCAGTTATTCTAGTACCATTTATTGGAGTCCTTTCCCCCATTTCTTTTTTTTTCCTTTTGGTCAGTTTTGTCAAAGATCATATGGTTGTAGGTATGTGGCCTTATTTCTGGGCTCTCAATGCTGTTCCATTGTTCTATGTGTCTGTTTTCGTACCAGTACCATGCTGCTTTTGTAACTGTAGCCCTGTAGTATAGTTTGAAGTTGGGTAATGTGATGTCTCCAGCTCTGTTCTGTTTGCTTAGGATTGCCTCTTTGTTTTTGTTACTTCCAGAGAACTTCTTGACTTTTTTTTGTTTTTTTTTTTTGAGATGGAGTCTCACTCTGTCACCCAGGTTGGAGTGCAGTGGCTGGATCTCAGTTCACTGCAAGCTCCATCTCCCGGGTTCACGCCATTCTCCTGCCTCAGCCTCCCAAGTAGCTGGGACTACAGGCGCCTGCCACCTCGCCCGGCTAGTTTTTTGTATTTTTTAGTAGAGACGGGGTTTCACCGTGTTAGCCAGGATGGTGTCGATCTCCTGACCTCGTGATCCGCCCGTCTCGGCCTCCCAAAGTGCTGGGATTACAGGCTTGAGCCACTGCGTCCAGCCAAACTTCTTGACTTTTGCCTTAATGTTATCATTTACCCAAAAGTCATTCAGGAGCAGGTTGTTTAATTTACATGTAATTGCATAGTTTTGAGCAATTTTTACATATTTATTTCTATTATTTTGTTATGTTCTGAGAGTGTGTTTGGTATGATTTCAGTTCTTTTGCATTTGCTAAAGATTGTTTTATGTCCAATTGTGTGATCAATTTTTGAGTGTGTGCCATATGGTAATGAGAAGAATGTGTATTCTGTTGTTTTTGGGTGGCAAGTTCTGTAGAAATCTATTAGATTCACTTGGTCCAATTTTGAGTTCATGTCTTAAATATCTTTGTTAATTTTCTGCCTAGAAGATCTGTATAATACCATCAGTGGAGTGTTGAAGTCTCCCACTGTTAAGGGAGTCTCAAATCTCTTTGTAGGACTCTAAGAAATTGCTTTATGAATCTGGGTGCTCCTGTGTTGGGTGCATATATATTTAAAATAGTTATGTTTTCTTGATGAACATTTTACCATTATGTAATACCCTTCTTTTTTTAATTTTTGTTGGTTTAATGTCTACTTTGTCTGAAATTAGGATTGCAATTCCTGCTTTTTTCTGAGTTTTACCTGCTTGGTAGATTTTCTTCCATCCCATTATTTTGAGCCAATGGGTGTCATTACATGTAACATGGGTCTCCTGAAGACAGCATATCATTGGGTCTTCCTTTTTATCCAGGTTGCCATTCTGTGCCTTTAAAATGGGCCATTTAGCTCATTTATATTCAAGGTTAGTATTGATATGTGTGGATTTAATTCTGTCATTGTGTTATCAGTTGGTTATTATGCTGGCTTGTTGGTGTGGTTGCTTCATAGTGTCACTGGTTTGTGTATTTAAGTATGTTTTTGTATGAGTTGGTGGCAGTATTTCCCTTATATATTTAGTGTTCCTTTCAAGATCTCTTTTAAGGCAGGTCTGGTAGTAACAAACTCTCCCAATCCCAAATAAGAAAAGGATCGTATTTCTCCTTCACTGAGGAAGCTCAGTTTGGCTGTATATTAAATTCTTGGTTGAAGATTTTTTTTTTAAGGATGTTGAGTTAGGCCCCCAATCTTTTGTGGCTTGCAGGATTTCAGCTGAGAGGTCTGCTATTAGCCTGATACGGTTCCCTTTGTAGGTGACCTGCCCTTTCTCTCTAGCTGCTTTTAATATTCTTTTTCTTCATTTTGACCTTGGAGAATCTGATGATTATATCTTGGGGATGATCCTCTTGTGTAGAATCTTGCAGGGGTTCTCTGTATTTGCAGAATTTGACTGTTGGCCTCTCTAGGAGGAAAGTTTTCATGGATGATATCCTGAAATATGTTTTCCAAGTTTTTCTGCTTTCTCCCTGTCTCTTTCAGAGATGATAGTGATGTGTAGATTTGACCTCTTTACATAATATCCTATTTCTTGGAGGTTTCATTTGTTCCTTTTCATCCCTTTTTCTTTATTTTTGTCTGCTGTCTTATTTCAGAGAGCCAATCCTCAAGTTCCAAGATTCTTTCCTCCACTTGGTATATTTTGCTGCTAATACTTGCAATTGCATTGTGAAATTCTTGCAGTGTGTTTGTAAGCTCTATCAGATTAGTTAGGTTCTTTTTTATACTGGCTATTTCATCTTTCATCTCCTGTATTGTTTTATTGTGATTCTTAGTTTCCTTGTATTGGGTTTTGCCATTCTCCTGAGTCTCAATGATCTTCATTCCTATCCATATTCTGAATTCTATTTCTGTCATTTCAGGCAACTCAACCTAGTTAAGAACCCTTGTTGGAGAATTAGTGCATTCGTTTGGAGGATTAGTATAGTCATTTGGAGAATATAAGACACTCTGCCATTTGAGTTGCCAGAGTTCTTGCATTGGTTCTTTCTAATCTCTGCAAGTGGATTTTCCTTTAACTGCTGGAATGCCTCTGATTGAAGTGGTCAGGTGGGGCCAGGATGATTGTGCTGCAGTCCCATATTGGGTGGCCCTGCATAGTGAGGAGGCATGAGGACTGGGACCTGCATGGAGAACAGTTCACCCACTTTTCCGTGAGGTGAGTGCTCTGTGCTGGGGATCTGAATCAGCTCCTGGTCCTCATGGATTCTTCAGAGCCTGGAGATAGCAAGGGTGGGGCCATGAGACTGCAAAATGGCAACCCCTGCTCCCACTGGGAGCTCTGACTCAGGGAGTTGCAGGGCTTCTACTGGAGACCCAGGCTGTGAGATCCCACCCAGTGAGGAGATATGAGATCAGGGACAATTGTTTCTCCTTGGCAAAGTGTGACCACTTTGCTGTAGGGCTGCTGCATATATGTTGGGGTTCTGCTCCAGTCCCTAGCCACCTTGGATTTTTCTAGCACCTGAAGGTATCAACTGTGAAGGCTGTGAAATGGCAAAGTCAGTGGCCTGCTCCTTCCCCTGGGAGCTCCATCCCAGGGAGGTATATATCTATTTCCAGCCTGAACATACCGGCAGTGGTAGCTGTAGACCTCGGTCAGGAGATCCCACCCAGTGAAGACAAATGAGATCTGGGACCCACGTGAAAAAGCAATCTGGCCACTTCTCCATGGAGCTGCTATGCTGTGCCAGGGGGACCACTCCAGTCCCTAGTTGCCTCAGATTCGCTAGATCCCAAGGGCAACATTGACAAAGGCTATGAAACAGCAAAAGTGGCAGTCCATTCTTCCCCCTGGGAGCCCTGTGCCAGGGAGTCTTGGAACCACTGCCAGCTGGAAAACACTGGCAAGGGTAGCTGGTGACCCTGGTTAGGAGGTCCCACCCAGTGAGAAGAAGCAGGTTTGGGGATTCATATTTAAAAAGTGGTCTGGACACTTTTCCACAGGGCAGCTGCACTGAAGGCAACAACCACTAAGGTTGCAAAACAGCAAAGATAGTGGCTCACTGCTTCCTCTGGGAGCTCTGTCTCAGGTAGGAGTAACATTCTTGCTGGTGGCTGGCTGCAGTTCCAAACTAGTGGGTTTTACCCTGAAAGGTGTCATGAAAGCAGGACCTGCAGACCATCACTGCTCAGCCCCCTGGATTCAGCCCCTTTTCTAGTGGTATGAATGGGACTCTAAACTCCCACTTTGCCTGAGTAGCCACTTTTTCTGGGAAGTGCAGATGTCTAAAGCTTTTGGGGCTCCTCGTGTGCCTTAGTAGCCAGTTGCTTCACCAAGACTCCATGTAACTCTGCGTGTCAGACTGCAGGCCCTGGTGGAATGGGTTCATGAGGGGATCTCCTGACCCAAGGGTTGCAAAAATCTATGGGAAAAGTGTGGGTCCCTGGGGTTGCTCATTCACTTACCACTTCCTGGGTGGGGGAGGCTCCATTGGCTCTGTGTTGCTCCTGGGTGGGTGGTTATCTTGTCTTGCTTTTCTCCATTCTCTGTGGGTCAAGGAATTTTCTTGATGAATCTCAATGTGTGCACCTGGGTGTTTCAGTTGAAGGAGCTGAATTTACTCACCTATTTCTCTCCATAAGAGCAGTGCACAATAACTGCTTCCCGTAATTGCTTCCAGTCAGCCATCCTGGCCAGCCTAAAATTCATTTTTAAGAAAAGCTGTGGGAACATCATTTTAAAGCTGAGGATATTTCGTTCAAAGCTCTATCTTATTTGTGCTTTTGAAGGGCAGGGACTATATCCCCCCAAATGAGCAGAGTGTCAATTAACTTAGTTTTGTCAGCTCACTGTTGAATGCCTGGTAAGCTCCACAGATATTATTTACCTTTTCCCAAGGTTGGATAGTATGTTTGTGCCAATGCAAAATTGAGTCCAATTTTGTAATTACTTCTTTTTCTAAGATCTTTCCTCCACATTTACTATTCCTTGGTTCACTGAGAGATCAAATGTGAATAACCTTAAGATATAAGCTCTACATAAACATTTAATATGAAAAATGGTCTGTTCCTTGGGTTAATGGAATTCCATGAGGAAAATAGATGACTAGAGACTTTTGGCTAAACGCAAGAGGATCTTTCAGGTATCTCCAAAATACCACCTCCCTGATAGGTGATTTTTTCATTTGGCTTACTTGTGAAAATTCCTGCACGCTTTGGTGGTGGTACTGGTAGTCTTGGGGGAAGAGCCAGGGAAAAAAAAGGAGAAAATAGGTGACTTTGATCTTTTGCTGTGTGCAGCATAGTGATGGTTCCAGCTCCTGTCCCTTTTGTTCTACTGCAACATCCATGCCAACCTGATGTTTCTGTGGGCTGCTCCCAGCTGATAAGTGAAGATGGCAAAGATTTTATGGCAGGCTTATTTTGGCAATATTAAATAATTCTTCCAGCCAAAGACTTTGGCTTTTGGACATCCCATCAGGCTTTTTTTTTTCAATAGTGCTGTTTTTGAAGTTTCTTTCTGCTAAGTTCTCCTTCCATAGCTGTCAGACCTGCATTGTAGTCCAATACCACCTTATCCCATTTCTTTCTAGTAAATCCTCTGCGCTGCACTCCTAACCCTGTTTTGATGTTTGCTCCTCAGAAGACCCAACCTAATGTGTTAGTGAGAGTGCTCCAAGACAGCAGGTAGTAAGGTGGAGATTTGGAACTGGCTAACCCACTTACTGGTGGCAAAAACACCACCATCTTGAGTGGTGGGTTGGCCATAGAAGCCCATGGTACAAGGTGGTAGCCTAATTGTAAAAGAGTTCACTGGTAAGACTGAAAAATGGTTGGGTGGTGGGGAATGCGATTACACATGTGAATGACAGTGAAGATGACTGATAGCTGCTAAATTCTATTAACCCATTTCCCATTTGCCCTGAAAATACTTGTGTCTAATCCTAATATAACATCATGTAATTTCTGTTACATTAGGATTGCAGAGACGTTCTGTTTAGAAATCACTCCAATAACAGTTTTTATATTTTATTTTCACATTGAAAATCAGTCAGATTTGCTTCAGCCTCAAAGAGCGTGCTTATGTAGAATCAAATCAGCACTGGCAGCAAGCAGCACTTTTTTTTTTTTTTTTTCTAAATGGGAAATTGGTTAAAGCCTTGAAGAAGGGTAATGAGAAATTGAGGGTCGTGGAAAAATAGCCCTGAACATAGAAGAAGAACCAATTTTGTTATTAGATAAGAATCATAGAAACCAAACCAAACACAAGTTTACCAACCACCCACTTTGTACCTAATTATGGGTTTTTGTTTAATTAGATTCTGTATGTATGTGTATTTGTGTATATATGCAACCCACATATGTATACACACAGACACGCAATCGCTTCTCAACTTACATAAATAGACTTACTTCCCACTAAACCATCATATGTTGAAAATATTATAAATTGATAATACGTTTCATACACCTAACCTACTGAATGTCGTAGCCTAGCCTAGTCTACCTTAAAGGTGCTCAGAACACTTAGATTGGCCAAGAAAATTATGTAACACATTTTAAAATAAAGTATTGAGTACCTCATGTAATTTATTGAACACTGTACTGAAAGTGAAAAACAGAATGGTTGTATGGGTAGTTGGAATATATTTTCTACTGAATGTGTGTCACTTTTACACTGTTGTAAAGTAAAAAAATTGTAAGTTGAACCATCCTAAGTCAGGCACTTTTGGACCTGAAATTAAGGCTGGCAACAGAAGGTAGGAAGAAATGGACATTACATTTCTAAATAACACTAGCGTCTCCTAGACAGGGAGGTTAGTTCCCTCAGTGGTGAATTGCACTTGTTTCTAATCTTAAAACGCACAGATGGCATTCATTTACATCTTAGATTTGCATAGTATTTTTCCTCCAAATGATTCAGAACCTGTACAATATAGAAAAGCATGGCTCACTTTGCTTAAAAACTTTGTTAGAAAAACTCACTGATAATTAAAGTATGGTTATGATAAAATGGGTGATATGAAAGCAGCAAGTTTGGTGTAAAAGAAATGGGACTCAGGACATCATATGCTGTTTTTCCTGTAGTATTTTGATTCCATCTTCCTTTGATTGAGTGATTTCTATTCTTTACTTTCTCATTCTTTCTTATCCTCAGACTAGATTGGGCAAAGGATATTTCCTCCAATCCTGATTGCTCTTGTTACTGAATTATTTTCTCAACTGCCTGAAAATGTTTTTTTCCTTTGTTTTGGAGGCAACTCTCTTTTTGTTGTCTCTTTAGTTCTGAGATCACAGATATAATTTTTTAAGTGGTGACTTACATATCTTGCTTTTTGTTTAATACCATTTGACTTTTTGTTGTTGTTTTGGTTTGGTTTTTTTGAGACGGAGTCTCGCTCTGTCCCCCAGGCTGGAGTGCAGTGGCGCGATCTCGGCTCACTGCAAGCTCCGCCTCCCAGGTTCATGCCATTCTCCTGCCTCAGCCTCCCGCGTAGCTGGGACCACAGGCATCTGCCACCGCGCCTGGCTATTTTTTTGTATTTTTTTAGTAGAGACGGGGTTTCACAGTGTTAGCCAGGATGGTCTCGATCTCCTGACCTTGTGATCCACCCCTCTCGGCCTCCCAAAGTGCTGGGATTACAGGCGTGAGCCACCGCACCTGGCCTACCATTTGACTTTTTAAATTTTTGTCTAAATAATTAAAAAAAACACTTTATTTATCAGAAACGTTCCACAAAAATCTAAGTATAAATAGTGCAGTCTTAAGTTATTGCCACAAGAATGGTTCTTATTGATAATTATAGGAAGCGAAAGATTTCTGGTCAATGTCAGAATGTTGGATGTATATTCTAATTCACAGTTGTCCTTTTGTTAATAAAAAAAAATTGAAGCCTAGATATGTTAAAACTGGTGGTCAGCTTTCTCCGGGAGCCAAAAGAGAAAATTTCACCATTTGGGGCTCCAACCTTACTCTTTTTAATAGAATTATAATATAAAATTACAGCTAGATAGGAGGAATAATATCACTGTAGGATGACTATAGTTAACAATAATAAATTTTATAGTCTCAGATAGCTAGAAGGAGGATATTGAATGTTCCTAACGCAAAGAAATGATGAATGTTTGTGATGATGGATATGCTAATTATCTTGTTCTGACCAATATACATTATATGTATTGAAACTTCACTATGTACCCAAGGAATATGCACAATTATTATGTCAATTATAAAACTAAATTGAATTTAAAATAAAAAGATTATGGTTAATATTTTTAAAAAATGGAACTATGAGTTTAACATATTCCATAATGTACCACTCTTCTTTTTGAAATGAATCAGTTTAGAATTCTGTAACTTTTAACTGACTTTTTTTGGTAATGTAAAAAAGAATTATTCAGGATAATATTGAGGACTACTTAAGGGAATAAATAGCAGATGACACCTCACCACCCAAAGCACAATTGCCTGAGGAGAGGGTGGTTGGGAGATGCAGACTGGGGAGAATGATGGCGCTCTTGATTATATTGTCCAAATTGCTGCATTTGCAACAAATATGTAAAAGATATGTGCTGTCATTACAATTTGAGTGCCATGATGAAAGGATGTCAGAGGAAGTAGCGTGAAAATGAAATGGGAGAGTTCCCTGGACCCTTTCATGGGACTTGCAACAGGGGTGTGGCTCATTTATTTGGCTGCCACATACTCAAACCCCTTACAGGATCCGGAGCACACGGGTGAGCAGGTACAAAAGCCAGGGCAAGCTCTTTTGGGCCCTTGCCCCATGGCAGTGTCTAGGAGTGTTACAATGCTCTTTTAGTCCTGCTGTCTGAGGATGGCTTAGGTGTTAAGCAGCTCAGTGAAGAGTCAATGTGACAGCCTTTTTGGGTTCCCACACCCAGCGAATCCCGGATTCTTGTCCAGCATCCAGGAAGAATCAGGTCACATGGACTTGAAGGATAGTGAATGTGGGGATTTTTTGAGTGGTGGAGGTGGCTGTCAGCGGGATGGGGAGCTGGAGAGGGGATGGGGTGGGATGGGAAGATGATCTTCCCCTGGAGCTCAGCTGTTCTGTTCGGTCGATCTCCTTTCCGACCATGCTCAGCTGAACTTCTCTCAATGTTCAGATGCCTCCTCTCTTCTCTCCTTCCCTGCTGCTCTGCTGCTCTTCTGCTCATGGAGCCTGGGGTTTGAGGTTTATATGGGTACAGAATAGGGGGGCGTGTTGGGCCAAAAGGCAACATTTGGGTGCAAAAACTGGAATTCTCATTCTCATTTAGGACCGTGGGTTCAGGCTTGAGGGTACAGCCCTCTTGCCAGGGACCCCACCCTCCTGCCTCCTATCCATATCAAAAAGACAACTGCTGGACATAAAATAAATATATATAAATAGCCTACAGGTGGTGCCATTTTGTGTGTGTACTTTTTTAAAACAATGTACTGCCCAGGACTTGTTTCTCTGCTGGCCTTCGCATGCCCCCCAAACCTGTGACTTCTTTCAACTCCCCTTCCCCTATTCCCACACCTTGCTAAAAACTTTTGAGTTAAAAATGCCCATCGTGTGCTTGTTCGTTAGGTCATTGTGTCTCTTAAGCTCCTTAAATATAGAAGAGGAATCAGCAGCTGGCCAAATTGGCCTGCAGCCTATTTTATAGTAAATAAATTTTTATTGGAACACAGCCATTCCACTCATTTAAGTATTACCTATGATTTTAAGAGCTGAGTAGTTGTAACTGAGATGACATGGTCTGCAAGGCCTAAAATATTTACTATTTGGTCTTTTACAGAAAAGTTAGATAAACTCTGATATACAAAGTCCCCCATTCCCTTTTTACTGCACATTGACTTATTGAAGAAAGTAGGCAGTTTTCTTGTAGAGTGACTCACATTTTTAATTTCATTGTTCTGGATTTTTTATTTTTTGGTGGAGGGGTGTCGTTCAACTTGTTTCTTTACCTCCTTGTTTCTAAAACTGGAAGTTAGGTTTAAAATCTTAGATTAATGAAAGTTTTTAAAAATCTATAAATTTTCTCATTATCTCAATAGCCTCCTTTTGCCCTTATTTAATTAGGCAAGAATTTCTTAGGAGAGGAATAAAAATAAAAATAGTTAATGTTTATTGCATGCTTACCATTTGCCAAATGTACTTGTCAGTGTTGAATAGACAATAAAGATGCAAAGGGAAATCTATTATATCGGTGAAGGGAGGCACCAGGCTTATTTATTTAGTAGAAATAAATGAATTAAGAAATCCAGGGGAAAGTAGCTGTTCAGCAAAGTGTTGAAGAAAAAACAAAAAGGAAAGAGGGAGGGGGCAACTGAAGAATGTTTATATTCTTGTTATTTCAAAGAAAGATGCACACCACACATAGTGGGAATTTAACCAACGTTACTTAGAGTCTCAATAAAGACTGAAATTAGAACGATGTATATGACTTTTGGTCGTCCTGAAAAGAGACAGCCTGTGTTGGCTGTTCTCTGTTTCATTCCCACCATTCTGAATTCATTCATTACTTTTCTGCCCTGCTCTTTGCTACAGGAGGCTGACTTCTACAATCACCTAGCTCCCTTGCCTTCTGGCTTCTGATTGGGGTAGGTCAATGGATGTCGTCCACAGCAGATCTATGAGTGTAGGCAGAGTAGGAGTAATAGGGGCAGGCTATTTACTCAATATAATTCTATGGATATAGGCTAGAGGTTCGGATCAGCCAGGTGGTGGGAAGTTTCTACCTAAAGAAGTGGTGTTATTTAGAAATGTGAGAAAAGATAAAAAGAACTAAGGAAGAATGGGGGATGTACCCCTGGATGAGCAGCAACTTGAAGCAGTCTCAGCACTAAAAAGGGACAGGTTGGAGCGGAGCTGTGGGTGAAGGGAGTGCTAGGTAGGAGAGAGGCAGAGTCCAGGTAAGGATGCTCAGATGATGTTATGAAATACTTGATTTTCTGGTGATTAGAGGTAGTCCTCAAATAAATTTTCCACTAAAGAGATCTTAGACAGAATCAGTACAATACAGCACCTTATAAAGAAATTTATCCTTCAGTATTGAATATAACCAGTCTATTTTGATTGCCAGGTTTGTCTTTCTGCGTTAAATAACTATCTTGGGTAACAATTTCTTTTTAAGTTGATCAGTTCCCTTTTCTCCCTGGAGAAACTAAGAAAACAATACAATACAACTAGGTCTGCCACTTTTTGTTCCCTTTCCAGAGGCAAAAGTGCCTGATTCCAGCTTTCAAGGGAAAACTTTCATACTAGTGAGTGACTATTTGGAGTGTTCAGAAACACTTCAAAGATTTCTGAAAAATTGCAAAGAAAAACCTGATTACCTTGAGCCAAGAGAAGAGGAGACATTTGCATTGGAAACAGATTCAATAGAACTGCTGGTCAGCAATTAGTCTGCTAATCATGGCTCTTTTAATTTTATTTAATAATTGTCAATTAAGTAATCCCATCTGCAAAGCTGGTGCTTGGTTCTGAGAGAGAGAGAGCAGCAAACAAATGTTTACATGGCACCACATTCCCACGCACAAGGGAATTTTAAGTGGACCATTGATTTTCTTAAATAAGAAAGTCACTGGAGGTGAGACACTCAACTATTTTAAATGATGAAACAGCTTTCTTTGGATATGTTCCAAATTTCCCTTTGGCATATGCCTCAGTCACTGTTGTCCTCTCTGCTGACAATTGAATATTTGGTGATGGTTAGGAGCAATAAGTATAATGAGTTGATAGTCACTTCTTCTAAAAAATCAAAGAAAATAAAGAAATCAAGTGGAAAGAAGTATCTCAATTGTATTAGCTTTCTAAGGCTACTATAACAAATTATCACAAACAAAAAGGTTTAAAACAGCACAAATTTAGTATCTTACAAATCTGTGGATTAGAAGTCCAACATGGATCATACTGGACTAAAACTGGGGATCTTTAGAGCTGTGTTTCTGGATGCTTTAGTGGAGAATTCATTTTCTTGCTTTTTGCAGTGTCTAGATGCCACCACACTCCTTGGCTTATAGCCCTTTCCTCCTTCTTCAAAGAAGCAACAACTGGTTAGGACTTTCTCACATCAGTTCAGCCTCTGTAGAAAGTAGTTTGGAGATTTTACAAAGAGCTAAAAACAGAATTAGCATTCGACCCAGCAATTCCATTACTAGGTATATACCCAAAGGAAAATAAATTGTTCTACCAAAAAGATACCTGCACATGTTTACTGCAGCACTATTTACAATAGCAAAGACATAGAATCAATCTAGGTGCCCGTCAATGATGGATAGGTTAAAGAAAATGTGGTACATATGCACCATGGAATATGACATGGCCATAAAAAAGAATAAAATCATGTCTTTTGCAGCAACATGGATGCAGCTGGAGGTCATTATCTTAAGCGAGTTAACGCAGAAGTAGAAAACCAAATACCCCATGTTCTTACTTATAAGTGGGAGCTAAACTTTGGAGACACATGGTTATAAAGATGGAAACAATAGACACTGGAGATCACTAGAGCAGGGAGGGAGGTAGGGAACTTGGGTTGAAAAACTATCTATTGGGTGCTATGTTAACTATCTGGGTGTCGGGTTCAATTGAAGCCCAGACCTTAGCATCATGCAATATACCATGTAACAAATCTGCACATGTACCCCCGAATCTAAAAAAAAAAAGCCTTTCTCATATCATGTCATCTTGACCCGTCCTTCTATCTTCATTTTTCTTTCTATGGCTGTGACTCCTTTTCTGCCTCCTTCTTTTTCTTTTAAAAACCTCGGTAATTGGCCAGGCGCAGTAGCTCACGCCTGTAATCCCAGCACTTTGGGAGGCCGAGGCGGGCAGATCACGAGGTCAGGAGATCGAGACCATCCTGGCTAACACGGTGAAACCCCGTCTCTACTAAAAATACAAAAAATTAGCCGGGTGTGCTGGCGGGCGCCTGTAGTCCCAGCTACTGGGAGGCTGAGGCAGGAGAATGGCGGGAACCCAGGAGGTAGAGCTTGCAGTGAGCCGAGATCGCGCCACTGCACTCCAGCCTGGGCGACAGAGCGAGACTCCGTCTCAAAAACACCTCATGGGAGACTGAGGCAGGAGAATGGCAGGAACCCGGGAGGCGGAGCTTGCAGTGAGCCGAGATCACGCCACTGCACTCCAACCTGGGCGACAGAGAGTGACTCCGTCTCAAAAAAACCCAAAAAACAAACAAACAAAAAAACCCGAAGAAAACACACCTCAGTAATTACAGTGGGCACAGTGGAATAAACCAGAATAATCTTGCTATCTTACGGTGGCTTACTAGCATCTTAATTCCATCTGCAACCTTCATTCCTCTTTTCTATGTAATACAACGCATTCACAGGCTCTGGAGTTTACGATGGGCACATCTTTGTGGTTGCCGGGGTGGGGGTGGAGGGGTCATTATTCTGCCTCTTACTTAATAACTAACAATTAACGATCTTTGGTGAGCATTTGGTATGTTACTTTGTCTGTGCTGGACACCCTGAAAGATGTAAGAGATGAATAAGACAAGATGCCTGTTCTTCTTTAATATACACACCAGTTAGTTGCAGAGCAAAGATGAACACATACAGAACAATAAGTGGATGCTGTGGAGCTCACAAATTGGCAGCCAGTACACTAAATGTGTGTTGTATGTGTGTGTGTTTGTTTCGTGGGGACACGGACCTCCTGATTCCCCTCAGTCTTCATGGGGCTGACACTTGGAAAATTTTACTCGTCTATACCACAAGCCTTACCTTTGAAAGCATCTCAGATCTCCATCATGATTAACATACCACATGCATTCTGTGTGTAGGCATAGTTTTGAAAAGAAAAGAAAAATGAGAGAAGGCATTGTAAAAACAACTCCAGTCAGTTCTTTTTATTTCAAACTATTGATTACACCCCATTAAATCATTGTCCTTCATAATCAAGTGTTTGGAAATGTTTCAATCACGTGGACTCAATAAAAATTGCTATAACAATCCACTGTGAAGTTATTTTTTGATATTCTATCAATTTTTCATTTTTCTCTTATCTACTTTTTTCCTAAATAAAAAAATTAACTATTTACTTCAAGTTAATTTCTAAGAAATAGGTTAAAAACCAAGTGTGGATATTGGTGAACCTAGAATTATCTGGGAGAATAACCATCTGTCCCTTACTAGCAGTTATCTTCTTAATACATGCTAACATCTGGAAACATTTTCTAAATATCAGCTACTCAAAGGACATATAGATGGTACAATCCTAAGGAGAACAGAATAAGCAAGACTCATGCATAATGGGACAGGGCTGTCCCTGTGCTTCAATAAAAATCTTTCCAACAAGCTCGAGAAGTTGTCTCCTGTGCTGAAGGATTAAGCCATTAACCTTAACAATGCCAACATGTTCTCGCTTTCAAATCCCACTTAATTAGTATCCCAGGTAATATTTAAGAACAAACTTACAGAGGAACAAGTGAAAGCATTAGCTGCTCATAAACATGATAGTCTTTTGAGACACAATGAAGGAAAATGCCAGGCAGAATACAAACTGTTATCGATGTAAATGGTGAGGAAATTTGAGCCATGAGGATATATTGCCAGCAAGGTAGGTCACATACTATAGTGCAGCATTGTCCTGTATAGCAGACACTCCTGACAGTGATGACTGGACCCAAGCATACCCTGAGATGACCTTTACAGCAGACGCACCTGCCATAAAGACGAATGTGTGGTCAGAGCTCTGAGTTAGGGAATCCACGATTGGCCAACCTGGAGATCCATTCCTTAACTATGAGGAACATCTGAGCCCCCAGCCCTTCCTGTGAGGTGTAGACCTTACAGGAGATTGAGGCCCTTTGTTTTGGAGTAAGGGAAGTTTGTCAGGTGGAGGTTGTTAGGGGGAAGGTGTCAGGTGAAGATGCCGTATAAACTGCATGCCTTTCGCAAGTGGTTGTGTTTCTCCCACCCAGCCCACCGCCACTTGGCTGTGTGCTTTTCCTAAAAAACCCACCGCCGGCAAACTCTGTCTCCTGTACGTAAGCCCCTGATAAAACCCATAACTTGTTTGCTTATCTGGGTCTCTTCTTTGGCCATTTGAACCTGGATTGAATTGGATATCTAACTCATAAGAAGAAATGTTTTGTGTTGGGAATGTGAGAGTTAAAAAAAATTTTGGACACCTGCCTCATAAAAAGGTAGGTTTCCAAATGCATATTTTAAATGGTGGTGGTGGGGGGTGATGGTGGGGGAGTGCTGGTGGTATATATGTCTCATTTGAGTTGGGTGAACTTTATATATAGTAATGACTACTTCTGATGATTGAGTCTAATGAAAAATTTTGTCTTCTGATTTATAGTTTATTTCTGTAAAGTGTTTCCAAGATGTATAAATAGAAGCACATTGGCTGTGTGTTTCATTTATTGCATATACTGAAATGAATACAACTGCATGAAACTCTGGTTGTCTTCTAGAATACCTGCTGAGTGATCATCATAGTTATTTAAGCTATTTGCCACTCTCCTCCAAAAACTTTTGTCTTCAAATGTAGTTTGATTGAAAGCATATTGGTTGTGTTGACAAATCTTGTGCCTAAAGAAAGATATTGCTTTTAATTTGGAGACTGTCAGTAGGACCAAAGTGTGATAGATAGACAAGGCTATTTCTTAAGAAATACATTTAAAAATGTGTTCTTTAATACTTTTTTTCCTGATATTTCTGGATTGTTGATGTTAGATTGGTTAGATTGATTAATTTCAGTCTAACACTACTGTTCTCCCCCTGTGTTTACTGGAGGAAAAGGGTGAGTTGATATATTATTAGCTTTGTATTTTGAGGATGTGATTAATTGTTTAGGAAGCTATCTTTATTGCACAATTTCTATCAGGTGTTCATGGATGTATTTAATATCCCTTTACAACTCCTAGGACAAAGATATCTGAATCATGGCTTCACCCAAATCAAGTTGGCTTATTATATGTAAAGATGTACAGAATCATGGTCAAAGAAAGGGCAAAGACCATATTCTAAATACCCAGAGGCCAATTATCTTCATAGCATGCAGACAGTATTACATGGGTTATCGATCAAGTTATTTCCCAGCAACCCTGCTTACTCTGTACTTAACAACTGTCCACGTGCCTAATGTAGCATCTTTACAATCAAGAAACATGTTTAGCTATCCCTCTTCTCTCTCTCTCTTCCATTTCCTTCCTTCCTGTATCTTTCAAGACTAAGTACTATGTAGAAGTACTCTGTGCATTTTTGTCAAAGGCCACTGTCAAGGGTCCTTAGATAAAGCATAGTTTGATTTTGCCCTTAAGTAGTGTAATGTATCAGAGTTATAGGTGCCTCAAAATGGTTCTATAGATACTGGTCATCAAAACTTTCATATTACTGTGAATTAATCAATGGAAAGTATTTGAGACCTTAATAGATGTCTGAATAAACATCATACATACCTTCCACCCTCAGAGAGCTTATAGTTCAGGAAAGAAAAAAACAATAGTGGACATGAATTACTACTCAGCAATTAAATCTGAACTGTGTGATGGTGATATTTTAAATACAAATAGGTATTTAAAAAGTGAGAAACTAATGAGATGAGGAGGAGTTGAAAAACACACTCATAGAAGTAGAGATAAGGAATTAGTTGAAAAAATTTCTACTCCTTTTTGGCTTATGTTATACAGGCAAGGCTTTGGACTATATTTCGGTAATAAACCAAACCATTTGGTTCTTATTTGTGATGAATTCCATAGCCATTTCTGTGTGAGTCTTATTATGGTTTGTTTTGAGACAGGATCTCGATCTGTCACCCAGGCTAGAGTGCAGTGGCACAATCATAGCTTACTGCAGCCTTGACCTCCTGGGCTCAGGTGATCCTCCCACCTCAGCCTCCCAAGTAGCTGGGACCACAGGCATGTTCCACGACACCTGGCTAATTTTTGGAATTTTTTTGTAGAGGTGGGGTTTCACCGTGTTGCCTAGGATGTTCTCCAACTCCTGGGCTCAAGTGATTTGCCTGCCTCAACCTCCCAAAGTGTTGGGATTGCAGACGTGAGCCACCATGCCTGGTTTCTATATAAGTGTTATAATCTAAAACAATTAAGAATGATTCTTATAGGTTTAAGACAACTATTTTTTCTACAACTCCTATGTCTCATGGGATAAGACAACTCTTGTTAATCATGAGATTGCATTGAGAATGGGAAATTAGTGCTGGACAGGTATCATTGTGATGTAGCTCTCAGAGAAGTCTGAAGCCCAAGTCCCAGAAATACTGAAGTGTGAAATAAAGTAAAATGTATAATAGCTGCAGAATCATTGACTTCGGGGCATCTGTGCAGACTGTCTTTGGTTTGTCCTTCCAGGTCTATTCTAAGCCCTGTACTGTGCTTGGAAGCTCAACCAGTAAAGATATAATCAAGAGATGCTTTGCTTCTGTCTTCCAGTTGGATTGGGTCAATGGCGGACTCTGGCAAGATACCAGAGGGAGGGAGAAGAATGAAGTCAGAGTATTGATCTCTCTGGCTTACTCCTTGGGGGTTATGATGGGTTGGCTGCCTCAGTTGATTGAAAGGTCACAGTGCCTGTCAGGTGGTCCTCTTTTTGTAGCTCTCTCTCCAGGTTCTGTTACCTGACCTGCTTTCTTGCTCCTTCAGTTCTTGGAATTGCAACCACTATTACTAGTCCTGTGGCACTGCTCCAACCCTTGTTGTTTTTCCTAATCTCAGCCCCCCCTTTTTTTTTTTGTAAATATTGCCTTTATTGCACCCTCCTCTACCCAGCTTCAGTGTGCTGCCGATTTATTTCCTATCTTATGCAGATTCAAGGATGGCAGAGGAGCTGGGAGTAGTCCCATGCACTCAGAGTGGCCCTTTGGACCATTTCTTCCCAGCCATGTTGAAGCGGCTAACTTGGGTTAGCCTATATGAGTTTGAGCCTGAAGTAAAACTAGCTGATGCAGAGGACAGTTGGCCGTGGTCAATCAACCAGTAACTTGCTTGAAAATATATTCACTTCAGACAGTGTGTCCACTCTACTTCTCAAGAGAGTTTCAGCATCCCAAAGCAACTGAGCCATCCACTTATAGGAAAGTGGTGCAGTTGACAGCCAGCCACTCTCTTCAACATTCTCTGTAGCTATACCAGTATCGCTTCCCACTTGCACTTGCAAAAAACATTGAATTCCATACGCTACTCAATTAGCGAAAACACTAATAGCTCGATTTGCATGTAAAAATGCTGTTTGCACAAAAATACTGAGTTTTGCGCACACTAATGATTTGCTTATACAAAATTGTATCTAAATTTTTTGGTTTTCAAAAACTTATTACTTAAAGCTGATGGTCTTAGAGCAGTTATTACAGACAGGAAAACAACCTAATGACAGCCTTTCTTCCTCCACGTGCATTCTTATCCCTTATTTGGAGTCTGCAAATCCTATCTGTTTATCTTCACTGCTCTCCCCTGAATCTGCCTAGGAGGTTCAAGGGAAGGGGGGCAGGAAGGAGGAGCAGGCTGACATCCTGCTTCATTTCCCACTGACAGCTGAGCTCTCATCAGAGTCTTGCAACCAGTGATGATGTGCAAATCAAGATCTCTTATGGATTTGCAAGTCCCAGGTGGAACTCATGGCAAAGGCATTTAAAAAACAAAACTGTCTTTGACGTGTGAACTGATTAAGTGTGATATGCCCTTCCCTGCGAGGGTAAGCTCACGGAACTCTGAAGAACTATCCCACTTGTAGGATGGTTGCTCAGATGGCAGTCACTCATTCTGAGGTGACATTTAAAACATCCCAGAGGCAAACTCGGGGCTTTTCCCTGGAGCTTAGTGAGATCATGGTGTTGAACAGCCGTGGGGCTCTCCACAGCTTGGACAATTTTGTTCCGATCATAAAGTGATATTTCCTGTATGAGTGAATGAACGTTTAGCACTATAATTGGTAACTTATGTGAAAGCTTTAGACTCCTTTCAGTCAACCAACTTGGCCAAGTAAATATTTCTTTCTTACTACGGGCTTGGCATCATGTAGACTGCCAAAGAAATACTGTTACGATCCTTGACCTTAAGGAGTTTATAATCTTTTTGGAGTTTAAAGAAACATGAAATAAGGAATGAAGAATACAACATAGTAGCATTTTCAATATTTATTGAGCACCTACTAAATGTTAGTCATCAAATTAAGCATAAAATGGTGGCTTTTGCTTTGATTCTGAGGTGCTTATAATCTGGTTGGTGAATGATGTGGGCACAGGTTTTATTATAGAATTTATAGAAGGGAGGGATTATCATAGGTTGGCAGAGTTGAGGAAAGATACAGAATTTGAATTGGATCTTAAGAGGTGGGTAGGATTTAAATGGGTGAAGAGTAATCTAGGGGAGGGGAAATACAGGCTTAGTATCTGGAATACATGATAGGATTGGCAAGGAAAGGAGACAATGGGCTTTTCTAACACTGGAGAGTTTATCTGGAGAGTGGTAGAGAATGTGTCCTTATGGCTTTGAGTTTTGCCTTGGAAGGTTTAAAGACAGCGGCCATCACTGTGAAGTGTAATGGGAAACATCAGTTAGGTGGCATGTGGTCCTACCAGTAACTGTTTACCTTGCATTTACCAGTCTTCTGTCTTTTACAATAGTTTGTGTTTTCTTCGTCAGAGAAGTGCTATATGAGCTCTTGTGTTATATGTGGGAATGTTTCAGCAGTGTCCCAGCAAAAACCACATCATCCATCATGCCAGACAAAACCGGCAATGAGGGAGGAGGAGAAGTTTGCTTTTCACTTAGGGAGGCACAAAGGTTGTAGGCAGTCTGCTTTCAGTTCATTCTTCAGTCCAAATATTTTGGTGTACACCTTTTTTTTCTTTTTCTTGTCCGACTTGGAGCATTCTTTGCCCTTTTCAACTTCTTTCTTATATGAAATATATTTTACAAGTCTCTGTCAAGTTCTCTACAAAATATCCTTGATACGCAAAGTCCAGAGGGCTTTTAAAATTTTTCTCATCTTGTACTCGTCTTGTACAGGGAACCCTGATAAATCCTTTCTTGTCCTTAAGGGCCCCTCTGTGCTCTGCTGGGAGGTCAGTGCTGGAAGGACCATAGCGATGGAGGAGGGGAGCAAGGGGGTGACAAATGGAAGGAAAGTACTTCTGTACCAGCCAGCAACTCACTTGCTCTCTCATGCTTGCAGTGTGAGGCAGGAAGGAGGGAGCAGGCTGGGAATACAGAGGAATCTTAGACTGGTTTGGTAGAATGGAAGTAGTCAAAGGTGGATGAGATCTAGTGCAGATCTAGTGAGTAACTCGGATTGGATCTTCCACTAACATGGATGATCAGAGCAAGTTGGAGAATGAGAGTCTGGCCGCAGGCAAAGAGTCTTGGCTCATTGCAGTGATGGTGAGTTATAGATAGGCACGTGTCAGAAAGCAGAGCCGCAGACAAAACCAGGAAGACACCACAGCAGAAGTAATAGTGATAGAAAAGGCACTATGTTCAGGTGCAGACTGAAACCAGTGCCTTTTTTTTTTTTTTTTTTTTTTTTTTTTTTTAATGGAGTCTCGCTCTGATGCCCAGGCTGGAGTGCAATGGCGCAATCTTGGCTCACTGCAACATCCACCTCCTGTGTTCAAGGGATTCTCCTGCCTTACCCTCCCAAGTAGCTGGGATTATAGTGCATGCGGCAACACGTCCAGCTAATTGTATATTTTTAGTAGAGATGGAGTTTCACCACATTGGTCAGGCTGGTTTGAAACTCCTGACCTCAGGTGATCCACCTGCCTCGGCCTCCCAAAGTGCTGGAATTACATGCGTGAGCCACCGCACCTGGCCCCAGTTGCCTTTTGAAACCCACCACAGAGAGGAAGATGTGTTCTTCTTGAGGAATAGGACTCAACACAGGGGCAAAGTTAATTACTACCGGGATGGGTGGGTAATTAAGGAGTGAGGAAAGTGAGGAATAATATTTTTTAAAAATCAGTTCACAGCAGGGACCAGGGCCAGCTGGAAGCCACATGCATTCTGTCTGTCTAAAGGGAGCCGCTTTTTCTCATCTCCAGCAAACAGTTACCCAGAGGTGACAAGCCCAATGTTGCCAGCTCTTCTGATATTTTTTTTAAAAAGAAAGTAAAAAATTGTTTTTTTTTTTTTAAGTAAATTTACCTTTTTTCCTAAATGCTGGAAGTAAATTAAGTTTTTTTTTGTTTTGTTTTGTTTTTTTGTTTTTTTTTTTAAAAAACAAAACAAGAAAACACCATAAGGGCCAAGATTGTGGGGGCTAAACCAAACACCACTGTGGGCTGCTACTGTGCAGCCTCTAAAAGGAGAAAGGATGTGAGCCCTGAGGTTGAACAGCCTTCTTATCTCAGTTCCCTACTGCCTGTAAAAATCTGTGAACCTGGGATACTTGTGTTTCCAAGTCTCAGATGCCTCGTGCACGAGAGGTAGACAGTGATAGTTTTGCCTCAGAGCATTGTAATGTTTACTAATAATATATGTAAAGTGCATCTATTTTTTTTAAGAAAGGACTTTCATATTAGAGGCAGCTTAGAGGCAGAACTGTGGGGGCTGGAATCAACACCAGTTTGACTAGTCAGGGCTAAGAAGGTAACTGGAAGTACAAAAAGGCCCTTGAAAGTGGTCATCTTTGCTGGGCAGGATGTGAGTGGGACATTTGACTTTGGAACTAATGGAAAAATGAGGGGAGAAAAAGAAAAATTAGAGGCAGTAACTTGTGAGAAATAGTGTTTCTTAGAGTTAGAGCCATGAGACCATGAAAACCAGAGTAGAGAGAAAAAAGTAGTGCTTTCTCTCATGCCAAGCAGGTTCCATGCTTTATATCTTTAGTGGTATTGCCCAGCACACATTCTACTTGGTTGGGGTGGAGGGACTGGGGTGGGTGGTTGTGGCGGGCGGGGTGGCACGGGTGAGAAAGAGAGAGGCAGGCCTTGGTTTCTGTCCCCCCCGACCCCCGTCCACCCAGTCCTACAGTGTAGGGAGAACACTGATTGGTCTTTGCTCAGACTTCCAGATAATGAGAAAAAGAGTTTTAAATTCTTATGGTCCTTTCTAGGTTAGATCTTGTGCTTGTACCTGATACATATTAGGTACTCAACTCTGAAGGTATATATTATCTCCATTTTACTTGTGAGGGAACTGAGGTTCAGCACAGTTCAAGATGGTGCTGTGGTTCACACAAAGCTCAATGACACAGCTTATATTCCAATCTGAACCTTTTGAAGCTTCACACTGTATAAAATTGTCTCCCATCAGTGAGGGAAAGGGAAAGTTTGAGGTGCTGCTGGGGCCTCTTTGTCTTTAAGCCCTTGGAGGACATGGATTCTGTAAGTTAGGAGGGGCATCTCAAACCAACTACGTTTTATTTCAGTATTCAGGATTGAATGAGGCATCACATTGTCCCAAGGCTGATAAATCCTGAGGAATTAGGTTTCAGATCATTCAGGACATTCTCTTCCTGGGCTGTCTTCAGCCATGTTTTTACTCACCTTTCTTCCCCAGACCCTTTGTTTGGAGCAGGATGGACTACTATTCCGTATACTAATCCCTATATTTTGCAGTGCATTTTTCTTTTGAAGAAAGCAAAGCTTGTGGAAGTCCTAGCCTGAACCTTGGTTTGGGGAAGAGATTGGTAGGTAGATTTGGAATGTCGAAAGTGTTTTCCTCGATTGTGTAGGAAATATGATGCTAGGATTATATTTTATAAATGGTAGTAATAACAGTAACTATTGAAAAGAAGAAGAAGAAAAAGGCAAGTTAGTTTGACACATCTACTAATTCTTCTTGGCCAAAGAAAAAGCATCTAGGGACCAAAGACTGATGTGATAGAGCATTGATAGAGGAGGGAGGTGAAGGAGTCTTAGAGGGAAGGCTAGTTCACCAGGTAAGCAGTGAAAGGGAACTGTAGGGAACTGGAATCCATGAATCCATGCCTTATCTCTGAAGGATACAAGAAGGTACTGGACGGAGTTCTTGGCAATGATGCCCATAGGATTTTACTCCATAGATGGGAGCAAGGCCTTGACAAATACAAAACAGATAACCATATAACACAAAGATACAAGTGATATCAAGGTAGTTAATAATCAGTCATCATCCTCATTGACATGACGTCAGACTGAAGGGATGGTCCTCCTCCTCAGTCTAAAAGGAGTGTAGAAAGTACCATATTTGGGACTTGTAACCTACTGACTCTCAACCTGTATCCATCTTCCATCCCCTCCTTGACACCAATATGTTATTATCTTTCCTTCTGTCTGTAACCTGTTCTCTTCCTGTCTTCCCTCTACTACCTTGTTCTCCTTTCCTCTCTCATCCAAGTGGCGAATGAATCTTTTTGATTCTTCTTCCTGTGTATATCTCTTTAAATCTCTTCCTTTCTATCTATTCCTCATGCTACTAGGTTTCTCTTTTTCAATCCTTCCTACTTCACTTAGTGTTAAGTACTGCCTTGGTGGCATTCTTTTCCCCCTAAATCTGACATGAAGCTTTGCCATCCATTGATGAAGGCTGAACTCCTTGATATGCAATGCCCCTTAGACACTTTTCCATGCCTAAACCACAGACCAATTTTTTTGTCACTCTATTCCATAAACCTTGAAGTCCTTGCTTCAGAAACTGCTGGAAGAAACAGTAATAAATTGTATTAATTATTGAAGGATTTCCTTTTCCTTTTCTTTCCTTTCCTTTCCTTTCTTTTGACGGAGTTTCGCTTTTTTCGCCCAGACTGGAGTGCAATGGTGCGATCTTGGCTCACTGCAACCTCCGCCTCCTGGGTTCAAATGATTCTCCTGCCTCAGCCTCCTGAATACCTGGGATTACAGGTGCATTCCACCACGCCTGGCTAATTTTGTATTTTTTAGTAGAGATGGGGTTTCACCATGTTAACCAGGCTGGTTTTGAACTCCTGACCTCCAGTAATTCACACACCTCAGCTTCCCAAAGTGCTGTGATTACAGGTGTGAGCCACCGCACCTGGCCGGATTTCATAATTTTCTAATTTTCTTTAGGGATTTGGGGATCTCTATTAAGCTGATTTGAAACACATGTTACCTCTTAGGAATCTATATTCTGCTCTTAAACATTTCTCCCATCTTCCATAATGTTAATAACTTTAAAACACACCAATAATTAATCCATCATTAGCAAAGACCTGTTTGGTGGTGTTTCCAAGAACCATGCCTGTTTGATGTATTGTCCCACACTTAGTCGTGACAGTCCTGTGATGCATTATGTCACTCAATGTTTTCACTCCAGAATAATAAATTGGAGAAATGAGACATCTGCCTGCAGTTTATTCCTGTTATATCTTTTCCTCCCTGAAAAGGAAATGGCAACATTTCTAAAATGAGAAAGCTAGGTCAGCTTGATTCTTCAAAAAGCTACCCACAGATCCATGTGACAATCACATCATTTTTTTGTATCTTAGTATAGTTGATTATAACACAAAAAATATTTATCCCTTTCCTTGGAAAGGTGTTATATTAATTAATCAAAGTGAAAATGGAAACTGCTTATGAGTCAGGCACGATACTAGCTCCAGGGGCACAGGGACAGTAGACTGAGTCCTCCACGGAGGTGGTGGAGTAGAGTGTTTGGTTGAGAGTGTGAACTTTGGGCTCAAGTCCCGCTTCTCTTATTTACAAAGTGTGTGTCCTTGAGTATGTGACCTGGGCCTAAGTCTTAATTTCTTCAGCTGAAGAAACGAAAATGATTGTGGTAACTATTTCATAGGGTTGGGCTGGATGAAATGAGTTAGTATATGCAAAGTGCCTGGCATATGCAATAAACTTTTAGTAAATAATAACAATTTATTTTGTTTAATATGCTAGACAAGTATATAGGCTATTATAATAAAGTAAATTTTAATATTAGAGATGAACATTAGCACATGGTCACAACAGATACCCTTCTCTAATTAGACGGATAGATACTCAAAGGTAGCTCATGGATCCCATTGATGTCTTAGGAGTGCCTAACGGTTGAGTGCTTACAGAATGCTAGGAAATGTGTAATTCTCACAATAAGTTTAAAAAATTACTGATACATAATATTTGTACATATTTATGGAGTACACGTGATATTTTGTTATATGCATAGAATGTATATGACCAAGTCAGGGTATTTGGAGTATTCATCACCTCACGTATTTGTCATTTCTACATGTTAGGAACATTTTAAGCTTTCTAACTATTTTAAAATATACGATAGGTTATTGTTAACTATAATCACCCCATTCTGCTATTGAACATTAGAACTTATTCCTTCTGTCTAACTATATGTTTCACAATGAATTTTTAAGGTAGGTGCGATTGCTGTCTCTGTTTCACAAAGAATCTGAGAACACAGAGAGGTTGAGTAGCTTGTATAATATTCCCCAGCTTCTTGCAAGGCTCAGGCAAGGTTTCCAGGAAAAGGAATGCCTACTGGACATATCAGCAAATCCCTGTATACATGACAATTGGTAACTGGGTAAATTGGGGCATAGGAGGCAAGTTGCCTCCTGTCAAGGGGGTAAAGGGATATGTTTAAGGAGTGGAGGGCCATGGAAATAAAGAGAGAAAGAGACCCATACTGGGTCTGTGGGGGTTGGGGTAAGATGACTATTTGATTAGAAACTCCTTTAGAATGGAGACTTGATCTATTCTTCTTTCTTATGACACATAGGGGCTATTAGAGCATTTTGTGTAAAGTAGTTGCCAATAAATTAATTAATTAGAAAAAAATCAGTGAAATATTACTTGTTATAGCCAGTAGACTCAGAAGAAAGGACAAGAACCAACCCACATAAGCATTATGTTGTAAGAACTTGGATTGTAAAACCACTAGTGTCTCTGTCAAGAGAATGTTGACTGTGTCAGGGGACAATTGTTTTGCAGTGAAGAAGCTGGAAGAATCAACTTAGAATCACTGTAGATTATAATTTTTTTAATGAAAGAAGACTGAAAAACAGGCAGAGAATAGAGTCTCCTAAACTTAAAGGATTGAAAGCAGCCAAGACAGAGTATACAGCGGTGTCTCACTTTGAACACTTTTGCCAGCAGTGCTGTAGTGACATTTGTCACAAGCAACCTTGCTGAACAATGTTAACCAACTTGGGTAACATTCTTAAACATTGTCTAACTCAGTAAAAATTTCATCTCATGAGTTGTCTCACACTGAAGACAGACTACTTAGTCACCTTGCAGCATTTCAAACTTTTTAGCAGGCTTTGTTTGGTGGTGCACAGACACTGTCTTGATGACTTGCTACCTGAATGAAGGCACCTGACAAAGAAGCACCATCCACCAAGACACTAGGATAACGGTGATTCACACCTGCTTGAGGCTCTGCTCCTAGAGGCAGATGTGACTGCAATATCCAACTGCACTCATGACACCAAGCTTCTAGGTGAAACTGTACAGTATACAAAGTACCTTCACATACTTTATACCCTGTAATTCTCACAGATGAAACAGGCATTATCATCCTTATTCTCTATTTGAAGAAACTGAGTGTTGAAGCGGTTAACCAAGGTGTCTTGGGTCACACAGTCGGTGGAAAGCCAATATATAAACTTCAATCATCTGAATGAAAGCTCAGTGCTGCCTCTCCTCCAAAATTCCTTCTGCAGAGCAATCATGGGGGTTGTTTCAAAAACCAAAATCTCTTCCCAGATCAAAATCCAGAGAACCTACAGAAATGTGGATGACATGTGCTCTATGGGAATTAAATGAATTATTAGGATTGTGTAATTATTAATAATTAGCCCTGCAGAGTCCATCTAATTCCTGGATCCTATATACTAAGTACAGAATGCCTGAATCTATTCTACATAATGAGCCATATATGGTTTACTACACACACTTATATTGTAAGCTATAAACTATTCTACTTGGGCTGCTGTGCCAAAATGCCGCAGGCTGGGTGGATTAAACAGCGGAAACTTATTTTCTCACAGTCTGGGGCTGCAAGTTGATGATCAAGGTGTCTACAGGACTTGTTTCCTCTGGTTTCTTCTTTGGTTTACAGATGACCGCCTTCTCACATGATAATTTTCCTTGGGCACACACTGTGTCTTATTCTCTTTTTATAAACACAAGGGTTCCACTCATGCTGGATTAGGGCTTACTCAAATGATTGCGTTTTACCTTAATTACCTCTTTAAAGGATACATCTCCAAATACAGCCACATTTTGAGGTATTGGGTATTAGGACTTCCATGCAGGAATTTTGCAGGTAATGCAGTTTAGTCCATAACAGCTGTAGATCATGGTTTCTATTTTCTTTTTTTTTTTTTAAATTTTCTCCCAATCCATCTCTGATTTCTCTTCCATAAGGAAATTCTGACGATTATTAGCAAGTCTGTACACTTAAAGGAATAGTTATGGTTGTCTCTGGACCCGCATTGTCAATAGAAATATAATGTGAACCATGAAAGTAACTTTAACTTTTCTAGTAGCCACACTAAAAATAAAAATAGGCTGAATAAATTTTAATAATATATTGTATTTAGCCCAGTATACTCCAAACATTATTGTTTCAACATGTAATCAGTATAAAAATTACTGAAACTATTTTACTTTCTTTGTACTACATCTTCAAAATCTGGCATGTGTTTTCTGCTACAGCCCATCTCAATTTGGACTCGACACATTTCAAGTGCTCCAAAGCCACTAGTGATAAGTGGCTGTCGTTTTGAAGGCCTAGACTCTCATCTGTGTGTCTCACATGACTGCCTGCTTCAAGCTTTGATAACTACGTCTTAATCTTTACTTGTGTACTTGCTGAAAGCAAGCTCTCACCCCAACTCTTTCATCAGTGGATTTCAACGGAAGGCATAGGTGCCCTTAAATGTGCTCTAAAAAGTGTCCAACTATAGGCTGTTTCTCTCCTTGTTTCAAACTTAAATCTCAAAGGAAGCAATACGTCATGCAAATGTGTGAATTTGGCTACAGGTAAGATGAAAGAAATGCTTGGACTGGTGAGGAATTTGAGCGTGGGCCCTGCTTAAATTCAAAATTAAAAACCAAAATCAAAAAAGCATCTGTGCAGTCCAAAATATTTTTTAGGACAGTATTTAACCCCAAGATAATCCAACTGATATGCCTATGTTCTCTTTGGTATCTGACTTATTTCACAGGGGCAACATTTTATTTAAGAAAAGCAAAGGAATATTTTATATTATATCTTTCCTGACTGCAAGTATCACTGTCTATTATGATCTATTGATGTATCCCTTGCTCATTGATAATAGTGTCTTAATGTTCTTACACCATACTATTATGCCAGCCTCACCTTCTGGTATCAATAGCTTGGGGCATTGCCATTTAAATTCAAGATTACAGTATTCCCCTTACACCATATGTGAGAATACATAGACTAGAGATCATCCTGTGGGTAATGCTATATTTTCCTTCCTTAATTATGGTGAGAGTTTTTATCGTGGTGACAGATAAAAGTGGGAAAGGTCTTTTTCCTTGGATGAAAAGGTTTTATCCTTGTGACCTCGTGGGGGAGTTCTTTCTTAGCATTCAGGAAAATTAGCTGAGTGGAAGGCTAAGTTATCTCCTATGTTCTCCTGTCCCAGCTTGTACTCTTTGCCTTGTTATCAGTGTGACTATAAACTAGTGGGAAAAATCTGTGTTTGGTCACAGCCAGAGGTGAGTGGCTGGTTATTATATTTTCTCATTTGGGAAACAATTCACTGTAGCCCTCAGGACAGGGATGTGTTTTTATTTCTCCCTCTCTCCAGCTTGCTTTGCCCTGTTTCTCTGCAGTAATCAGTGCATAGTTCCTTAAGCTACATTAGGTTTAAAATGCCATATTTTCAGGGAAAGCATCTAGCAAATTAAGAGGTTAAAAAATCTGCCTTTCCCTCCCCTATGTATTATATAAAAAGCTTGTTTTGCCAAATTCGTGTTTTTGTGCTCTGATAATTTTCCTCATTATTAAAGCCCACCGTCAATGGCTAATCAGCTGTCCCACAGGGAACATTTGCATATTGTACAGAAGGGGAAAACTCCAGTCAAACAAGGAAGTAAATCTGGCATCTTTAGGCAAACCCTTAACGTGAATTTTTAAAAGACTGTGTGTACATGGAAGCTGGGGCAACAGGTTGATCAAATGAGGACTCTGATTGCTTAATCTATTTTCTTTTAATACAAGCGTGGGCCATCTAGTTAATGGAATAGATCATGAAAATGGAAAAAAGAGAAGAAAACACAAATGCTTCATATTATAAATCTGTTCCTTATTGCTTACAGCTCCAGGCAGCCTCAAGAATCAACTTTTATTAACTCCCTATTAGAGGACCATTTTCCTTATAATTTGATTATTAGAAAGAATATATTTGAAATCTACATTTCCATATAGATAGAACCACTCTGTTTTTATGGCCCTGATGCACCCTTACATACTCACAAAGGGACTCCATCTGCATTTCCTCAGTTGATTGTTTTCGAGAAAGAAATGTGAACAAAATCCACTGAACTAAGAGGGACAGGGTCCAGGTTAGGAAATGATGAATGGCAAGCATTGGCTACCTAGAGCCTCATTAGATAAAAGAAGTATCTTTATTTTCTTTGTCCTTGACAAGCACATCGATTAAGGGAAAATTATTCTGATTTTTCCCTCTTTTCTCCATTCAAGGAAATATGTATTTTCTCTCTTCCCTTTTCTTCTCTCTTCTTTGCCACTTAATATACGTACTAAGGATGCACAAACTCCTGCAAAAGTCCTGCCGACTGTATAGGTTTAAGTGCTCATTATCCAGTTCCATGCTGGCATTAATAATAGTTAAAATGTACTGACCTACTCACCTTTTACTTTATCCCAGGCATTGACAGCATTCCGTCATTTAATCTTCACAACTACCTATGTGATAGGCGCTGCTATTATTATTCCCATCTGCTAGACAAGGAACCTGTGGATTAGAGGGTCCAAGAAAATTGCCCAAGATTGTACAGAGAGTTGATAAAGGATGAGTTTGGGAATCAAATTTAGAAAGCATGAATCAGTAGTCCAGATTCTTAACCTTTCTACTGTACTGTCTACAAAGTAGGTCCAAACCATGATCTCATTTGATTCCCACACCAAGCCTGTGAAACATTTATTATCATTCCCATTCTAAAGACACACACTTAAGCTCAGGATGGCATATCCCTTGGACATGTTCACTCAGCTGATAAGTGATAAATCTACTGTTTCTCTGCTACTCATGTTGAAAGATATTTTGGAGGAATAGGTAGGTATAGGTCCTGTCTGCAAGAAAGTGTGTAGACGCTCCCAAGGAGACTCCAGGTCTCTGATATCTTTTATAGATACAGGACTCCAGAATGCACTTGAAGTTTAGAGTAATGTGTGAGGTGGAACTCTGTGGAGACAGTGGATGTCCTCACACCCTACTATCTCCCGTACACCCCAACCAGTTCTACATCTACTTGATTATGGTTGGAACATGCTGCCTCTCTTGAGACATCCAGAATGACAAGTGGGGAATTGCTGCATTAATAGAACAAGGGGAACAAGTTCTAGCATTTTTCCTGTTTCAACCATGAAAACTTTGAGTTGAATGTGCAATAATGAGTAGGAAAAAAAATTAGGTAAATACAATTATATAACAGTAGAATTGCTCCAAATTGATTCTCTTCCCCTCGTTGTTTTTTATTCCATTTTATGTTCCTGGGGAGTGCTCATTCAGGACAGAAGTTATCTTAAAGAGTAACAATAGGGTTTGTTTTTAAAATTTGGGTGAACAGAGACAGTGATCCTGGTGGATTAAGATGTCTCTTTTTTTGTTTTTGTTTTTGGAATTTCATTTTCACTGTGTGCTTCACAGGTGGGTATGCAATTATACAACTGCTGTGATCAAGTAAAACCTGGGAGTTGGTCTGGGAGGGTGTGCTTCTCTCCGGTGAAGGGAAGACTTTTTCAGTAAAAATTCTGCTAATCATTTTATGAGTGATAATTCATAGAAGCTCAAAAGTACATTAGAGGTAATATAATTGAAATCCCTTAGTAGATAAGTTAACTGATATTTAGGAAAATTGACTTTTCCAGTCTCTTCTCAGGATGGGATTGTGAAACATGCAGGAGACCCAGGCTGGCTGGAAGTGGAGATAAAGGGAGAATATTGGATTGAAATAGGGAACATGTCCAGCTGGTTCTTCAAGCAGAGAAAGCCTAAAAGAATATTAAGAACCTACATGTGGAAGAAAAAATGAGATCAGAGACATCAAGACTGAAAGAGTGGTTTGTGTAAAATTTCAAAAGTAATGGCATCCTCATGTATCATTCCCGCAGCAGAATCAATTTGTCATGGACAAGACCCTAGATCACCTTGTTTTCTACCTCCTTATGGTGCTAATATTGCAGAGTGTGTTGGGAGTGAGCCACACAGGCTCTGGAGTCTTAAGTCTTATGTGGGATCAACTCCACTCTGCCACTGTGACCTTGGGTATATTACTTGTCTTGGTTTTCTCAAGGTTAAGTTAGTCTAATACCTCATAGCATTGTGAAGATAAGATGATATATGAAAAGCATTTAGCATAGTTGCTGGCACAAAGTGAATTTGCAGTAAGTGATAGTTACTATGATTGCTGACTAAGATGGCACAGCTAGTGCTTTCTGTTTTTTTTTAGAGAGTGTGCTTCAGTTCGACACTGATCTCCTTTTTGACCCCAGGAGCAGACATTTGAGATGGCTGGCTGGGGACAGGATGCCATCAGGGATCTCTCTGGGTGAATGCTCTGGTTCCTACAGGAATTGGCTTTTGGCTTCACCATCAGCATGTTCTAACAACTGAACACGTGGCCCACATAAAAATCTAATTGTCAGCTGAAATCACAGCTCAGAGTTCTGAAACTTAGTCCCAGTAGACACTGCTAGTTTGGTAGGAAAAACAGGATTTCTAGACTAAGATTAGGCATAAGGCAAAGCTGACAATGGGAAATTCTCACACCTTTTGTTTTGGGCATAGCCTTTTGTTTTGTCTGATCCATCAATAAAAAACAACTGCATGGGCAAAAGGTGAATCGTTCATGTGAAAGACAGTTGAGAATCCTTATTTAGAAATAGACCAGAGAGGAGAAAGTTGACATCACGGTACCGTTGACTTACTAGTTCAAGAAAAATTTATGTAGAAATCATTCAAATTTAGAACTACCTAGTGAGGAAAGTAGGAGGGGGTGTCCCAATTTTTTTTTTTTTTTTTTTTTTCAGATGCTGAGGTTATGATGAGTGAGTGATTGAGGTATGTTTTAAGGGCCATAGGTATATGGGAAGTACTTTTTGGAGCTTCAGTGAGTATTTTGAAGCATGGCTTTTTGAAGTCAAAGCTGCCATTAGGGTCTGAGTTCAGCGTTTAATATTCTCTCTCTCTCTCTCTCTTTTTTTATGTTTTTGATGGAGTCTCCCTCTGTTGCCCGGGCTGGTCAGGCTGGAGTACAGTGGCATGATCTTAGCTCACTACAACCTCTACCTCCCGGGTTCAAGCGATTTTCCTGCTTCAGCCTCCCAAGTAGCTGGGATTACAGGTGCCTGCCAACACTCCTGGCTAATTTTTAAATTTTTATTAGAGACGGGGTTTCGTCATTTTGGCCAGGGTAGTCTCAAACTCCTGACCTCAGGTGATCCACCCACCTCAGCCTCCCAAAGTGCTAGGATTATAGGCATGAGCCACTGTGCCTGACCTCTCTCTCGATTTTTAAATCTGTTTTATTTATGATTTTTATGTTTGGTGGAGTGCCTGGCTTATAGTATGTGTTCAGTAAATATTTATTAAATGAATGGATGCAGTTACTACAAGAGGCCCTTATAATGCTAATACTAGCTGATATCTATTGGAAAACTACCATGTGTCAGTTTTTGAGTATTTCATATGCATTAACTCATGTCATTCTCTCAACAACCATCGAAAATAGGCATCATTATTATCCCCATTTTATAGAGGAAATACAAGAAAATTAAATAAGTTATTCAAAGCCACACGGTTAAGAGGGAGGAGAGCCATGATTCAGACTCTAGCGATCTTGTTCCAGAGCTTTCTGTCTTTACCATTGAAACTTTGTTGTGGTCCTAAGGCTACTGTGATGAATAAGGACAAGTCCCTGTTTTTAAGGGATACTCAAATTTAGGAGTAGGCAAACATAAAAGTATTCATACAGCATGATGAAAGGTAGTGTAATTTATTAAGAGCTTAGGACCTGGAGTCAGAGAACCTGCTTCAAAAAAGAGTGAAATAATTTCACAGAAGTTTGACAAATAAAAGTGAGAGGATAACATAGAATCATGAACTCAGAGCACTACAGGGTCAGGGAAGATAACCTCAAATGAGTAATGCAGGTGGAGTATTCGAGTGCTTGTCTGATTGACTAGATAGTATGATGGGAACTGTGTACAAGCGAGGGAATAAAGCACTGTTATAGGCTGAAGTGCATCTCTTCAAACTCATATGTTGAAACCCTAAGCTTCAGTACCTCAGAATGTAGCTGGACTTGAAGATAGGACCTTTAAGAAGGTAATTAAGTCAAATGAGGGTTTTTTGGGCAAGCCCCAATTTAATCTGATTGCTGTCCTTATAAGAAAGGGAAATTTGAACACACAGACACCAGAGGTGCATGTGTGTACACAGATGAAAGACAATAATCTTGTCTCTAATCTTGATTATGGGTGATGCACGCCCATAATCCCAGCACACTGGAAGGCTGAGTGGATCATGAGGTCAAGAGACTAAGATCATCCTGGCCAACATGGTGAAACCTGGTCTCTACTAAAAATACAAAAATTAGCTGGGTGTGGTGGCATGTACCTGTAGTCCCAGCTACTTGGGAGACTGAGGCAGGAGAATCGCTTGAACCCAGGAGGCTGCAGTGAGCCGAGATCGTGCCACTGCACTCCAGGCTGGTGACAGGGTGAGACTCTGTCTTTTTTTTTTTTTTTTTTTGAGACTATATGAAGATACTGTGAGAAAGCAACCATCTGCAAGCCAACAAGAGAGGCCTCAGAAGAAACCAAACCTGCTGATACCTTGATCTTGCAGTTCCAGCCTCTAAATCTGTGAGAAAGTAAATTTCTATAGTTTAAGACACCCAATCTGTGGTTTTAGTTATGGAAACCCTAGCAAACTAATACAGCCACTAAGAGGAGTAGTCATGATTCAGGTATGTCTTACTGTTGGTGTGTTCAGGGCTGTGAATTCAGGGCTGCCAGATTTGACAGTTTTTTTTTTTTTAAATGCTGTAAATCTAGGGGTGTTTTCTCAGAAATATCCTGATTAAAAATTTTACATTTAATATTAAATCCTTTTAACTGAAACAAAACACCTATATGTTATATTTGGCCCATAAGCCTTTGGTTGGGAACCTCTGATATAACTCATGTAGGCATCAGCTCAGGGTCTGGCACATAATGAGCTTTCCTTAAATTGTTATTAGTCAGTGAAAAACGCTGTGATGGAGTAGACTCCAGAGGGACGCCAGATCATACAGCTCTGGAGGTAAGAGTGGAAGGGAAAATTGGTGGCCTGGAAATGCCTCCTACCTTTGTAGGAGGTAAAGCTTGCGTGGACACCTGAAGGATGATTTGTCATTGTCTAGGTAAGGGAGAGGGCAGCAAGAGAATGCTTTCCAGGTAAAGAGAGCAGTTGTCAGTGGCCCTGAGAAAGAGGAAGTATGGCCTTTTGGTGAACTACAAGTTGTACAATATGTTTGGTGCATGGAGTTAAAAATGGGGGGTGATGATGCTTGACGGGGGGAGGGAAATGAGGGCCAAATTGTTAAACTTTATCGAGAGAGCAAGGGGAGTAATTGAGTTTGAAGCAAAGCAAAGGTAGATTAGATTTGCCTTTTAGGAAGACTGCCCTGGAAATAATGTGAAGGCCGAATTAGAAGTGGTCAGGGTGAAGGAAGGGAAACCAGTTCTCATGCAATGCAAGAGATGATGGTGGTTTGAACTTAAATAATGGCAGTAGAAACAGAATACGGATTTGAGAAATGCCGAAGAGGGAGAATTGACTTGTGATTGGTTGGGTGTGGAGTGAGGGAAAGAATGAGTTAAAGATGACTTTCTGTCTTCTCCTTTGGACAATGGACTGGAATAATACGTCCTTCCCTGAGCTACAGAGCACAGAACATCTGTAAACCAAAGGACAGATGAATTTGGTTTTACATATGCTAAGTTTGAAGTACCTGTTGGTTATCCAAGTGTGATGGAGAAGCCTGTACTTAAAAGCAAGAGATCTGGGCTTGAGATATACATTTGGTATTTACCAGTGGATAGATAATAACAGAGGTCCTGGGAATATTTGGAGTTGGAAGAGAAGAGGGCCGAAAGAGGAAGCAAAGTTAGAGAAGGAGACCCTCGATACATTAAATTGAACTCCTGACCTTGCTCTTTCTCAAAACTTCTCTCACTTTGCTTGTATCTATAGCTAAGATTTGAAATTCTCCATTAAAGCAAAGATAGTCATGTCCTATAATGGAGATTTCTAAAGAACAAGGAGTCCATTACTTTATATACAAATAAATTATTAAGGTACTAAGTAAGTAGCTTGGTCAAGGTCAGTGGGAGACTCAGGATGACTTTCTATTGCATATATGCTGTGTGGCATATTCAACATGTTAATATCATAAATGCAATTTAGACATGTAGATAATATGAACTCTAAAGTAATACTTTTTTTTTTTTTTTGAGACGGAGTCTCGCTCTGCCGCCCAGGCTGGAGTGCAGTGGCCGGATCTCAGCTCACTGCAAGCTCCGCCTCCCAGGTTTACGCCATTCCCCTGCCTCAGCCTCCCGAGTAGCTGGGATTACAGGCGCCCGCCATCTCGCCCGGCTAGTTTTTTGTATTTTTTAGTAGAGACGGGGTTTCACCGTGTTCGCCAGGATGGTCTTGATCTCCTGACCTCGTGATCCACCCGTCTCGGCCTCCCAAAGTGCTGGGATTACAGGCTTGAGCCACCGCGCCCGGCCTCTAAAGTAATACTTAGGATTGCTTTGGAAAAAAGGAAATAATCTTGCTAAAGATAACAGGGAAATAATACTTTGTGACTATTTACACACTGTTAGTATATAAACAATAAGTAAAATCCTTGTAAGCATGCAAACAAAGAATTGCTGCTCTTCAGATCCCAAGCCCTAGAACAAGGTTAGTAACTCCTTTCTCACAATCCAGCACTGCAAACCAAATTGCAAACATAATTACCTGAGCTTTGTAATTCTGTAAGAACTGAGCTTAAATCAGACATGCTACTGAAGGATCTTATATAATCAGTTATATAACCAGTACACATCACAATTTGTTGTCTTCATTTTAGCAAGAATATGAGCATTAGACGAAGCCCGTCAAGGAACCAAATGAGAGCTGAAAATAGAATGATAATTGCATGACAAATCCAAAGAAGAAAAACGTCTAAGAGAACTTTGTCTACCTATATGAGCATCTTTAAGGTGTTAATTTCCTGCCTCAGTAGCATCGCCTCTAAAGACACGTGGTTCCAAGGATTTTTCAAATACAAAGTTATGAAGATGTGTTACATACTAATGCATCACAGATGTGGCTCTCACTTCAATTAGAGTTGGCTTTAGAACCTCAAGGGTTAATGTTAGAAGAATGGGAAGTGTTTGAGCAAAGGAAGTGTTTCGGAAATACCGGTGCTGTGCCTGTTTCCAAGGTCTATTTGACTCTTTATTGGTAAAATGACTGCAATCGCAATTGGTGAACTTTTTTCAGACATTTCTGGAGTTCTGATGAAGGCAGCTTTGCCTCAGCTAGGCCATGAAGCCTGTTTTGGGACTTGAACAAAACCCAGGTGTTTTGAAAAGTTCTGCATCACCTGCTTTTATCTTCATCATCGCTGACCCAAGCAATGTCTGGAAGTTTCCTTGAGCTCCATACTTCCTTATGTTATCTTCTTTCAAAAAGTACATGGACTTCTATAGCCATTAGCTCTTAATTTTTTTCTGTCTCCCAGAAATGAAGAGGAGGAAATATATTATCTTATTGCAGTCAAGCCCTCTAGGTAACAAAATCCCCTCTCCTTTCATTTCAGGGAGCTTGTATAAGCAAAAATGAAAGACAATCTCTGTCTTTTTTGCTAGCACACTGGAGAGGATGCTTTTATACCAGAGGAGATGAAATAAAACAGGTCACTGTTCAGTGGACCACTCTCTCAGTAGCGGCTCTGTTCTCAGCACTTTGTGAATACTAAGGTTACCTCATCCCCATGGCTATCAGAATATGAATTGTATGGTCTTGAAAATGCCTAATGGTTCTACCAGTCCATTTGAAGTTTAAAAGTATATCACTCTTACAGCTTGGCTTTGGTTTGCAGTGCTGGATACTAGAAGGGCAGAAATGGAGCTGCTCTTACAGCGTGCAGTGATAAGTGAGCTGCTCGGGGCAGAATATCATTGTTATGGATGTGGGGGTAGAAATCTCCAGTCTAATGGGCATTTTACAGCTTTGTTTAGATTGGTTTATTTTCTTCTGGCTGAGCATCAGTTTCTTGAAGTGTCATATTCAGAGCCTGCCTTTCATCTCCAGTATCCTTGAGTATTGTGTTTAAACCAGAACATGCTGTTGGGACAAAGAGCTCAGGACAAGATGGTTTGGAATGGGGCTATTATAAATAGCTTGTAGAGTTACCAATGAAAAGTGATAGGCCCCAATGTATCAGCTAAGGTTTTATGCAAGGTAAAACATCTCAAAATTATCATAGAGAAGTCTCAGCTACACTGTCAGGATAGATTAAAGAGACCTGCTACAGGATGACTTTCTTTTTTCTTTTACTTTTTTAATGGAGTTTCACTCTTGTTGCTCAGGCTGGAGTGCAATGGTGTGATCTCAGCTCACTGAAACCTCTACCTCCTGGGTTCAAGTGATTCTTTTGCCTTAGCTTCCCAAGTAGCTGGTATTACAGGTGCCTGTCACCACACCCAGCTAATTTTGTGTATTTTTAGTAGAGATGGGGTTTCACCATGTTGGCCAGGCTGGTCTCAAACTCCTGATCTCAGGTGATCCACTCACCTCAGCCTCCCAGTGTGCTGGGATTATAGGCATGAGCCACTGTGCCCGACCTCAGGATGACTTTCTATTGCATATATGCTGTGTGGCATGTGCACAGCCACTTTATCTGGTGTGTTTCTTAAATTTGTAGTGGAACTCATTCATTCCTGAAATCCATTTTGATTTTATATATAACTCTAAGAGCTGAGAATTCTAAGTTACAGACTATTTTCTTGACCCATAAGGGCACATTTTATACCCTGGGATTTGCTGGAGGTATGTTTGAGAATGCAGAGCCATTCCACATGATGCTTACTTAATGTTTGATAATTCATTTACTTTTATTCATTCAAGAAATATTTATCACTCATCTTTCATGTGATGGATACTGTTGTAGGCACTGGATTACACTGATGAGAAAAAGATAGCTTCTGCCAACAAAAATTCTTTTCAGTGGTGAAATGGTCAAATATGCTACAAAACAGAGCTGTGAAATGATGTTAATATAGTACTCTAGCAGTGGTTTTCAACAGGGATTGACTTGCCCCATAGAGGACATTTGGCACTGTCTGGAGACAGTTTTGGTTGTCTGAACCGGGGAAGGGTGGTACTGGCAACTAATGGGTAGAGGCCAGGAAATATGCTAAACATCCTACAGAACAGTACCCTGTGACAAAGAATTATCCAGCCCCAAATGTCAATAGTACTGAGGTTGACAAACACTTGGTTATAGAATAAAAAAACATAATGCCTAATTGAAACAGTAAGTCCTCGGGAGCTCATCTAGTTTCAAATCAGTTCTACCTGAGTGTGAAAGGGCAATGGCAAAAAGCATCCCAATGGTTTGATGTTTCAGTTGAGTTATGAAAGATGAGTAGACATTAACCAGATGAATTAGTGGAGAATGAGAAGGAGGATATGTAGAAAAGCTTTCCAAGGAGAGGACCCATACAGATTTGGGGGTGACAGATCTTGGCATCATCACTGATTGGCAAGTGGTTCTTTATAGCCTGAACACCTGTAGGATCTGCAAGGACAGAATGATAGGGTACAAGGTCTTGGCTAAAATACTGAAGAGCTTGGATTACTTCTTAGATGTAATGGTGATCCAGTGAATGATATTACAAAATAGAGTGACATGATCAAATCTGTGTTTTCTAATGATTTTTTTTTTTTGGGGGGGGGGAGGAAGGTGGTGGTTCTAATGGGGTGGGGCTGAAGTGTGGGACACTGGTGAGATTTTTTTTTTTTTTTTTATTGAGATGGAGTTTCACTCTTGTTGCCCAGGCTGGAGTGCAATGGCATGATCTTGGCTTCCCTCAACCTCTGCCTCTGGGGTTCAAGTGATTCTCCTGCCTCAGCCTCCCAAGTAGCTGGGATTACAGGCATGCACCACCATGCCCAGCTAATTTTTTTTTTTCTATTTTTAGTAGAGATGGGGTTTCTCCATGTTGGTCAGGCTGGTCTTGAACTCCCAACCTCAGGTGATCTGCCCGCCTCAGCCTCCCAGAGTGCTGGGATTACAGGCGTGAGCCACTGTGCCCAGCCGAGGTTTTTGTATTTATTCCAGGTGAGCACTGCTGAGAGCCTGAATGGGCAGTGATCATGCAAATGAAAATGAAGTCACAGATAGAGACTTTTAGAAAGTAGTGTTGTTAGGAGAAGTAGCCAGTTAGTTGCGGGTATTTTAGAACAGGAACTATTAGAGGATAACTCTCAGGTTCCAGCACCACCAGATAAATAGTGTTAGCTTTTAACAAGTTAGGGAATACAAAAGGAGAAGTAGTTTTTGGTGAGAGAGAACTGTGAAGGAGATGGTGAAACCCTGTGTTATGGAAGGAAATCATGAAACCAGTCTAATTAAAACCGTTGGTCACTGGGGGCTCATCTAGCTTTCAAACTTGGCTTCTAATAAAACATATGAAATGTTTTCCTAAAAGATAACCTGACTTGTTAGCTTGGTAAAGATGGAAATACAAAGAGGCATCTATTCTGACAGGTTTACAATCTGCACAAACTCATAAGGACATTGCTGTCAGAATTGCCTGCTTAGCCTTTATTGGAAGCAATTATTCTAGACAACTGAAGCATATTTATAAGGGCACCAACTAGAAATGGCTCACTCTCTGTTACCTTGATTGCAGTTCACTCTTTCTCCTCAGGTAGATGGTGACCACAGGTGTAAGGAACCCTGTAGCCATGTTGACTCTGCTTACTTGATTGGGTACTACAGTTGGGAAGAGGACTTGTTCTCCAAAGGAACAGGGACCCCTGGGATAATCAGTTTGGATTACTCTTGTCTCTGTGCTTTGTAAGTTTCCTGGCCATTTGAAATTGCAAGAGACTTTAATCTTGCTGGGATAGCTTCAGATTGTCCCTCCTATAGACTTTTTTTCCCCCCCAGATCTAATGCTATCCAGTAGGAAATTGGTTTATGTTGAGTTTCTGAGATCTGCATTTGGGAGCTAAAATATTTTTCTGTGTTTCCCATATAACTTGCCTGCTGTCTTGAGTGTGCCCTTTTTAGGCTACAGAAGTTGGGTGAGATTTTATGGTTGGGTAGGATAATCTATTTTGCCCCACTTTTTAAAACAGCATCCTATGTTATAGAAGTAAGATCCCTGTGATTTTACTCTTGCCTGAACAATTCTAATAAAAGGAGCTGATGTTATTAAATACTGGCAATATGTCAGGTTTTTACATGAGCCAACTTATTTAAGTTTCGTATTTTTATTTGAAATAGTCATTGTCTCTTTTTCAGTTGAGAAACCTATGACTCAAAGATGTAACACTAGTAAGTGACAGGGTTATAACCCTTTCCTGTGGCTCCACCTGGCTCAATGCTCTATTTTAAATGCCAGATGGCTTTTTAGCCTCGTTTTCCTGAAACAATGCAAATGGCAGAGCTTTGACTATAATGAAGAACCCTGCTGCATGCAAGGCAATAGTCACCTATTCTCAGTAACACTCCATTCTTCTCTCATTCTGAATGTTGTTCTATTTTGAATTTTGGTTGTGTACATGCTTGTCATCCCGTCTTAGACTGATAGTTCAAATATATGAAATCATTGGAGGTCTGTTTCGTCTGTCTGTGGCTTTGTTCATGCTTGTGCGGTCTTGTTTTCTTGTGTAAATGGTAATATATGACAGTTCCTGGATATTCTTGAAAAATTATTTGTGAGAATAGAGAAGCTTTGTGTTTGTTTCTGCTAGACATTGATAGACATCTCCAGAATGAACTGCTGTGGACCAATTCAGGGTTGAAGAGTCTCTGGCCCATGCAGCCTATGCATAGGATACCCAGGATCATTGAACCCCCTCCCCCCCTTTTTTTTTTTTTTTTGAGACCAAGTTTCATTCTTACTGCCTAGGCTGGAGTGCAGTGGCACAATCTTGGCTCACTGCAACCTCTGCCTCCTGGGTTCAGGTGATTCTCCTGCCTCAGCCTTCCTAAGTAGCTGGGATTACAGGCATGCACCACCACACCCAGCTAATTTTGTATTTTTAGGAGAGACGGGGTTTCTCCATGTTGGTCAGGCTGGTCATGAACTCCCAACCTCAGATGATCTTCCTGCCTCGGCCTCCCAAAGTGCTGGGATTATAGGCATGAGCCACTGTGCCTGGCCCATTGAACACCTCTTAAGGGCAAGTGGGCAGCTACTAGGTATGACTTATGCCTTTCACTTTTCTTCTCCCTTTCAGGTCTGTCACCAAGGCAGCCCTTTCTGAATTTTCATTGGTTGGGAAAGAAGAGGAACTGTTTAGATCTAGTTTACCCTTACCTTGATAGAGTGACACCTGGGGCCCAAGCTCTGTGTCAGGAGGGTCTCATAAAGCTCCTCTTGTATTACTCTGTTCTCATACTGTTAATAAAGATACACCCAAGACTGGGTAATTTATAAAGAAAAGAGGTTTAACAGACTCACAGTTAGCATGGCTGGGGAGGTCTCAGGAAACTTACAATCATGTGGAAGGGGAAGAAAACACATCCTTCTTTACATGGCAGCAACAAGTAGAAGAATGAGAGCCAAGCAAAGGGGGAAGTCCTTTATAAAACTGTTAGATCTTGTGAGAACTCACTCATTATCACAATAACAGCATGAGGGTAACCGTCCTCATGATTAAGTTACCTCCCACTGGGTCCCTCCCACAACATGTGGGGATTATGGGAACCACTGTTCAAGATGAGATTTGGGTGGGGACACAGCCAAACTATATCATTCCATCCCAGCCCCTCCCAAACCTCATGTCCTCTCATTTCAAAACACAATCACACCCTTTCAACAATACTTCAAATTCTTAACTAATTCCTGCATTAACTCAAAAGTCCAAGTCCAAAGTCTCATCTAAGGCAAGGCCAGTACCTTCTACCTATAAGTCTGTAAAATCAAAAGCAAGTTAGTTACTTCCTAGATACAATGGAGGTACAGGCATTGGGTAAATATAGCCCTTCCAAGTGAGAAAAATTAGCCAAAACAAAGGGCCTGCAGGGTTCATGCAAGTCTGAAAGCCAATAAGGCAGTCATTAAATCTTAAAGTTCCAAAATGATCTCCTTTGACTCCATGTCTTATATCCAGGGCACACTGATGCAATGGGTGGGCTCCCACAGCCTTGAGCAGCTCTACCCCTGTGGCATTGTAGGGTACAGCCCCACACCCCAGCTGCTTTCACAGCTAGTGTTGAGTATCTATGGCTTTTCCAGGTGCACAGTATAAGCTGTTGGTGTATCTACCATTTGGGGGTCTGGAAGACAATGACCCTCTTCTCACAACTCCACTAGACAGTGCCCCAGTGGGGACTCTGTGTACAAAGAGATTAATACAGTAAATTGGTACTGGTAGAGTAGGGGGCTGCTGTAAAGATAACCAAAAATGTGGAAGCAACTTTGAAACCACCCTACATTTGCCTTCTACACTGCCCCAGCAGAGGTTCTCCATGAGGGCTCTGTCCCTGCAGCAGACTTCTTCCTGGACATCCAAGCATTTCCATATATCCTCTGAATTCTAGGCAAAGGTTCCCGAACCTCAAGTTTTGACTTCCGTGCACCTGCAGGCTAAACACCACATGGAGGCCACCAAGGCTTGGGACTTGTAACCTCTGAATCTATGGCTCAAGTTATGCCTTGGCCCCTTTTAGTCACAGATGGAGCAGCTCAGATGCAAGGCATCTTGTCCCGAGGCTGCACATGGCAGAGGTCCCTGGATCCTTCCCAGGAAACCATTTTTCCCTCCTAGGCCTCCAGGCCTGTGATGGGAGGAGCTGCCAGGAAGATTTCCAACATGCTCTAGAGACATTTCCCCCATTGTCTTGGCAATTAACATTTAGTTCCCAATTACTTATGCAAATTTTTACTGCTGGCTTGAATTTCTCCCCAGAAAATGGGTGTTTCTTTTCTACTACATCATCAGGCTGCAAAATTTTCAAACTTTTATGCTGTGCTTCCTCTTGAACATTTTGCTGCTTAGAAATTTCTTCTACCAGATACCTTAAATCATCTCTCTCAAGTTCAAAATTCCACAGATCTCTAGAGCAGGGGCAAAATGCTGCCAGTCTCTTTGCATAGCAAGAGTGACCTTTACTCTAGTTCCCAGAAAGCTCCTCATCTCCCATCTGAGAGCACCTCAGCCTGGACTTTATTGTCCATTTCACTGTCAGCATTTTGGTCAAAGCCATTTAACAGGTCTCTAGGAAGTTCCAAACTTTCCCACATTTTCCTGTCTTCTTCTGAGCCCACCAGACTACTCCAACCTCTGCCTATTACGCAGTTCCAAAGTTGCTTCCACATTTTTGGTTATCTTTACAGCAGCCCCCTATTCTACCAGTACCAATTTACTGTATTAATCTCTTTGTGCACTTCTAATAAAGATATACCCAAGACTGGGTAATTTATAAAGGAAAGAGATTTAATTTACTCACAGTTCAGCATGGCTGGAGAGGCCTCAGGAAACTTACAATCATGGCAGAAGGAGAATCTAACACATTCTTCTTCTTATGGCAGCAGCAAGGAGAAGTGCTGAGCAAAGAGGGAAAAGCCTTCATAAAACTATCAGATCTCCTGAGAACTTACTCACTATTAATAAGAACAGCAGGAAGGTAACTGCCCTCATGATTCAATTACCTCCCACTGGGTCCCTCTCATGACATATGGGGATTTTGGGAACTATAATTCAAGATGAGATTTGAGTGGGGACACAGCCAAACCATATCACTCTTGAACTCTAAATCCCTAGCCACATGTGGCTAATGCTGTCTACTTGAACACAGTGTTTGTGGTATCAGCAACTGCCCTCAGGGAAAATGCAGCTCTGGTGTTCTGGTCTTTACCTTACCTTTCTTCTTACAGACTTTCTTCCCCCCAAAATTGGCCTGAGGTATCTCCCTGTATTTTTAAGATCTTTAGTGTTTCTCTTTATTTGGACAAATTTTACCCAGCACTTTAATTTGAGTATATGAACATAAGTTAGAGAAAGTTGGTATTATTAATATCAGTAATTATGTTGATAAAGCCATCATGTTGATAAAAGAAAAACTGCATTTAAGTTATATTCACAGCTTTTAAAGAATGATTTTGAGTCAATATGTAGGTCTTTCGGGGGAAGATTTGAATTTCTCCCCAGGAAATAGGTGTTTCTTTTCTATTACAGAAACACCAGTTGAGAACGACAATGAGGACTAAAAACTGGGATGTCATCAAGAGAACCAATATAATATGACCCTTCAAAGGCCATATTAATAGAATAAAAGGGCCCCGGCTTGGATTGAAAGTAAGAGATAGACAGTAAGAGGTAGATTGCGGAACACAGAAGGCAAAGAACTGCCCTAGAAAGGGGCTAGAATCTGACCAACCCCGTGTGTCTATAATAATAATAACTTTTATTTGCATTACATTGTGTTGTTTGCAAAGTGTTTTAAAATACTATACTGCTTGTTTCATTTAATTGTAACATTGACCTTAGGAAGAAGGTTATCATCATTAATATTTTACAGAAAATGCCCAAGAGCACATAGCTATGGGAGGCTTTGATAAGAGAATCCTGATCTTTAATACCCTCCTTGCCACATTCATATTCTGTCTTCACCCTGAAGGAAGGCAGTTTCTTGTGTTCTAAACTGTCAGTTGAATGTGATGTTATTGATGAGTTCATACTGCAGAAGGGACACAGAATATGATTAAGGATAATGAGTCTGCTGTTTGGGATAGTTGTCACAGTAACTCAAGGGTTCTTACAGGTTATTAGAATTTAATAGCAAAGTTATCCTAAAGAACAGCTCTGGTTTCAAAGCTTCTATACTCTAAAACTTAGACTACCAATTGTGGTTGAGGCATTTCATTCTGTGGTTGCTGCCTGCCATGTCAGCCTTCTTATTTTTCATCTTATATATGGGTCATGAAATCATACCAGACTACCAGACATACTCTCCATTCTTTGCCCTTTCCTATCTTTGTCATGTGGCTGATGTGGTTCTCTCCTTTAGGAATGACATTTTCCATCATTTCTACCTATAAAATCTTGCTTGTCTGTCAATGTCTTTCTCATGTGCTGCTCTTCCATGAGATGGCCCCCCTTTTTTTTTCTGCCCACCACTTGGCTGTTGATTCTCTGTATTCCTATGGCATTTTGTTTCCTCTTTATAGCACAGGTTGCAAAAGTTACTCAAAAGCCAGGGGTTTTGGTCTAGGTCTTGCTGTTCACAGAATAGAAAGCCAATAACTGAGTCAAAAAGTATTGCCAGGGAAGAAGGCTTTAGTCTGGTGCTGCAGCCAAGGAGAACAGGAGATTCAGTCTCTCATCTTTCTCTCCAGTGGACTAAAATCAGGGAGTTTATATAGCAGGGAAGGTGGGAAAACAAGAATTAAGGAGGGGTAAAGAAGCAATCAAGATGGGTGAGGTATCGGGCATCTCATTGTCTGGATGCATTAATGTGAGTTCCAGTTCCTTTCTTGAAGGTCAGTTTCCTGAGGATAGAACTCAAATGAGGCAAATGGAAGTTTCAAGTTTTAAGACCAGGGAAGTATGCTTTCTACATTTATTATTGGGAAAAAAACCCTGTAAATATCAGTTCTATGGGACAATTAGGTTGGCTTTCCAAACTGAAATCTGTGCATGAGCCAGCCTGGTTCCTTAATTAAGGGAGGCGGTTGAGTGTGAAAAAGCTATTAAGATTATGGTGAGTTTTTGAGCTCCTTATCTAATAGGTAACTACCACTACGTTCTAGGCATTACGCCCAAACTAGTGTGTGAGTGTGAGTGTGTGTGTGTTTGTATGTGAGAGATCTCTTAGTTTAAAAAATATTGGTAAATAATTCAAATGTTTTTTGAAAAGCTGGGGAGACAAAACAAAAATTCTCCTGAAGACTATGTTTGGCCCATTTCCCTAGTTTATGACCCTACTCTATAGAATTTGGGGACAAATAAATAGTACAAGTCAGAGTATAATATGTCCATCATTAATGAAATATCTACAGAGAGTGAACACTCTATGAGATCATCCTTCTAACCTTAGAGTGGCTTTTGTGGAGTAACTTATACGTTTTTGTTGAATTGCATGAAACTTTTGGGGAAGTTCCCGAAAACTTTGGGAGAACTGTGTTCCCCTGAAGTTTGGAGGGTGAGAAGTGAAAGAGGTTCAGAAGAATGAGTTGGCTGGGTGAGTGTGCTACTTTAGACAAGTTGAGACTACTTTTTGTAAACTTTCATTTTGATGTTTTATTAACCACTACTGTTGGTGAATTTAAATATTTTAATGATCAGTATTACTCTTTGCATGCCCTGGGGCCCTTTTTTTTTTTTTTTGAGAAATGGCAGCTTAAAAAAATTAAAATAGACTATCCATTCGATCAGCTTTCAAAATTCTTGATGCTCACTCTGCCCTGAATCTGGGTCGGCGTGGCATTTGGTGACTAAGAAACCTGAATATACCTCCCTAGCAGGCTTTCATTGTGTTGAAATTGCTCTTTAAGTAATTTCATTTCTCTTGATTGAGCCTCTGCAAATTATTTCACAAAACAATTCTTCAATTCTTCATTTTGAATGTGAATCTCCACACTTCCACAAAGCTTGGGGGGAAGAAAGAAGCATTTATCACCACAAAAAACATTTGTTACCGCTACATTTAAATCTTGCCTTTCTTTTCTTGCCTTTCTAACTATTAAATATCTTTTATCTCGTGAACTATGTAAATTATAGATTGTGTATCTATGGGGAATCTCTGGTGTATATATAAGTTCAGAGCTCCTTAAGGCTATAAAGTATTTTTTTAAAACAGAGGTTGGGGAAGGTGAATTTATCTTTCAATCTTAAAAAAAAAAAAAAAAGCACTGAAATGGTGGGCATTTTTTGGTTGAATTTTAGTTACACTTGGCCTCTGTATCCATGGGTTCTGCATCAGCGGATTCAACCAACAAAGAATAAAAAATATTCTGAGGTGGGAGGGTAGGAAATGATAAAACAAAAATGATATAAAAAACACAGTAAAAAAAAGATAAAAATAATATAAATAAAAATATAGTATAACAACTATTTATGTAGTATTTACATTGTATTAGGTATTACTAATAATCTAGAGATGATTTATAGTAGGATGTGCATAGGTTATGTGCAAATACTATGCCACTTTATATCAAGGACTTCAGCATCTGTAGATATTGGTGTCTAAGGGGGTTCCTGGAACCAATCCCTGTGGAACTGAGGCACCACTGTAGTTTATTTTTTTGTGGCAAGGGTATTTGTTCTTATGTCAGTATGCTAATGTAGTCATTTGTGAGAGGAGATTGTTTTCTTGCTTTGCTGCCTCTTTTTCCACAAAAGCATCATCTTCAGATGAGAGTTAGGGCCTTAACTCTTGTGCCTGGAGTTTCTCCCTGTTGATTCACACCATAGAGGGTTCCAACTGGGCCTTTTTCTGTCCCCTTCCTTCCTGTGGTTCATCCAGGATCTGTGCAGTGACCAAGTGTGGAGTCGTGATCTGTAACTATCCCTGGAAATTCTCCTACTTCATTGGTCTTATCTGTCCTGTTTTCTTTTGCTGTGCAGTCTTGCCTTTTTCAGTGCCAGCCTTGGCTAATTTCTCCCTCTCTGGGTTGCTATCTAATTCTGTAAATCATTGACCGGCGGATTGTGGAGCCTGAGTCATGTCACAGAATTGTGATTTTTTTCATTCCTTCTCACTCAACCATTCTGAATTGTCACTTTTCAGCCAATTCTTAGACATGAAGTTGAAAAAATATATAAATAGCTTTGTGTGACTCACCTGAGGGATTCCTTCACCTTTTATTTCCATTGTTTTCATTTTCCCCCCAACCTTAGTTGGAAATCAACAGTCTGCATTTTAAAAAAACAAAACTCATTGCTCTGCTCTACTAAAGTAGAGTGTGAGGAAGAGTAGGGGGGATTTTAAGACTCCACAGGGAAGAGTTTGGAGGGATTATACACAGGAAAACAAAAACATGAGAAAAAATGTGTAAGTTGGATATTTTAAAGGCATAAAAATGATACTGTAGACTTTGGGAACTTGGGGGGAAGATGTGGGGGTGAGGGATAAAAGACTGTATTTTGGGTACAGTGTATACTGCTCAGGTGACGGGTGCACTAAAAATCTCAGAAATCACCACTAAAGAAATTATCCATGTAACCAAAAACTACCTGTACATCAAAAACTATTGAAATAAAATTAAAACACACACACACACACACACACACACACAAGAATGAACATAAAAGGAAGGTTTTTCTATCTTTGGCAATCCTAAATATATATGTGACATCGACCAATATTGAGTTGTGATGCTGAACTTTTTCTAAACTATTGATAATAAAAGGCAAACTTAAACAACTAAAGCTGAATGAGATATTTAAAATCTTCTTAATAGAAAATTATTTTTATAAAATTATTGTAATCATGCATTGCTTAACAACAGTGATGCATTCTCAGAAATGTGTCATTGGGCAATTTCTTTGTTGTGAGGACATCATAGAGTATGCTTCCACAAACTTAGATGATATAGCTACTATACATCTAGGCTATATGGTGTAACCTGTTGCTCTTAGGTTGTAAATCTGTACATCATATTATTGTATTGAATACTGTAGGCAATTGTAACAAAATGGTATTTGTGTATCTAAACATATCTAAGCCTAGAAAAGATACAGTGAAAATGATGTTATAATCTTATGGGATCACCATCATATACATGGTCCCTGGTTGATTTAAATGTTATGAGATGCTTGACTCTATTTGAAGAGGTGATCTAAGTATGAGCAGTCAAAAATGTGAAGAAAATATCATAGATATTTGTCACAAAGTTAATTAGTGAAAATGTTATGCTATTTTCTGAATATTTGTCATGTTTGTGGCATCTGCCAGCTTTTAAAAATTTGTATTTATGATCCTTTTCTGATTTATTTTTGTACCGTAGTTTTATATTTGAAATTTCGTGTTACTTTTCTTAGAGAGGGCCTTCAAGATTGTGAAAGCTTTTAGGCCCTACAAAACCTGGATCCATCCTTGATCTGACTTATCTGTAACCAGCTGATACTTTCTGTACATCAGCTGAATGTGACTAACTGAGGTACCCAGATTAAAAGCTTAGAGCCAACTTCAGATTCTGGGGAATGGAACTCTAGCCATATGATGGCTACTCCCTGGTAGCAGTATGATCCCCATTCCTTCTTGTTGATCCTGGATTAGCTACTTACTAGGTAGGACAAGGATTGGAGTGCTTTGGAAAATTTCCTGAAGTCATAAACCTGACTAGTTTAAAAACTGAATCATGCCATATCCTGGGGAATCAGTATATACCCTCCGGGACTTCTATATTGGAACTTGAGATCTAAAAAGTACTTCAAAATAAGCAGACAAAAATAATTCTATTAGGACAAAGCAGGGTTAGGAGAAAAATCTTTATATAAAACCCACAATAATTTTCTTTTTCAAGATTAGGATTCTAAATATTCTCTCTATGAAAGTCTGTAACATTATCATACTTACTTTGCTTTGTCTAAAATTAATATATGTCATTCAGCTTTATTTGTTCAGGGTTAGCATGATATATCTTTTTTCGTCTCTACTTTTAATCTGTCTGGATCTTTAAAATGAGTTTCCTTTAGACAACATATAGTTGAGTCTTTTTTAAAAAAAATCTACTCTGACAATCTCCATCATTTAATTGGTATATTTGAACATTTGCATTTAAAGTGATTATTGATCTAGTTGAAATAATGTCTACCATATTTGTATGTATTTTCTATTTGTTGTCCTTTTATTACTTTTACTCATATTCTTCCTTCTTTGATTTTAAGCATTTTACATGATTTCATTTATTTCCTTTCTTAACATATTATAATTCCCTTTTAAAAAATATTTTTTAGTGGTTATCGTAGAGTTTGCAATATACATTAATGACCAATCAAAACCCACTTTCAAATAACATTATACTCCCTGTAAACCAAAAAGTGATTGAGGGCTGGGCGCAGTGGCTCATGCCTGTAATCTCAGCACTTTGGGAGGCTGAGGCAGTGGATCATGAGATCAGGAGTTCAAGACCAGTCTGGCCAAGATGGTGAAACCCCGTGTCTACTAAAAATACAAAAAAATTAGCCAGGCATGGTGGCAGGTGCCTGTAATCCCAGCTACTCGGGAAGCTAAGGCAGAGAATTGCTTGAACCCGGGAGGTGGAGGTTGCAGTGAGTCGAGATCGCACCCCTGGACTCCAGCCTGGGCGACAGAGGGAGACTTGTCTCAAAAAAAAAAAAAAAAAAAAAAGTTGACTGAGGCAGGTATCTCAATCAATTAGAGGTTTATTTAACCAAGGTTGAGGAAGCCCAGGACAAAACTCAAATCACAAGAGCATCTGTCTGTGATCTATGTTTTTTCCAAAGAGGGTTTTGTGAACTTTTGTATTTAAAGGGAAAAGAGCAAGCAGAAGGGAGACAAAAGGGAGGGGAGTATAGGCTGTGAGGCAGATGGTTACATTATAGTGAGGCTCTGATGAGCTTCAGTGAATCTACATTTTATATGAGAAAAAAGAAGCGTGTGAATTATGCATTTTCTTGCACTTAGTAAATCTACATTTTATATAAGAGAAAGTAAGCATGTAAAAAGAGGGAGTAGAGGAAATGAGGCGGTGACACGGGACTGTGAAATTACAGCTACCTGTTTAAAAACAAAAGGGAAATAGTGTTGGTGGCTCAGTTCTCATGGTTAACTTTCCCTTTGGCATGTGAGTTTGTGACCCCAAGATTCTATTTTTCTTTCACATGCCTCACAGATAGTACAAGTACCTTATACTACAGTATCCCTAATTTCTTCCTCCTGTCACTTATAACATTTCTGTCATTCATTTCACTTACCTATAAGCTATACTCACTGAATAAATGATAGAGCTACTAGAGGTAAAATTCACAAAAGTGTTGGGGACCCCTAAAACTGGGCCCCCTCCGAGTTTTTAATTCTCCAACTATTCCATACTGATCCTCTAGTAATTTGTCAATTATAATTTAAAATCTTCCCACCAATATGGCTTTTGCTGTGCACTTCTCCTCCTGGGCTTCTGATCTGTTAAGTTGTGAATCTCTGTATCTGCCTCTCTATCTTCAGTTTTGGTGACAGCAGTTTTTCCTGTGGCCTTAATTCTCTGATAGATCTAATAAGGTTGTTGATTTTCAGTTTGTTCAGAATTTTCCTTGTTGTGAGGATGGGAGTGATGACTTTCAAGTTCTTGGACTTCCAGCCTCTAGAATTGTGAGAAAATAAATTTCTGTTGTTTAAGCCACTCTTCTGTGGCATTCTGTGGTGGCAGCCCAAGCAGATTAATACACTACACCTATTTCAGGAAATATACTGGCAATGCAGAGATGAAGAGTTTACTAGCTCAACAGTGACTGACAGATCCTAGAATTAAAATGATTACTTTCTAAAAATTTGCGTTGTGTTAGATGCCTACTTTCTTGTAAAGGAGCTCTTTGAAATAATTTTTAAATTTGGGTTAGAAAAAAATGTAAGAAAACATTGCTGTATACAAAGAAAAAATAGTCTCCAAACTTTTTTTTTTTATATCACATTGCCTTGTAGATGAAGGCCCAAAGTTATGCACTAATGTTAACCACGAAGGCCACTAATATAAAAATGGTTGAAATTTACATATGAAGATTTATCAAGATAGAATAAAATAAATGCAGTCAGCTATAAACATATATTACACAGAATCTCTGAGAAAAGCATGTGAAGTGCCCGATGAAAAAGTTGAGCGTGATAGCTGTATTGAACAGAGCTCAGGAGACAGTCAGGTTCTGTGATGAGGAGGGGTAGCTGCATAGCTCACTAGTGCTGTTGTCTTTGGTAAGCTGTCTAATGCCTCTAGCTTTATTTTCCTTGGAGCACAATGGAGATAATAATCCTGTCCTGACCATATTGCAATGTGTTTGGGGGGATTAAGTGATATTGAGAATGTGAACGGGCCTTGGCCTTTTATATTACTGGAGAGTGAGTATTGCTGTGAGGATAATGGACGTAATGTGGGAGACAGCTTCCAGTCCAGTGTTCAGCCCAAAGTAGGGATGCTTTACAAATGGTTCTAGAATAAATGACTGTTAAATAGCCTAAACTGAAACTCTAATATTCTGGATTCTAATCTTCTAGAGGCTTTAAAGATACGCTCTAGGGTTTTTATAAATGTAACAGGTATAGCGAATCTAGAACTCTCAGGGTGTAATACATTTTTTTTTTTTAACCAACTCCGTCCAATTTACGTTTCATCCATGGGAGAGTTATTTCTCTTTGTCTTTAGGTGGGAAATTTGACATATCCTGTAATTTTTCTGCTCATTCTTAGGTAACTGGTAGTCATAAGATCATGAGTCACAAAGCACTAACTCTGTTCTGTTTGTTTTATTTGTAACTGTTCAGTATTCCATTCAAGATATTAATCAGTCTTCTTCAATCTTCCATTAAAAGTCCTCCTCTCCTTTCCTTGGATATGTGCTTGGGTTGCAGGCTACCTTCAGGGCTTGTTTCTTTTCTCTCACTTACTTCCTTCACAAGCAAGTAACTTTTGCTCTTTTGGGCCTCTGGTTTGGGAGATGCGAGACTGAGAGGTGAAGGGATAAAGCAGACCTTACTTTAACTGGGCTACTTCAAATTCTCTGGGCCTTGGACAATGGTTAGAACAGACTCTTTCTTGGTACTTCAGTGGATTCTTCACAACTTCCAGTTATTGTCAACTCTTGAAACATAGGTATCATTATTTCTCAGGCTGCCACACACTCTAAGCACCTGATTCTCTGGTGGTTTACTCCAATTGCTGTTCTTTTTGTGTTCTTATTGACTTGGGGGATAGGATTTTAAAGGACTATGGCCCAGGTCTCTTTCTCATGAGCAGTCTATATTTGCATCAAAGACTTTTGTACTTTTGTAACCATTTTGCTTGCAAGACTGAGAAGTTGTAGGGGGATTCCAATGATGTCACTTTATCCTGCTGTCATAGGATAGCTACTTTAGAGTCATATCAGGATTGCATGGACCACATGGAAAGCTCTTCCAAAGCTCCCTCTTGCTGTGATTGGGTTAAATTTTAGCATCTCTCTCACCAGCACTGCATCTCCCCATAACCCCTACCTTTATTGGTTAGGACTCTGCAGTTCAACAGCTCTTTCTAAGGAAAACCTTACAAATCCTTCTTGTTTCTCTACTTTCTAACTTGACTTATATCCTTGATCCTTCTGAAAGGTCCAAGATTTATGAATTCATGCCTCAACTATCTCTTATAAATTTTTCACATGAGATTCATCCCACATCCACAGTGGTATCTGATATGTCTTATAGTGATGCTTTTGTTGAAACTTCAGTATCACACCCTACTACAAAAACAATAAATCATTTCCATCAAAGTATAAAGATTTAATCCCTCAGGATTAAATCTGAGTTTCATTATCTGTAACTTTTTATAGAATGGGGACCTGCAAGAATTCCATTGTGAAGAATTACACTTTTATGAAGATTGGAAAATTAATGCCCTAGTGAAACACTTTGTTCAAGAATGTGTCCATATTTCTAAGTGTATATTCTTTATTTAACAAAATGTGAATCTGCTATATGGATAGCACTGAGCTTATTTTTGGGCAAGTATCACTACTATTGTGACCACTATTAAAGCTTACAGTCAAGTAACCGGAAAGCTATACAGGGAACTCCTTGCCCTTCAGATCTGGGCAAAATATTCGATCATGTTGGATTCCATGCCCCTCCTCCATTGTCTCCCAATATTTCATTATTTTTAGTAATTTTATTAAAGATATGCAGGCTGATGACAGGCAGATGGAGGGATTATGTCAACAAATATTCAATTTTTTGACATCTCACAGAATCCACTTCCTCTCTCTTTCTCTTCCCTCCTTCTCCAGAGTAACTAGCAATTTTTCCTCCATTTTTCTTGGATCAATTCTATCCTTAGGCCTTGTTGGCATTGTATCTTGCACACTTAGCCCTTTTTTAAGCAGATACAGTTCACTTCATAATGGAAATTTTGGTGCATCTGATTTATCCTTCAAATTATATTAATAATAACCTAACCCACACTTGGAGAACACTCTGCAGTTTATAAAACACATGAATCTACATGGCCTTTTGATATTTTTAATTTTCTTAAGGTGCAGATAATAATATAGGCATTATTCAGAATATAGGCGTTATTATCTGCACCTTATAGACATAGAACTGTTAAAATATTATCTGGACTAGTGGAATTTATAATAAAGGAGAGAAGACATATACATTATAAATTATGAAAAAGACAATTTTTAAAGTATGCATAGCTAGTGTAATATAGTATAGATTAGATAGCAATTACTTTGGATCTGATAAACCAGAGGAGACTTTGGGGAAGGGAAAAACATTTGACGACCAAAAAGAGACAGCTTTTTGTCCAGTCAGTCAAAAAGCTTTTTTGAAGGTTTGACGTATCCCTCCATCTGTCTGTCATCAGCCTGCATATCTTTAACAAAATTACTAAAAATAATGAAATGTTGGGAGACAATGGGGGAGGGACATGGAATCCAACATGATCGAATATTTTGCCCAGATCTGAAGGGCAAGGAGTTCCCTATATAGCTTCAAAAAAGGTTTCTAGAGAAGAAAATTCTAAGCAGATACGTTTGTCAGAGTATGTAGGTAAGAAAGCAGGCAACATGTTTAAGAATATGACTGATTTCTAGGGTCTGAACTGCAGAAGGTTAGTTTGTGGCCAGTGGAGGAGGGAATGGTTGGAGGAAAATTTAAAGTACTGTGAACAATTTCCCTTGTTTTATTTTCTATTTTCAATTAGATAAAAAAACTGACAGTAAGTACCCTTAACCAGATACATGTGAGGATTTGTGTTGGCATAATTGATCATTCATAGGCTCATTCTGTTTAAAAATTAAATCTATAGAAACTAACAGAACTACATGGAATTGTTTGTAAAAATATTTATTCTCATGGGTGTATTACTCTTATGTTACTGGCAACAATGTTAAGATGCAACTACTTTTTGGAATCATCTTACCAAAGGAGGGCACTTCCTATCATTTTAAATAGATATCCTCCCAAAGTTTTATATTGGAAAATCTGAGGCAGGTTCTTTCCTGTTACAGACAATAGTTAGAGGGTGTATTGTTGATGGCATTAAAAGGTATATTAAGGAATTTGTACTTTATTTGCTGTGCAAGGCAGTATTTAAAAGTTTTGAACAGAGAAGGAAATTATCTAACACTACTAGTTATGAGATACATAATCCAGTAGGTTTTTTAGTTTTTATAGATAAGAACATTGAATTTTTAAATCTGATTATAATCTAGTGGTAGGTGAGAAGATATCTGTCTAACATTATTTGTTTCAAAAATATTATTTAAGCACCTACTATTTGTCCAACACTTTTAGGGTCTGGACAGGAAGAAACCCTGCTGGTTGTGGGCCAAGAATGTGATAGAGAGATAAACACCACCACCAAAAAACAAAGAAAAAAATAGTGAACATGATTATTTCAATTATTTATAAAGTGGAAAATTTCATAAAAATAAGAACCAGAATAAGAAAATAACTTGGGCGTCAGGGTAGCTACTTACGATTGGGAGGTAAATTTTGAGCTGAGACCTAAATGCCAGGAAGACACAAATCATATGGAAATGGGTTGAAGAGATTTCCAGGCATGGAGTAGAATAAGGGGAAACATCCCAAGGCAGGAAAAAACTTAGGTTATTAAACAGAAAAATAGCTGAGTAAGCAAGGATGGAATGAGAGGAAGTTATACAGGGAAGCAGAGGGCAAGTCCTGGACGCGCTGGGCCATGGAAATAATATATTGTATTCTTTGTGTGATATGGGAAGCCATTGAAGGGGATTAATTTAGGAAGTGAGGCAGTCTGATATTTATTTTAACTTTGATTTTTAAATTGACAAAATAGTTATACATATTTATGAGGGACAGTGATGTTTTCATATATGCAATGTATAGCGATCACATCTGGGTAATTAGCGTATCTATTATCTCAAACATTTATCATTTGTTTGTGTTGGAAATAGTCAATATTCTCCTAGCAATTTATACCTATATATTATTGTTAATTATAGTTATCATATGGTGCTGTAAAACACTAGAACTTATTTCTCCTATCTAGCTGTAATTTTGTATCCTTTAACAAAATTACCAAGCAGAGCTGACGCATTACTATGGGGATGGCACCAAGCCATTCACTGGGGATCCACCCCTCGTGATCCAAACACCTCCCATTAAGCCCACCTCCAACATTGGGGATAGCGTTTCAACATGAGATTTGGAAGGGACACACATCCAAACCATATCAGTCCCTTCCCCGGCCCTTCCCAGTCACTAATATCCTTTGTTCTACTTTTTTCTTTTCTTTCTTTCTTTCTTTTTTTTTTTTTTTTTGAGACCGAGTCTTGTTCTGTCGCCCAGGCTGGAGTGCAGTGGCCCGATCTCGGCTCACTGCAAGCTCCGCCTCCCGAGTTCACAGCATTCTCCTGCCTCAGCCTCCCAAGTAGCTGGGACTACAGGAACCCGCCACCACGCTCGGCTAATTTTTTGTATTTTTAGTGGAGCCGGGGTTTCACCGTGTGAGCCAGGATGGTCTCGATCTCCTGACCTCGTGATCCGCCCGCCTCGGCCTCCCAAAGTGCCGGGATTACAGGTGTGAGCCACCGTGCCCGGCCCTGTTCTACTTATTTCTATGAGATCAATATCTTCAGCTTTGGCATATTACTGAAAACATGTGAAAGATCTCTCTGGGTTCTGTGTGGATAATTCTTTATAGGAAAGTAAAGAGAAACAATATGACCAGTAAAGATTTCATCTTAGTTTCTGGGTTGGAGATGATTGGGGCTTGGGATAAGTTATGTGAGCATTTATTTAGTGGCTTGGATTAGGTTGGGTCAGAGTCTCAAGTAGGTAACACATTTGTGAGGGAAAGATAAAAGAACAACATGTCATTTTAGCCATGACAGCAGCATCGTGAATCCGAATTATAATGGATTACGTAGACAAAAGATCATTCACATCTCTTTAAGGAGATATACCACCAGAACCAGTTTAGCATTACAAATCTATATAAAGGAATCAGTGATTTAGAAGGCTATTGCTTAGAAAACACGGGTAGTTAATTTCACAGAGAAATCTTTGTTTTCATTTCCCAATGCTGGACTGCTAGCATAATAAACCAAATGTAATGATTTCAAATATTCAAGATACATAAATGTATATCTTATTATTATTATTATTATTATTATTATTATTTTGAGATGGAGTCTTGCTCTGTCGCCCAGGCTAGAGTGCAGTGGCACGATCTTGGCTCACTGCAACCTCCGCCTCCCGAGTTCAAGGGATCCTCCTGCCTCAGCCTCCCAGGGAGCTAGGATTACAGGCACCAACCACTATGCCCGCCTAATTTTTTTTTTTTTTTCTGTATTTTTAGTAGAGATGGGGTTTCACCATCTTGGCTGGGCTGGTGTTGAACTTCTGACCTTGTGATCCACCTGACTCAGCCTCCCAAAGTGCTGGGATTATAGGCATGAGCCACAGCACCCAGCTTATTAAACATTTTTAAAATAAAATTATAATTATATATAATAAAATTATACAAATATGTAAAAAATTAGTACAGAAGAATTTTCAATGAAAAGCAGCAATCTCTTGCTCCAGTTGACCTAATCCCAGTCTTGTTTCCTGGAATGAACTACTTTCAATACTCCCTTTTAGTTTTTCTAAATGTGCAAATTCAAAATAGTAAGGTTATGCCATTCTTCTTCTTTTTTTTTTTTTTTTAGATGGAGTCTGACTCTGTTGCCCAGGCTGGAATGCAGTGGCGCAATCTCTGCTCACTGCAACCTCCACCTCCCAGGTTCAAGTAATTCTACTGCCTCAGCCTCCTGAGTAGCTGGGACTACAGGTGGCTGCCACTATGCCTGGTTAATTTTTGTATTTTTAGTAGAGATGGGGTTTTGCCATGTTGGCCAGTCTGGTCTTGAACTCCTGATTTCAAGTGATTCTCCCACCTTGGCCTCCCAAACTGCTGGGATTACAGGCATGAGCCACTATGCCTGGCCCTTATACCATTCTTTATTGGTATCTATTTATTGGTATATTTACTATAGATGTTGTTAGACTTTCTGCTGGAAACCTAACCTCAGCATCAACCCTAGTGCTAACCCTAACCTTATAATCTCACTTACATGGCTTCTATCCCATATAATTACACAAATATTCTGAGTTTAACCATCTTCACTGGTTAACTTTACAACTACAAAAACGTGACTTAAGTCACAATTATTTTCTCCATGAGTTACACCATGGGGTATATTGATAGTCCCTGTTTCCACCACTCATGTAACCTGTGTTACCTCTACCTTTTTTTATTGTTAGGATGAATAACATTAATTTCTTCACTTATCTTATCTCTCAACAAAAGAGGGATTTAGAAAGTGAATATATAGAAAAGATTTTCAGAAAAAAAAATGTTTTTTTCCTATTTCTATTGCTCTTGTAGCCTGCTCCTTTCATGTTTACCTTTCTTGTGTTAAAGTAAACCACTTAGTATTTTTTTCTATGAGGTCTTCGAGAGTAGTACATTATTAACCTTTTCTGAAAATATATTTTTTTATGTTTTCATGTGAGTGATAGTTTGACTTAGAGTAGAAATCAAGGATAATAGTTATTTCTTTTAGCACTTTGAAAATATGATTGCATTGTCTTATCAATGGGGTATCTGTTGCCAATTTGTTGTTCCTGTTAGATGATGTGTTTCTGATTTTTTAATCTCTGGTGTGATAGCAGATCCTGTGAGTTGTCTGTGGCTATTTTTTTCTTAAAAATAGAATTAAGCCAGATGTGGTTGCTCCTGCCTATAATCCCAGCACTTTGGGAGGCTGAGACAGGCAGATCCTTTGAGGTCAGGAGTTCGAGACCAGCCTGGCCAACATGGCGAAACTCTGTTTCTACTAAAACCCTGTTTCTACTAAAAATTAGCCAATCGTGGTGATGCATGCCTATAATCCCAGCTACTTAGAAGGCTGAGGCAGGGGAATTGCTTGAACCTGGGAGGTGAAGGTTGCAGTGAGCCAAGACCGCACCACTGCACTCCAGACTGGGCAACAGAGCAAGACTCTGTCTCAAACAAAACAAAACAAAACAAAACACTAGCATATGGGTTCACAGATATCACCTTCACAGTTTGGTTTAACTATGTGGTTAAGTTATCCCAAGGTGTATATGTATGCACCTTCTAGTAAGGGGCTCTAAAAAATATACATGGACCCTTGCTTCCTACTTCCAGGGATGCCAAGAACTGCAGAAGCTATCCTGGACCCAGATACCCAGCCAGTCCTAGAATACTTACCTACAGAACTATGCTGTCACTATGGTGGCCAAAAGCCACATTTGGCCATTGACTACTTAAAATATGACCAGTGTATCGGAGGAACTGAATTTTAAATTTTACTTAATTTTCAATAACTTAAATTTAAATGCTAATATTTGATCTGGGAGTTGAAAACTTTTGAAAATGTTTGTAACAATTTGGGTATGTGAATGTACTTTTCTCACAGTAAATGAAAATATAATGTCCACATTGAGATCTGCTATAAATGTGAAGAATTTAAAGACTTAGCAAAAACATGTAAAATTCAGTAATCCCCCCTTTTATCCATGGACGAGGGATATGTTCCAAGACCTACAGTGGATGCCTGAAATTGGAACACATTGCTGTCATATCTTCCACACACAAATGTAATGCCTTTTCCATCTTAAGCACTTACCATGCACTGTGGTTGTATTTTTTTTTCCACATAAAGCTTTTTGAGTTTTATTTTTTTCCTCAGGTTGGAGATTCATCTTAACATGGATGCATTTTAAAACACTAACAGTGTCTAGAACTGTTTAAAGCAGATTATTAGGTAAGCACAAGGGATTGAAAATTCCTATTTAAAAAATGTAAATTGCAGTGGGATATTGAAGTCACACACACGTGGTGAGTTGGTAGCTTGTCCTGCTTCCCCCAAAAGTGGGTCTAAACTTCATTAACATTTTTTGATTATGATGATCTGACCTGATGCTGGGGTGTGTCGAGCAGCACTAGGGCTCCCCCAAATGGTGTTGGCTCCCATCACCTCACAAAGTGGCTTTGAGCAAGGGTAAGGGGCTCCCGTGGAAGCTTCCGCCCTGGCCTCTGCCTGGGATCTTGGCACAAGCTGCTGAGGGACAGCTGAGTCTTCTCTTCCCCATGGGGAACATTCTAGAGGAGGGCGAGGGCCACATCACTCCCCCTGCAGATGGCTAGTAGACTTGGGGACAGCTGTCTAAATATGTTTTCCCTTTGAGGACCCCCTGCCCACATAACTGCCAGAAAGAGGTGAGGCTTCCAGACTTGGGGTGGCCACAGGTTTAATGTCAGAGCTCTGAAGGTTGTTTAAACACATTGTCCCTTCTGGCTCCCAACACCTGAGTAGCTCAAATGCTGGAGTGCTGCAGTTTTCTCTCTCCCACCCTGAACTGGTAAAAAGACAACTGGAGGGGTAGGATTGGCTACTGAGTGAAGGCCTGGGTCTTTGGTCCACCTCCCCATGGTATGCCTTGGCAGACCATGAAGATGGGAAAGTCACAGGGCAGGGGTCTAGCATCATGCCCTGAGCACTGCCAGGAGACCAGTTTGAGGCCTAAAGCACAGACCAGAGAAAAGAGTGAAGCAGGGAGAGGGACGAACAGTCTGTGATTGGGAACTTGGAGACTACCACTGACAACAGTGTGGCTGTAATTTCTGCAGTTTGAGGTGGGCCAGCAAAACTAGCAGAGATTTCTTTTTCCTTCTTCACAATTTCATATATAGAAGGTTTGTTCTTACCGTAGATCTTAGCAACCTCAGGGCACGATTTTTTTTCTTTTCCTATTAAGTGAAGATCTTTCATGTTTTCATTTAAAAGAAGTACTTCGGGCAGGCAAGGTGGCTCATGCCTGTGATCACAGAACTTTGGGAGGCCGAGGCGGGTGGATCACGAGTCAAGAGGTCAAGAGATTGAGACCATCCTGGCCAACATGGTGAAACCCCGTCTCTGCTAAAAATACAAAACTTAGCTGGGTGCGGTGGCACATACCTGTAGTCCCAGCTACTCAGGAGGCTGAGGTAGGAGGATGGCTTGAACTTGGGAGGTGGAGGTTGCACTGAGCTGAGATTGTGCCACTGCACTCCAGCCTGGCAACTGCGCTCCAGCCTGGCAACATAGCGAGACTCCATCCCCACCGCCACCGTCCCCGCCCCCCCTGCAAAAAAAAGTACATCACAGCTTCTCTTCTGGCAGGTCCACATAGCCAGCAAACTACTCTTGTGCTTTAGGGCCATTATGAAGTAAAACTAAGAGTGACTGTGAGAACTGAAACCATGGAAGGTGAAACGGTACATAAGGGAGGACTAGTGTATCTGATTATTTTTTTGTTGATTATACATCAAACTAAACTGATATTTTAGATATATTGCATTAAAGAAAGTAAAATATTAACATTAACTTTTTTACTGTGACTGCTAGAAGTTTTAGAATTATATATGTGGCTTACTTTATACTTCTTTTGGATAGAGGTGCTTTAGATTATTACATGAGAAAAGAAAATGAATTTCAATCATTTTGAAAGCATTGTATTTCTTTTTACTTTGTAGCTAAACATATATATACCAAAAACAAATGAGGCTGTTTTTAACAATTTTTTCTTTGTGTTTGATGTTCTATTGTTTCACTATGGTATGGCTAGGTATAGACTTATTTTGACTTATTCTGCAGAGGATTTGGTGTGCTTTTCTAATGTCTTAAATTCTGAAAAATCTATCTTTAGTCCTTTTAATAATTCTTCCTTTTTCTCTATTTTTCCCCCATTAGGAATGCTTATTTGATGTGTGTTGTGCCTTTTCTTTCTAGCTTATATATCTCATAACTTTTTCGTTTTCTGTGTGCTGAATTATGTATTTTCTCAGATTTTTCTTTTAAATCATTTTATTTTTGTTTGTACTGTTAAATCTACCCGTAATATTTCAGTTTCCCTGATTGTATTGTTTATTTATGGCATTCTTCTTAGTCTTTACAAAAATCTGCCAGTTTTTGTAATATACTTGTCCTATACTTTCCTGTTTCTATTTCTTCTTTATCTCTTTAAGCATTTTAAACATACTAATTTCAAAGCCTCTCTCATATTGCATTACTATTTCTAGTTCTAGACTGTACATTTTCCTGTCTACTTGCATTTCCTAATGGTTCTTTAGTGTACTTCATTTCCTCACATACTTTATCATGTTTGGCTATGAACCCATTTTCGGTGACGGCCATTTTCCATGGAAGTGCTTGCTACAAATCTTGTTTGTAGAAGCATTCTTACAGTGTGATTTTATACTGGTCTCTGATAAATTCTGAATCCATTTTTTATGCAGATTCCTTGGCTTGGAATTCACGTGTCCTTGGAGCGTATGAATTCAGATCCTATCCCTGCAAATGGCATTGGCCTGCATTCAGACTTTTTATAAACGTGAACCTGAATGGATGGGAGCCTTCCTTGTCAAATCCCAGGGTGTCACGTGGGGTTCTTCTAGACCCTATTTACAGCTGGGACAAGGCTTTGTGACTCCTGGCCGTATGCAGGAATCATGTCTCCGGATTCCTATGCTCTTGAGGGCAGTGGCCTGGACTCCCCTCTCTGCAGGGAACAGAAAGTATCCCATTCCCTGGTTTTTAAAACCCACTGTGGTTTCCAAAATACTGTGAGGTATTTTGCTTTCAGTCCACAGTAGCTACTCTGAGTTCAGTCTCCTTTTATTTCTATCACCTGAGAATTTTCTATTCTTGGTGCCAAGTTTAGTTATAGTTTTGAAAACTTAAATGTTATATTTTATTCAGTTTTTCTCAATTTATTTGAAGTGGTGTTGTGTATATATTTTTCCATCAACTTAATACACCATTCCAGAAATATTTTGGTTGATGATATCTGTGTTACCAAACCAAACTGGATCTGTTTGTCCATGCGCAATGCCAAACCCCAAAGCACTGGGTTTTCGCAGTGAGAAAGGTTCCGTGCAAGTCAACTGGCAAAGAGACGGGAGGAAATGTTCAAATCCGTCTCCTTGAACTGGGGCCTGGGTTGGTTTTTATAAGCATAGGGTAATGAGGATGATCTGATTGGATCTTGCAGTGAGGTGAAGTGAAGGAGTGTTACCTAATTGGATCCTGCCATGGGGTGATGCCAGAGCTCAATCTTATTGGATCCTGAATCCTGTCATGCAACGCCCACTTCTTAATTCAGTCTATGCTTCTCTGCCCTGTCATGCAACACCCACTTCTTAATTCAGTCTATGCTTCTCTGCCCAAGCACTTAGGTTCTTGCTGTGGTTGCATGCCTGGTTCATTTGGGCCTACTCAGGTTATGTGACCTTCAGTCTGAGGGTCTGTGGCAGCTGAAAAACAACTCACAACTCTATTACGTAAAAGTTCAACCAGATTGGCCTAGTGTGGCTACAGTTACTCTTTCTAGTTTACAATGAAGTCTTCGATGTTTTTGTTGGTTAATCATGAAAGTTGAAAATTAATAAGCAATTGATATTATTACAGCTACATAGAGAAAGTTTACTTCAGAGCCATCTGATAAGATAGAATTTATTTTTGGATGCAATATCATTGCCACTATGTCACTCAAAGGATAATTATTCTATCATCACATTAAAATACAGACAGGTATGGCCATAGGTTCTAGTCTTTGCTCATGAGACAATATAGGGGACAATTCATAGGGTTCTCATGTTTCTGAACATCTTAAGAGCAGAGGCACTGACTCTCCCTTTTTCTCTGGATTATCCTTTCCAGATTGTGTAGTAATCAGTCATGGAAAAAGGGACAGTGTCTTTTTTCTGGAGCAAACAATATGCATTCTTACTGCACATTATAAAAATGTGGGTTCTCTGAGCTCAGATTTCCTCTCTTGGAATGCAAACCACTCCTGCTGTAGGCATCTCTCTGGGCCTATTGATGTCACCCTTGTGGGACTTGGGAGCAGTGGGCTCTGACACAAATATGCTGATGCACATTGTATTAGTCCGTGTTCACACTGCTATAAAGAAATATCCAAGACTGGGTAATTTATAAAGAAAAGAGGTTTAATTGATTCACAGTTCCACATGGCTGGAGAGAACTCAGGAAACTTACAATCGTGGCAGAAGGCGAGGCAGGCACCTTCTTTACAAGGCATCAGGAGGCAGAGCATGTGAAGGAGGAACTGCCGAACATTTATAAAACCATCATATCTGGTAAGAACTTACCATCACGAGAACAGCGTGGGGGAAACCACCCCCATAATCCAGTCACCTCCCTGCTGCAACATGTGGGATTACAATTTAAGATGAGATTTGGGTGGGGATACAGAGCCAAAACATATCACACATGCTGCATACTTTGTGATGAGTGATAAACTTCTTTATCTCTGACCAACAGTCTTATATTTTCTTCCTGCATTCATGCATCTGTGGCATGCTGACATGTTAGTTTGCAAGTTGGGTGAAATCTCAGACACTTTGTAGTTCTTGACAGAGATTTACAAGAGGTTACACTAGAAAGCTTCTGGAAACAAATTGACCTTTGTTTTTTAGAGGAACAACTTTTGACATAACTTTTTGCTTTCCTCCTCCCCTTGCGCGTGGTTGTAAATAAAGCCTGGAGTTATGCTATCTTGAGGTCATTAGGTAAAGATGAATTCTGATGTCATTGAACCATTTAACAAATGTCAGTACCTTACCACCTTAATACTTTTTGATAATGTTAAGACAAAAGAAAAACAAATGAGCATAAACCAACACAAATCCCCAAACCCACGAAAATAAAACTGTTTAAGCCACTGTTAGCTAGGTCTTATATTTCTTTGACAAATGCCTTCAAAACCATTGCCATTGGTCATTTCTCCAAGAACTCAATGTTTATTCTGTATGAGACATTATGCTAAGCACTAAAGAGGATAAGAAATGTTAGCTATTATCCTGCCCTGGAGGAAGATACAGCTTTTTTGAGAAAATGGTAATTAGCAAAACAAGGCAGCGATGTAAATTTTTCAAGAGTGAAACAGGTAACAGGAGCTGATGGAACTGAAGGGAAGGAGGAATGGCTGAACTTTACATGCTTGGAGGGCTGCCGAAACCATCGAGTGTGGGGAAGCCATTTCCTCATCTGGAAGATGAGAAAGCCAGCTACAATCAGATGTTTTTGAACTGTAATTTTAGCAGCAGAACTATTTTTGTAAATGAAATTTTACAGAGACCTTTAGTCTATGAAACAGGTGAAAGCGCAGATTCTTTGAAGTTGAAACCTGGAGTCAGCTCACTTGATCTTCCCTCACCAGTCTGTCTCTCCATTGCTCACTGCTCCCCACCCTTCCAGAGTTTATAATGCATCTCTCTGAAACCCCAAAGATCACAGGATACAATCTGAAAATGATCAGGCATGATGATCGAAGAGAATTACAGAGCTAAAAGAAATGCATTCTACAAGGATCAGTCATACGTGTTGAGTTTCAGTTGGGTAGCTCTGCTGACCCCATCAGCACAGTGCAAGACTCCAGCCAGGTCTTTATCCCTTGTTAACTTGGCTGGCCACTTAGTTACAGACAGCAGCCTAAGAAGAACTAGTAGCTCTGTAGACATCTGCTATTTGATCCTAGCGTGGGGGATGAGCGAGGTCAGAGGATGTGAATGAATCAGTTCAAAATCCATCATCACTAACTAGAAAAACAACTTACAGCTCATTCCTCACTGACTGCGGGTTGGTGACGTCTCTCTACTTAGTAAGGGTGACAAGCATCTGTTTGGAAATCAGTATTTCGAACATCATGAAAGAAAAAATGCTTTTTGGATTAGCTCCCCCCTCAACCGCACCCCCACTATACCCAGAGGGAAAGGCTTTTATGGTCATTAGCTTTTTCTGTATTAAAGCTGCTTGGTCTGACTAGGCCATTTGATTTCGGGTTTATCCTAAAGCCACAGAAATCGAGTTGCTAGGTATTTACTTGGGATTAATGACCAGTTAGGAACAGCTGTGCTTTATACCATTAACCCGACCCAGGTGCTAATTCCTGGAACATGCCCTGTAAGCAGGGGTCATTACTGCTATTTGAAGCTGCAAATGCTGCCTTAGAGATTACAGACTTTATTTGAAGAGGAAGCCATTTTGATTGGTCAACACGTCATATTTCTGGAGAATTAATGCTCTGTGTATAAGCCAATCTGATTGCTTGGAAACATCTCCCTGTACTTGTGCTGTTCAGCTGATAATCCACTTCTAGACACAGGGCAGCCGGCTGGAAACTGCAGCAGGTTCTATTTTTGGTACCTAAAATCAATGCCCCACTCTGGCAGCCTGGGCGGCTGCCTCATTATCCCCCCTGCCCGGTGCAATGAGCACAGCTTCCCTTTGTGGGAGATTAAAGCAAGTCAGGGAGTGTGATAAATGCTTTTAGTCATATCTGCTGTCATTTGAATAATACTAGGTGTCAGGAAGAAATACGTCGCTAGTGGATTTTAACCAACCAAACTCTTTTGATATTCTCTTTTTCCTTAGTGCAAGAAGAAACAGCATCTTAGAAAACTGTAACCCTCCCCTTGCCACCACCCCCAGAAAAAAACGAAACCAAAACAAAAAACAGCAAAACCTGTTTATATTTGGAGGCTAGGTTGGATAATATTTCTGTAAAGACTTTTTTTCATTTATCCAGCGATAGTCAGGGAGTGCCTATTGGGTTGAGGAGGGACGTTTCCTCTGTTTACCAGAAGAGAAAATGACTCAGTTCTGCCAGTTTTCCAGTCCTCTGGAACCTCAGATCACTTTTTCTAGCTAAATCCCTATCTACAGGCATTTAAGTTGGCTTTATTGAGTATGCTTATTCATGCTTCAGTTTTCCTACAGGTAAAATAGAAGAAAGATAAAGGTGTGATGAAAGGCATAATTGGATGGAGTGTAGGGCATGACTCCCGGCCCCTCCCTACTCTTGCCAGGCTGGGATGTCAATGCTGGCTTCTTATGTGGCCAAAGCCATCACAGGCAATGCTGAGGCTAGTGATGTTGGTCCTCAGTGGCTCCCAGGTTCCCCTTTTTGAGTCTGTTTGCTGCACAGGTGGGTTTTCTTCCATTCATCCCTTCAGTTAAACATGGGTCCTCAGATCCTCTCTCCTTATGCCCTGTTGAGATCAGCTCTCAGGAGGGGATCTGATAGATTGTTTATGATGTAATACAGACAGCAGGAATCTTCTAGGGTAGTGGAAGACTGTTACACCTTCAACGCTGATTGGGCCTATCTCTCTAGTTGTTTAAAATCTGTGAATGGCTCCCAGAGACACTAGTATCAGGCATTCTTGGATTCCAAGAATGCCTAAGCACTCTCTACAGTGTGCTGGTAAACTGGCTCTGATTTGTAGCTGCTGCTGATTTCAGTGGTAGAACAATTCCCATGACTACCAATTTCAGGGTACTAACATAAAGACATTGATCACCAGGCTGGAAAGAGATGTTCACATTTCTCTGCTGTGAGCCACTATGAGTCTTTCCCTAGCCCTTTTTAGGGAATTTGTCCAGTATGTTTTTTGCATTTGTTTTTTCATGGCTAACTTTACTGACTATAAGATAGGGTAGTGATAGGGTTCAGATGGAGAACCTTAGCTTGGAATCCTGGATTTCCCTATTACTGTGATTTTGGACAATGTAATATCAGTGAGCCTTTTTGTCCTTGACTACAAAATAATAATACATAACTCTCAGAGGTGTTCAGAAAATGAAATATATAAAATATGTGAGAAAAGCCAGCACTTATTAGTGGCTCAACAAATATTTTAGAACCAAGTAAATTATTTCACATGTGAGCAAATGGTAAGTGCTATAAGCAAATAATTTAGTAATGTAATGTCTATCATTGTTTTCTTCTGTTTATTCTTAATTTTAAAGAGAAATGAGAAACAGCAGCCCCAAGGACACATGTGAAAATGTCCATTGCTTCTACAGAAGGAGGTGGGATTTCTGTTTTTTCTTTTCCTGTACCTTATTTGGTCCTTAGTGAATCCCTTGCTGGAGAACTTAGTCAAGAACAAACATCCTCCCTTTGAGGATGATAATTAACATGATAAATATGATTATTTTGCCCTCTTCTTGCCTGAAAGAAACTCTGGATCATGGTTTCAGCAATTGCTGTATTTGGTTTTCAAAAATATCCAGTATCTCTATGAAAAGGTTTTGCATTTTAATAAGGATCAGGATTTTGAGTCAAGAGAATGGATATAACAGCTAACATCTTTTCATGTTTACTACATGCTAGAGACTTCACTAAGCCTTTATAAAAGGATTATCTCATTTAGTCTTCACAACAACCTATGAGACGGGCACTATTATTTCACTTTACAAATAAGAAATCTGAGACTTAGAAATGTTAAATAATTTGTTCAAGATCACAGAGGTAGAGTGGATTATCTGTAATTATGGGATTTTAAGCATCAGTGAATTTGTATGTGAGGTAAATTGGGGAAAGAGGAACCTCTGTAGGCTCCAACAATCATGCCTCACGGGCAGTCTGCTTGGCTAACTCTATTAATACTTGACCACAATAAGTTCTTTGAGGGCAGGGAGCTTGTTCTATTCATCCCAATATGTTCTCATCACTGCCTGGCATGGTGCTTTGCACAAAGTGAGTCCTTAGTAAAGGACAGTTGAACTGAATCTTTAATTTACTGACTAAATTTTTATAAAATATCTCTGTGATAGATATCTTTCTAGGCACAAGAGGTAGGGTGGTAGAAGAACAAAAGACGGAAAAAAATGTATTGTTTTCATGAAGTTTATATTCTATTAGGAGGAGCCTAATACAAAATATAATTAAATTATTTCACGTTAGAAAATGGTAAGTGCTATAAGAAAATAAGGCAGGATAAAGAGGAAGAAAAATTGAGTGAAGGGAGTTCAATGAAATGATGGAATTTGAATAGACACTTGAAAGAGTGAAGGTAGTAGCCATTATGATTATGTTCCAGGAAGAAAGAAGGCCCTGATGTGGAATGGAAGCTTGCCTAACCTGTTCTGGAATAGCACGGAGGTCCCATGGCTGGAGCAGAATAAACAAGTGGAAATGTAGGAGGTGATCGGGTCAGAGAGTTTGGGAATGTGCATTGCACAGGACCTCTCTGGCTTTTACTTTGATGAAACAGAAAGCCCCTGGAGGGCTTCCAGGCTCAATTTTTTGAAGGTTTCAGAGTGTAACAATCTGACTTACATTTTAAAAGGACTACTATGACTGAGCTCAGACTATAAAGTAAAAAATGCTAGAAGCAGAAAGATCAGTTAGGAGGGCATTGTAATAATCCACGCAAGTCATGATGGTGGTTGGAGCCAGGGAAGTAGCAGGAGAACCAACAGGATTTGAAGGAGGGGAGTCAAAGATGATGCCCAGCAACTGGAAGGTTGGGGCTGCTATAACCTGAGTTGGAGAAGACTGCTAAGAGAGCAGGTTTTGGGGAGAAGATCAGGATTTGAATCCTAGACATGTTAAATTTGAGATGTTGATTAGGCATGTGTCTAGAAGGCAGCTGGATATGAGAACACGGAATTCAGAAGAGAGGATTGGGCTGGAGATTTTTATAATAATTGGGAATGATCAGCCTCTGGGTAGAACTAAAAAATGTCATCCAAAAGACCACCAGTATGGCTAAAAGATTAAAAAGGACAGCTTTACTGGGAATATCAGTTCACAAACTGAAAAGATATAGTCTCTGGTGTTAACCAAAGGTGTTCTTTCTTTGAAGAGGAGAAGGACCAGTTGGGTTTTGCCTCACAGGGTCTGCATTACAAAATAGAGTCCTACAAATTCAGCAGATTTGGAGAAGCTATACATATTTATGAGGGACGGTGAGTTATGTACAATGGATAAACATGTAACATACATCTCATGGCAATTTGGGGGTAGGTACTTAGCATTAAAATGAAGTGGAATTGGACTCCTTATGTCAAAAGGTAAATTATAGGACACAAAATGATTTGCGTGCAACCTCTAAAAGCTGGCTGAAATCAGCTCAAGGTCTGCAGTTGCTTATTAGAAAAGAATCTAAGGTCAGTCTTCTGTCCAGCAGAGTTGTAGTGGTCTGGGTTGTGAATCAGAGTTAGGAAGGGTCTGATAATTTTCCTGATAGCTCCTATTGTTAGGGAGTTTAGCAAGAGTGCAGTTTTTCTTGTAGCTGTAGGAATTTGGAAATTTTGCCAGCCAGACCCTGAACCCTCAACCCATAGGTACCTTTTGTTTCCTTAACCTTAGGGTTCTTCTTAGTTGATAAAGGGGCATCTACCTTGGGGTCTCAGATGATAAAACTGAGAGACCAGAAGAGGATATCAAGAAGAGAAAGAGATCAAGGACTAAACCTTTAAGGTCTGAAGCCAGAAAAAAAGAATAAAAATTAACAAAAATATTAATAAAGTATGGTTACAGTTTGGAGAAAAATCAGAACAACATAGGGTCCTAGAGGAAAAGTAAAAAATAAAATAAAATAAAATCATGTATCTAAGAGAAAGTAAAGAATGACTGTTAGAAGCTGCTGGTAGGTCAAGTAAGATGAGAATAATGGACCCAGAATTTCACAATATGACATCTCTAGTGACCTTGACAAGAGCAGTTTCAGTGGAGTTTTGGTGGCAAAAGCCTAAATGAAATGAGTTTTGGGAAGGTTGGATGAGATAAATGAAAGATACTGAACAGAGGTAACTCTTTCAAAGAGTTTTAATGTAACGGGGAGCAGAGAAATGGGGCAGCATCTGGAGGAGGAAGAGGAACTAAGGAGAGGTTTATTATTATTATCATCTCTTAAGTTGGAGAAGTAATAACATGCTTTATGCTGACAGGAAAAACCAGTAGAGATGAAAAATGGGAGACTTAAGAGAGATGCAGTTTAAATGTCATTGTGTAGAACGGGGGAATGGGATCTTGTGCAAATATGGAGGAGGTGGTTCATAAATAGTTAGAAGGAAGTCCAAGTGCATCTGTACTGACTCTTTTGGCCTTCTTTGGCCAAAGATGGCTCAAATTTTTTTTTTGTTCTTGGTGATATATATGTATATTCTCTGTAACGAGTGTGTGTGTGTAAATAATAGCTGTGAGGTAAGCATGCATATATATTTGACACATATATGTACATATATATGTATTACAAATGTATATTATACAATACAAAGATTGTTATTTTGGGATATATACACACATGTATGCACACATACATATTTAGTGATATACACATATAGGTATATATACATATACATGCATATGTAGTCTTATTCTCTGTAAGGTAGAAAACAATAACAAATAAATGAATTCTTCTGAGAGATTTCCAAACTCCATAGCACTATAAAGCCACCTAAAAATTTCCGACTTTTCAAAGGCATATTGTTAAAGCTCAATTAGTCTTTTTTTTAAAAAAAATTCCTTCTGGTATTAAATTAACATGAAAGAGCAGTTAAGTATATTTAGGACACTTTATTTAAAGTGTTTTCCAATCGGGAAACAATAAATATTTTTTTAAAGAGTGAATCTTTGAAGTGAGAGAGCCGCTGCTTCTCCCTCCCATAATTGAAGTGAGGGAGAATTATATGGAAAGAGTCCAGGACGCTCTTCGGTCCAGACAAAGCTGTGGTGATTAGGAGAATGAATTGCAAATGAGGAAGACAATAGGGAAGAAGGTTCTTTTATGAAGGGAGAGAGGATGGGTGTTGCAGAAAGGACGTTTAATAATGACAATGCAGGCTCAGAAAGCACTTGAGGATGTGAATAATTCAGCAGCCATTAGAGAAAAGGAAGCCTTGGGAGAATGTCATTCTGTGGACACCAAATTGTACAGTATGGGTGCAACATCTGTGCCCTCCCAGATGAGCCCTGCTGCTGATGGGTAGACAACAGTAAATACAACCAGTTTATCGAGTACTCTCAATTAAGAAAGATAAAAACATGAAATGGCTTTATTTCTCTATGGTTATAGCTCCTATCCATGCTATGCCAAATCTCCCTTCCCCGTTGAGAGCAAATCCCTTTATTCATTTTGGGAAGATTCCATAATTTTTACAGATATTTTCAGTTATTGAAAGATCAGTTTAAAATTTAATCTCATATATCATCCCAAGCTTTCCTTGCTATCATATGTCAGGCTTATAGCCAGGGAGATGGGAGGTGTGGGGGCAGGCTGTTCCAATACTATATCAAGATGGGGGCTTCTGGTGGTGCAGGATCATGTACCACCAGCAAGTCCCATGATTATGGGCATACCTCATTACCTCCTTCACAGTGAAGTGGCCCCTTTGGTTAAACACTACATTGGTGTGGGATTCTTTGCCTGTAAATCAGGCTATTTATTGGTCCTTGGATGATGGTGCTGGCTGAGGCAAATTCATACCCAGAGTAAGTATCTATTTTCATGGGAATATATCATTGACTCTTCTGGGCTGAAAGGCACTCATTGTAGCCAACTTGCCACCATGTGGCCAGTTGGTCTCCTCAAGGAATAGTGCCAGTCTCAGCTTTGGTCTCTGTTGCTTGTAGGTTGGACATTCAGAGGTGACAATGGCCAGATCAACCGGGAAACTACGGTGTTTGTTCCATGCAAAGTTCTTTCTCTGCCACTTTGTTTGTTTGCCTCTTTTTCCAGTACTTGAGGGTGGCAGCTGACAAAGTCTGACTGATATCAACAGACTGATTCATTTCATCTGGTTGGAAATTTACTGCCTTTCCTGTGGTAGATGCCTTCTGATGGGTCTTAATGGGAAATGCGTGTCATCACACTTAATACTTGTGCCTATATTACCTTCTACGTGCTTCTGTCAGAAATCTTTGTTCCCCAAGTCTTTTACCTTCTTGGCCTTGACATGAGTTTCTATATAAATACATATATAGATATGTATATGCACACACATATGTATGTATATGTGTGTGTATATATGTATGTGTATAAATATGTATGTGGTGTGTGTTTGTGTGGTCTTTTCTTTTTTCATGCAAAATAGTTGATCAGTGCACTACCCAATCCACCCTTTGGGAAGATATTCTGTCCACTGACTTCCAAGGCTACCTTTGAGTGAGACAGTAATGCAGCTCTTATCCATTTTTGGCTTCTACCTTCCTATCAAGTCTTTCCATCCATAATCCAGACTTGGGCTTTTTCTTCCTTCCTTAGGTCATCTTACAGGACTTCCCATGGCTGGCTGTGTAAGCTCAGAGAGAGTTGGTGGTGTAACCATGATGGATAACATGGTGCTCCCTGCTCATACAGCTTGTCCGTGTCCTGTGTTCCCAATAAAACTCTCTTTGAACTGCCTTTGGACCAGCTTGACTTCATTACTTAGTGGGTGAGACAGGACCCAGCTTATGATGGGGAGCTCTGCATGTCCATTTCCTGGGTGTTTCATGATTAAGTATTCCGTCTCTACAAGAGCCGAGGAGCATGTCAAGAGCTTTTTTTGTTTTTCCCCCAACACATGATTTTCCATAGCAGAAGTCAAGGCTTTGTACCAGAAACCCAGATTCTGCTTTGTAATTCTCCCCCTGGGCTTGCCATAAACACATCTTTTTCCATCCCTGGCACCTCACACACCAGAGGGTTCGTGAGACCCTATTCTCCACGTGGCAGGGCTATTTATACTGCAACGCGAACCTGATGACGAAAACTTCCCTCCTTCAGGCTCCATTTACATTCAGCAGTTTCCATGACTCCCAGTGTTTGATCTGAAACAGTATTGTTTGGTGTACAGTGTGTTGCCTCCAAAACTCAACAGAGGCCTAGCAGGTGTGTGCTTCACTCTGTAATGGCAGATATAGAAATAGAGATAGAAAAGCTGCAGTGATTAGTCTTTTCTTTTTGCTCTTTTAACATACCACCTTATTGAGGTATGTTTGACATATAAGAAGTTGTACATATGTAATTTATACAATTTGAGTTTGTAGATAAGCATATACCCATGTAACCATCACCACAATGTGTGCCATAAGCCTATTCATCACCTCTAAAAGTTCCCCTGGCCTTCTTATTTATTACAATTATTATTGCTTTGTGATAACAATACTTAACATAAGATCTACACTTCTGGTTTATTTTAAAGTATATAATACAGTATGATTTACTATAGGCATTATGCTATACATTAGATCTCTACCTTACTCATCTTGTATAAGCAACACTTTGTATTCTTTGACTAATACCTCCCTGATTCCCCAGCCTCTGGCAACCACCATTTTACTCCTGCTTCCACGAGGTTGGCTATGTTAGATTCATCATATAAGTGATATCATGTATTTGTCTTTTTCTGTCTGACTTATTTCGCTAAGCATAATGTTCTCAAGGTTCATCTGTGTTGTTGCAAATGGCAAAATTTCCTTTTTACGTGAAAGTTGAATAATATTCCATTGTATGTACTTACCAAATTTTCTTTATCCATTCATCCATTAATGGGCACTCAGGTTGAGTCCACATCTTGGCTATTGTTATTTGTGTCTCTCTTTTAGATAAACGTCTATTCAATTCCTTTGCCCATTTTAAAAACTAGGCTATTTTATTTTATTTTTATTTCTGCAATTGAGTTGTAGGGGAGTTCCTTATATATTTTGTCTATTTATCTTTTATCAGATGTAAAAGGTTTGCAAATATTTTCTCTCATTCTGTAGGTTGGTTTTTCATTTTGCTGATTGTTTTCGTTGCTGTGCAGAAGCTGTTTAGTTTGATGTAGCCTTACTTGTCTCTTTTTACTTTTGTTGCCTTTGACTTTCAAGAAATTATTGCTAAAGCCAATGTTGAGAAGCTTTCCCCCTCTGTTTTCTTCTAGAGGGTTTATGGTTTCAGGTCTTAGGATTAAGTGTTTAATCCATTTTGAGTTGACTTTTGTGTATGATGGAAGATAAGGTCAAATTTTCTTCCCTTGCATGTACTCTGTGTTTTTCTTTAGAGTGATTATCTCAGCATTCTCCTGACTACTGGACCCCTAAACACTTTATTGCAGTGAAAGGTCAATGAGACCTCAGGATGTAGTTGTCTTAACATAGCTTTTAGCATACTAGCTACCTCTTGCTTAGTTTGCTGGGTAAGCATAATGTCATCAATATAATGTATCAATAAATGTGATATTATGTGTGATATTCGGGCAGTACAGGTACATTTGGAACAGACCATGAGACAAGTGGAAGAGTTAGCATAGCCCTGGGCCAAAAGTGTTGATGTATATTATTATCTATTCCATGTCAATTTCATGTGAACTGTTTTGAATCCTCTTTTCTAGTTGCAATAGAAAGAATGCATACACCAAATCCATGGTTATGTATCATTTATTTGATTCCATAATAGTCTGCTCCAGCAACAACATAACCTTTTGTGTGGTGGCAATGTTGGAGCTAATGATTGAGTTCATGTGGTATACTGTCATTTCATTCCCCAGCAATCATCCAGCTTTTGCAAGGATGAACTGGAATTAAATGAAGATATAAGGATTACCATTTCTGCATTATTTAGATGCTTAAGGGTATAACTAATCTCTGACATTTCCCCCAGGATGCAATATTGTTTTTAATTCATGTCTAAGGCAGGAGGGAGGGAGACAGTTGCAGAGACTTCTATGTGGTACTCCACTTTCTATAGCTCTTACTTCAAAGGCCAAGATCCCAATGTGAGGGTAACTCTAGCCCAACTAAATGGCTATAGGTCCATTTGAAGAAGGACTAGGGGAATCATTAGGGTATATACTTGCCCTGGTGTTGCCAGTATATGGGCAATCAGTTCTTGTTCTGAAAACTGGCTTAGGGATGGTATCTGGGCAAGAGATGGTGACTTTTTACTGGACTCACTTCCTCAGACTCCTCCTGTTCACTCATTCTTGCTTTCTTTTGATTGTATGTCTCAAGCAGTGACTTTGTTGGCTGCCTGACCCTCCCCTGACCCTTTTTGCCACTAGGATGCTTTATTAAACATCTGCAAAACACTCTGAAAACAAGACTCTTGGCTACTGCCCTGACCTTGTATGCTGTTATAATAATTGCAAACTCCTGGCTTCTGCCACCTAAACTCTATTGCTTCAGAAGCACTATTCCATAATGGCCTCTCCCACCTACTACCATCTCTGGCCTGCAGAGGGGAGGGAGCCTTGTGCCTTCTTCCCAATGTGTTCCTGATAGCTTTGGTAAGTGGTGTGTTCTCTGAGATTTCCAAGGAACACAATCATAATTTTGAACTTTATATAATAAACTCTTAACTCTTTTAAAGTGTAATCCTTTTTTTAAGCTAGATTATTTAATTCTGGCTATATTATGCTGAGATTTAACTCTAGTTAATAGCCAGGAGAGGAAGTGGAAGCATCTTGAGAGATGGCCTTGTTAACTGCAGGACAGAGCCTCTGCAGCATCTCCCAGTACAGGGCCACAGGGAAGTGGTAGTTTTATTTTTAATTTTTAAAAACTCAAATTTTAGTATTATAAAAATATACAACATATCATAAAACATACCATTTTAACATTTTTAAGTGTACAATTCAGCAGCATTAAGTGTATTCACCATGTTGTACTATCACTACTATTTCCAAAACTTTTCCATCACCCCATATAGAAACTGTGTACCCATTAAGCAATCGTCTCAGTCCCTCATCCCCAAGCTTTTGGCAAATTTTCTTTTTTTTTTTTTTTTTATGAAGTCTCGCTCTATTGCCCAGCCTGGAGTGCAGTGGCACAATCTAGGCTCACTGCAATCTCTGCCTCCCAGGTTAAAGTGATTCCCCTGCCTCAGCCTCCTGAGTGACTGGGATTACAGGTGCCCACCAAGCCTCACAAATTTTTGTGTTTTTGGTAGAGAAGGGATTTCGCCATGTTGGCCAGGCTGGTCTCTAACTCCTGACCTCAAGTGATCTACCTGCCTTGTCCTCCCAAAGTGCTGGGATTATAGGCGTGAACCACCACGCCTGACCAGCTCTTGGCAAATTCTAATGTATTTTATGTCTCTATTAATTTGATTATTCTGCATATATAAGTGGAATCACAAAAAGGCCTTTCATGTCTGGCTTATTTCATTTAGCATAATGTTTAAAAGTTTCATCCATGTTGTAGCACAGGTCAGGACTCCATTTTTTAAATGGTTGGCTAACCTATTATATGCATATACTTTACTTTATTTATCCCTTCATCAGTTGATGGATTTTGGGGATGTTTTCACCTTTTGTTTATTGTGAATAATGTTCTAATGAACACTGAAGTACAATTATCTGTTTGAGTCTGTTTTCATTTTTGGGGGGTATATATCTAGGAATGGAATTGCTGACTTTTATGGTAATTCTTTTTAACTTTTTGAGGAACTGCCAAGTCAGTGCTAGTTATTTTTTTCTTTCTTTCTTTTTTTTTTTTTTTAGATGGAGTCTCGCTCTGTCACCAGGCTGGAGTGCAGTGGTGCGATCTCAGCTCACTGCAATCTCCGCCTCCCGTATTCAAGCGAATCCCCTGCCTCAGCCTCCTGAGTAGCTGGGACTACAGGCACGCACCACCACACCCCACTAATTTTTTGTATTTTTTAGTAGAGACGGGGTTTCACCATGTTGGCCAGAATGGTCTCCATCTCTTGACCTCGTGATCTGCCTGCCTCGGCCTCCCAAAGTGTTGGGATTACAGGCCTGAGCCACTGTGCCCAGCCGCTAGTTCTTAAGAGGGAGGTATGAGACATATGTATAGACTATTGAAAGGAAAATATCTTGGGCCCCCAAAATCACTAAGCTAAAAGGAAAATTCAAGCTGGAAACTGCTCAGAGCAAACCTGCCTCCCATTCTATTCAAAGTCATCCCTCTGCTCACTAAGATAAATGCATATTCTGATTGGCTCCTTTGGAAAAGCTAATTAGAAACTCAAAAGAATGAAACTATTTGTCTCTCACCTACCTGTGACCTGGAAGACCCCTCCCTGCTTCAGGTTCTCCCTGCCTTTCTGGACAAAACCAGTGTACTTCTTACTATATTGATTAATGTCTCATGTCTCCCTAAAGTGTATAAAACCAAGTTGTGCCCTCACCGCCTTGGACACAGGTCGTCAGGACTTCCTGACGCTGTGTCACGGGCATGTGTCCTCAGCCGTGACAAAATAAACCTTCTAAATTAAATGAGATCTCTCTCAGATTTTCTGGGTTTACAACTATGAATATTCAGGAGAGTTTGGAAGCCAGTATCTTCAAGGTCATCCACTTACCTGTGTTAAGGGGACATCTCCAGAGGGACAGAAACACTGGGATACATATGAAAGAAAACTGACTAGGGGAAATTGGCTCACACAATCACAAAGGTGAAGTTCCTGATGGGCCACCTGCAAGCTGGAGAACTAGAGAGGTGGGCGGCATGGTTCAAAGTCCAAAAGCCTGAGAACCAGGGAAGCTGATGCGGCAGCCCTTAGTCTGAGGCCGAAGGCCTGAAACGCCCTGGGAGTCCTCTGGTGCCAAAAGGCCAGCAAAATTGGAGTGTGATGTCCAAAAGCAGGAGGAGAAAAAGGCATCCTGCTCTGAGACAGAGAGGAAGCAAGAGGGAGCTGAGTATCTCCTGTCTTCTACCTGCTTTGTCCTGGTGGAGCCCCTAGCCCATGGGATGCCTCTGCCCCCTACTTTGAGGGCAGGACTTTCTCCCTCAGTTCACTGACTCACTCACTAATCTCATCTGGAAACAACCTTAAAGACACACCCAGAAATAGCCATTCCCCCTTCCAGTCACATCAACCCCTAACATTAACCATCACGCTTTCCCATGTGTCAGGATGCCACATTCCTCAACTAGGGCTCTAACCTTAGAATAACAACCTGGCCTTTTGTGAACTTCCACTTATATTTGAAAATCAGGCTATCATTTTACTTTTCCACTTGACTCACAGGAAACCCTGTCATTCTTGCTATGCCAAATACAGCTACTGGGCATAGAGCTGCTATACATTTTTTCCTTCTCTGTGTCCTAATATGTGAAGCTTCGCATGTCTATCTAGGTATAGAGCAGAATAAAAAGTTATCTGTTTAAATTAGATAAGCAAATGAAGATTGAATACCATTTGCTTCTACTCGCAATCATTGCTAGTCTTTACTAGGGCACTTAACTCTGAAGATTAGAGAGAACACAGTCTTTCCTGTCCCCTCAGGAAGGTACCTGGCTCCCATCATTAAAGAATCTCAGTATAATGTGGGATGGATGCTTATTGCCTCTTTGTCCTCATCTCTGGTCTCTAGTCACCAGTTTTAGGGGAACAGAAATGCCAGTTTCCTCTAACAGTGAATGGGCAGGAGGGCTTAAGGATTCTGTGTTCTATGCTGCAAGTATACAGAAGTCTGCTCAGGTTGGTAATCACATGGTAGAGCCTCATTCTAAGTGAAGACTGCTTCCCTAGTAGTAGGGAAATAATACTTGCAAACGGTGTGGTGTAGTGGCAGGAAGAGCCCACAGGGTGGTCATCAGGAAGTGTGGATGAGAATCCAACTCTGCCACCTTCCTACTGCTTGACATTGGGAAAGTTACTTATCCTTTGTGAGCTACTTTCCTCATTTGTGAAATGAGTTGATTACATTCTCCCAATGTGTCATAAAAGGCTGTTTTTGAGAATTAAATAGGGTTGTAGCTGTGCAAGAATGGTAAAATAATAAAAGGTTTTCCTAAGGTAAGGTGATATTTTTGTGAATGTAGAGTGCTCTCAAGGTCATTTTTGAGAGGTTTGCTTCTGAGAGTGAAGGTTGGTTGAAACATTTTGCATGTAGGCTACCCTTTCCATCCACCCACCATCCAGCCATCCATCCCCCCACCCACCCACCCACCCATCCATCCATCCACCCATCCATTTGTTCACTCATTCATTTACTTACTCATTCGTTCAACAATAACTGAGCACTTATCAAGTGCTGAATGCTAGAGACACAAAGATCAATGAAAGAGGCCTTCATTCTTCAAAGAACTCACAATCTAGTGAGAGGAATAAACACACAAAAAATCATAATTCAGTGGAATCGAGGTTTCGATGGAAGTAGGTTGTAGAGTATTGGGAACCCATAGGAGGGGCATCTAACTCCTGGGCAGGTCAGATGAGGTGAAGATCCCATCATATGTGAAGGCTGGGAGAGTGAACACCTTTTGAATTAGGCTGAACATCTTTTGAGAATTGTCCCATGATAAAAATTACCTCCCCGTTTGTGTTCTCAGATGCTGCCAGTTTTCCTGCCAGGCAACATCTGCTGTAGCACCTGTAAGCCTTACGCTAATGATTATTAATGACACTCTCTCCCTGCATTATGGTAGATTGCAGGGGAAGCCACAGCCAACAATCCCTCCAAAGGGCTTGTGCCGTGGCTGCTGCTAAAGGAACCAATGTCTTACCTCTGGTTCTGCTGGGCAGCAGCCCACCCATCAGGGAACACGCTTGCACGCAGGCCTTAGCTTTTCTTTAAATGCACCTTCTCTTCCTTGAATATCTCATTTGCATCTCAGGGGTTTTAGTTTTCTCAGAAAAGGGGCTTATTTTCACTCTTTGTGGTTTTTTTCATGTCATCAATTACCAAAGAAAAAAAACAATAGCAGCAACAGAAGCAACAAAAGCAGATTCCCATATGAACTTACTCATTCAACAAATTTGTGCAAGAGTGAGCACAAATGTTACTGATTCACTGACCAGACTAGTCCCTACTATGACCTCTTGTGTGTAAAAAAACCAAGGACTTTCCTATATTTGACATAACATATGGGCATAAGAACCCTTTTCTGGAGTCAGGGAGAACTGAGCTTGAATCCAAGATTCAATATTTTCTAACTATATAACCTTGTAGAAGTTGCTTCTTTCCTCAAGTCTTGGTTTCCTTCTACAGACCTACTTCTATAGGGTATTTAGGAGGATTAAATGAGCTCATGCATGTAAAACACTTATCACAGTGCTTGCACATTGTAGCAGTGCCGTACATGAAAATATTACTACTATTACTGTTATCACTTTTGTCCTGATCCGCCATAGCCTGTTCCCTTCCTTTGGGGTTAGGATTAATTTAAATGGAAAATTCCAAAGCACAGAAGGGTTCATGGAGAAATTGTCCCCTCTGCACTATTTGTCAGTAGTTGGAGAAGGTTAAACTCTTCATCCTGTAAGGCAAACACTGTTACCGTTTATAGATCTGAAGTGCTCACTAGACAAATACCATGAGAATGTTTATATATGTTATCCTCTTAAATAGCTCTTTGAGGGGTGGTGTAGGATTGCTGACTCATAAGTAAAGGATTATGCCTCTTTGCCCTAGTTAGTATCATAAGCTAACTCTATCTGTTTTGTGGCTTCATCAACCCTGCCTAAGTGTTGTATGGTCCATCCTTCCTCCCCAGTGTTCACAGGACAGTCCTAAAACTGTGTATTGAGATGTAGTCACTAGAAAAAGACACTGAACAATTGGTGTTGAGGAACTGGGCAATGTTCTAAATGGAAAACACTCCCTTCCTTCCTCCTTGTAAAGCAGTTATAAACAATTGGGCCTTACTTTAAATACTTGGTCTGAATTATTAAATTCTTAATACATCTGGATTATTTACATACACTATTTCCTTTCTTAAGAGAGACTTTACTTTGGGCAGTGCCATTATTTTCTTTCTATTTATATTAGTCCATTTGTGTGGCTATAAAGGAATACCTGAGGCTGGGTAATTTATGAGGAAAATATGTTTATCTGGCTCATGGTTCTGCAGGCTGTATGAGAAGCATGGTACCAACATCTGCTTCTGGTGAGGGTCTCAGGCTGCTTCCACTCATGGTGGAAAGCACAGGAGAGGTACTGTGTGCAGAGATCATACAGTGAGAGAGGAAGTAAGAGGAGGAGGAGGAGGAGAATGTGCCAGGCTCTTTTTAACAATCGGCTCTTGTGGGAACTAAGAGTGAGAAACCACTTACTCCTTTTAAGAATGGCATCAAGCCATTCTTGAGTCATCTGCCCCCATGATCCAAACACCTCCCACCAAGCCCCACCTCCAATATTAAGAATCGAATTTCAACATGAGACATGGGTTGGGGGGGCAAATGAATCATATCCAAACCATAGCACTATTCCTTATCTCTTCTCCCTTTACTCTTGCTGCTGTCATTATTGTGACTCAACACAAGCATCAATACTAGCTACATAGGAGTGGTAGCTGGTATTTAAGTAGTGTGTCCAGTGTGCCAGGCAGTATTCTAAGTGTGGAGTTAATCATCACAGCATCACAACATTGGCATTTTGCAGAAGAGAGATTGAGGCACTGAGAGGTTAGGTAAGTATCCCTCAGTCACACAGCTAGCAAGTAGTGAAGCCACATTTTAAACCTCAGCAGCCCATCTCTAGATTCGTCAGTCTTGACCACTATGCACAATTGTCTTTTATCCATAGTGTTTGAGCAGTTTATATATACAATTTTATTTCATTCTCACAGCCAGCTTGTGATGTATGTATCAATATTTTTTCATTTAATAAATGAGGAAACAGTGTTTCAGAAAGTTTTAGTTCTTCAGAGTTGCACAGCTAGTAGTCATCCAGCTGGAACTTGGAACTAAGATTTCTAACCACAAATAATCTCTCCATGTAGCACTTTTCTTCAAATAGAGAATGAATATCAGAACTGCTAACTTCAAGAGCATTTGATTCTTGGGCCCATTCTCCATCTTATTGCAGTTTTGTCCTGGTGAAAAAACTACGTACAGGCATTGAAAATGCTTTCCAACAACCCTGTTCTCCAAGGTCTGATTTTTCTTTTTTCTTTTTTTCCCCTTCACACAGTGAGAAAAGTTAATTGAAATTCATGCTGTGGTCTTATGAAGTATGAGTCAGAAGAAAGAAACACTTAATCACTTAATGCAATGATTGTCTTTTCCAGTAAGAAAAGGGAATAGGATGGGGGTGGGGGTGCAGAGAAGAGACGAATGTGCAAGATTTTTTATGGGAAACCCTTTGAAAACATGACTCCTTGATCTTTGTAGTTTTTGTGAAGTCATCCTGTGTAACTCAATATGCTCTTTTCTTATGCTTTGTTTAATAAAGAGGAAGCTAACTGACTGAAGTTCTGCATCTACTTTGGTGTCAGAAAACACAGTCAGGTGTGTCTGTGGACCATAATTCATTGGTCAGAGCAAGGTCTTCTTATGAGTCTATCTAACTGGGATGATGGTCATCATGACCAATACGGGGTACCTGGGTTCCCTCTATATTGTTAATGCCCCCAAGTTAGATGTGTTTCTAAGAGCCAAGCTTAACTCCCTAGAAAGATAGACACTGTCTTTGACTACTTTTCGTGTATCACCTTTCCCACCACCTGTTCTCTTCCTCTTGAGTTAGGCTTCAAAGTCATGGTATGTGACACAACTTGCATGTAGTAACAATTACTCTAGAACAGTCCTTCAAATTCTCCCATAAAGAACACACTATATGAGTTTATGCATAGTGCACCAACCTAGTAAGTCCAACGCAAACCAGATTTTTCCTTCAGTGTTGCAAGAAATTTGTTTCCTTGAGTTTTCTGCCAGATGAAGTGGCTGGCTAGTGTTTAGAACCATGTGGGCTAAATAGGTTTATTTATTATTTTCACTTAGCCTTGCATATTTGAATTTGCACTGGTTAAATGTCATTACTTTGTACCTGGTATGTGTGCCACATGTTGAAGATAACTGATATGAACATGTTGAGTTATCCTGTGATTAAGGCAGAAGGGTTAGGCTATTGTGTACTGCCAAGGATGTCACACAGTAGGGAGGAATTACAGGGTAGAAGCATTTTGCAGCTTGGACAGCTCTTGCATTAGAGTTCCCTGAACTTCCTTTGCTACATGATAGATAAAATAGTATATCATGTTCTGTCATTAACCATTGACTCATTTACTCTGCCTAGTAACAGCTCTCTCAAAGTTGTTTGTTCTTTATCCGTGGGGAGAAAATTTACGTTCTCTGTGTTTATGAAGGATTGTGTTTATGTATGAGATATAAATACTGTATGCCTGCATTTTGTAAAGGCATCAGGATATAGAAGACTTACATATTTCAGTGTGGATTTAGAATATATGCCACTTATTTTTTAACTCTAGATAGTGTGACTTTAGAGACATCACAAACTTTTTAGGCCTCAATTCCTTTATTCCTTTATTTACTTGTTATTGCTAAATGCTTTGCTATCAAATAGAATTTTCTTGCATACATATTGAAAGAACTGTTTTAGACTTAGCTAGACATTTATTCTTTCATCATATAACACTCTTGTGCATATATAAAAAGGAAAATACAAATTGAGGTGTTCTTAAAAGTGTTTTCTATTCAGAATCTATCCTTACTGAATCACTCTTTGACTCAGAGCTGTTGAAGTTTTTTTTTTTTTCAACAATAATTTTAGATTCATGGGGTACATGTGCAGGTTTGTTATCTGGGTACATTACATAATGCTGAAGTTTGGGTGACAAATGATCCCATCACCCAAATACTGAGCATGTACCAATAGTTGGTTTTTAATCCCTTGCCTCTTGCCCTCCTCTAGTAGTCCCCACTGTCTGTTGTTACCATCTTTCTGCCCACGAGTACCCAGTGTTTAGCTCCCACTTATATGTGAGAACATGTAGTATTTGATTTTCTATTCCTGCATTAATTCTCTTAGGATAATGCCCTCTAGTTGCATCCATGTTGCTGCAAAGGTCATTATTTCATTTTTATTTTTATGGCTGCTTAATATTCCATTATACATCTATATTCTATATCTATATATCTCACATTTTCTTTATCCAATTTACCATTTATGGGCACCTAGGTTAATTCCATGTCTGCTATTGTGAATAGCACAACAATGAACATGTGAATGCATGTGTCATTTTGGTAGAACAAATTATTTTCCTTTGGATGTATACCCGGTAATGAAGTTGTTGGGTTGAGTGGCAGTTCTGTTTTATTTGAGAAATCTCCAAACTGCTTTCCACAGTGACTGAATGAATTTACAGTCCCACCAACAGTATTTAAGTGTTCCTGTTTCTCCATATCTATTGTTTTTTGACCTTCTAATAATGACCATTCTGATCGGTGTGAGATGGTATCTCATTGTGGTTTTGATTTGCTTTCCTCTGGTGATTAGTGATGTGGAACTTTTTTAAAAATATGTTTGGCTACTTTTATGTTTTCTTTTGAGTTTTTGTTCATGTTTTTGCCCTTTTTTTAATGGGGTTACTTGTTTCTTTGATTACTGTTTAAGTTCCATATGGATTCTGGACATTAGACCTTTGTCAAATGCATAGTTTGCAAATATTTTCTCCCATTTTGTAGGTTGTCTGTTTACTTTGTTCATAGTTTCTTTTGTTGTGTAGAAGCTCTTTAGTTTAATTAAGTTCCACTTACCAATTTTTGTTTCTGTTGCAATTGCTTTTGAAGACTTAGGCATAAATTCTTTCCCAAGGCTGATGTGCAGAATGCTGTTTTCTAGATTTTCTTCTAGGATTCTTATAGTTTGAGGTCTTACATTTAAACCTTTAATTTATCTTGAGTTTTTTTGTTTGTTTGTTTGTTTGTTTGTTTGCATATGGTGAAAATTAGGGGTCCAGTTTCATTCTTTTACATATGGCTAGCAAACTATCCCATTGCCACTTACTAAATAATGAGTCTTTTCTCCATTGCTTATTTTTGTCAACTTTGTCAAATATTAGATGGTTGTAGCTATGGAGTTTTATTTCTGAGTGCTCTATTCTCTTCCATTGGTCTATGTATCTGTTTTTGTATCAGTAACGTGTTGTTTTGGTTACTGTAGCCTTGTAATGTAGTTTGAAGTGGAGTAAAGTGATGCCTCTGGCTTTGTTCTTTTTGCTTAGGAGTCTTTGGGGTCTTCTAGGTATAGAATTAAAGCATCTGTAAAGAGAGATAGTTTGAATTCTTTGTTTCCTATTTAGATGCCTTTTATTTCTTTCTCTTGCCTGATTACTCTGCCTAACACTTCCAGCACTATACTGAATAGGAGTAGTGAGAGTGGGCACCCTTGTCTCATTCCATTTCTCAAGCGTAATGCTTCCAGTTTTTGCCCATTCATTATGATATTAGCTGTGGCTTATCATAGATGACTGTTATTATTTTAAGGTATGTTCCTTCAATGCTTAGTTCCTTGATGATTTTTATCATGAAAGGATGTTGGATTTTATCAAAAGTTTTTTTTTTTTTCATATCTATTGAGATAATCACATGGTTTTTGCTTTTAATTATGTTTATGTGGTAAATTACATTTATTGATTTGCATATGTTGAACCAACCTTGCATCCCAGGAACAAAGCCTATTTTATCATGGTAAATGAACTTTTTGATGTGCTGTTGGATTTGGTTTGCTGGTATTTCATTCAGGATTTTTGTATCTATGTTTATCAGGGACATTGGCCTCTAGTTAGCTTTTTTCATTGTGTCATTGCTCTATTTTTTTACTTGTAAAATGGAGATACAAGTACTTGCTTTGTAAATTTTATATTTGTTGTAAGGATTAAATAAAACAACATGTGGCAAAATACTTATGTGAAATGAGTGGGACTGCTGAGATGTTTAATTTCCTATGATGAATATATGAATTTTTGTTATACTTTTATAACACTATTTTTTTCTCCTTGATATGAGGTCTTTCTGTTTTGTCCAGGGTGGTCTTGAACTGGTCTTGAACTCCTGGGCTCAAATGATTCTTCTACTTCATCCTGAGTCGCTAAGGCTACAGGTGCCTTCTGTTGCACCCAGCTTAGGATACTATTTTGAACTATTTATTGATATTTCTATGTATGAAAATCTTTTCTAAATATTAGAACAAGCTACTCCATTTTAAGAAAAACCAATTAAAGGAAAAAGAAATCCAACTAACTGTATTAGACAGTATTAGGAAGATTTTACAAACACAAAGGAGAAGGAGCATCAATATGGAAGAAGATTTTAAAACAAAATTTAAAATGATCACAGCACTAAGGCGGTTAGTACTTATTGTTAAGTAAAGGTTATAACTCTCTTGGATGATGCCGAGGAGCTTTGACCAAAGAATTGAGTGGATATGTATGAAATATCAGTTTGTAATATGTGGCATAGAAAATGGGTAATGAACAAAAGGGACTTCACAGTGCATACCTTTGTGTAGCCTTCAGGATTTGGATAGTAAGGAAGATTTGCAGCATCTGTGACTGTGTCACACTTTTCATAAATTTATTGTTTTCAAAGATGGTTGGTCTGCTTTTAGGAGTACTGTTACTAGAGCCATGTTTTGATAATATATTACTCATCCATGTCATCAGATAATTTTTTTATTTTTATTTTTTTTGGAGACAGAGTCTTGCTCTTTTGCCCAGGCCGTACTGCAGTGGCACTATCTCGACTCACTGCAAGCTCTGCCTCCCAGGTTCATGCCATTCTCCTGCCTCAGCCTTCTGAGTAGCTGGGACTACAGGCGCCCGCCACTGCGCCCGGCTAAATTTTTGTATTTTTGGTAGAGACAGGGTTTCACCGTGTTAGCCAGGATGGTCTTGATCTCCTGACCTCGTGATCCTCCCGCCTCAGCCTCCCAAAGTGCTGGGATTACAGGCGTGAGCCACCGTGCCTGGCTGTCATCAGATAATTTTATTATCTCTATGGCACTGTATTACCTTCATGGGGCAACTGGAGTAGTATACAAATTAATCGATTGGGTGGGCAGATACACTAATATATACTCCACCCTTGTAGATGCAGTAAGAGAAAGGGAAATAGGCTTGGTTCATTTTGCCTTAAAATCTGGCAGATTTCCTAGTGGTTCAGATCATCGTTCAATACTACAAATACAAAGAACCTTAAAGAACTTTTAGACTTTTTTTTTTTTTTTCATTTTATGTGTACAGAAAGTACCAAGAAAAGATACTTGCCTAAGGTCACATAGCTAATTTGTTAGAGTTTAGCTTTTGTCTCTGCTCAGCTAACATTCAACAAAAAAATAAAATGAAAATGGAAATATGATAAAATAAATTTGGTACTGTCATTTTCTGGTTTGACTGACCACATTGATCTAGTTAATTGTGAACTTGCCAAGTTTCTATGTTACCTTCAGCTATGAAGGAAACCTGCTGGCATTTACCTTAGAAATGTGAGCTTTCTGTGAGTAAAATAGCATTAAAGTTTATTTTATTTTATTAAAGCACAAGAACATATTTCCTAAAAGTCAGAAAGGTCAGTTATAGTGCAACTATGAAAAGAAAAGTTCGGAAAAGATTATTGTTTTCTAACATGAAATTCTTTCAGTTTTGGAGGGTAGGAATAGCAGTCATTAAAACAGCTCGGAAAATTGTGATTTTGAAGAAAATATTAGGAACTGTAGTTATTTAAATGTAACTACGGTGTTTTTTTCCAAGATGGCAGATAGGAGGCAGTGTGAGTGTGCCTCTCCCACTTGGAAGGACAGAATAGTGGGGAGATTCACACTGGATTTTTTTGCCCCCAAAACCACCACAGAAACTTACCAGGAAAACTGAAAGTATCCACAGAACCTTTGAAAGAAGCAGCAGACTGCAGCCTACTCTGTCAGACAGGCAAAAAACAGAGTGTGGACGGGGGAGAGCCTGCCTCTGAGCAGACATCCCTACCAAGGAATCTGAAAATCCAAATCAGAGGAGAATATCTTATACCTGCCCAGAGCTGGAACAGATTTAGGGAGTGGCATGAAATATATAAGTAGAAGCCACAGCACAAAAGGCCTTGTAGGCATTCCCAGTCTGCAGTGTGAGCCCAGAGAAGCCATTTCTGACTATATCTCATAGAGACCCTCAGGGAAGTCAGCAGATGAACACAGGGAGGGGTTGCAGGGTGAAAGAAGCCTCCAATTGAATTTTGTGATATAATTTTGAGGGGTAAGAACTCCCTTGAACAGAACCCAGGGGTAAGTAGCAATTGCACTGCAGACATGAATGCAGGAGCTGAGTGCCTGGTCTTGTGAGCAGATGGGGAGGGACAAGGGCTGAAAGACATGCTTGCTATATCTGCAGGGGAGCTTATGGCCTGGGGCAGGTCTGAATTCTGTGAATATGCTGCCTGGATCTAAACCTGGCACTGTTGGTGGTGCATTACAGGAGTGAGACCAGCCTCACCAACTGTGTGGAAGCTGGGTGAGGCTTACTATTGCCTACTACTTCCCATTCCCTTTGCACAGCAAAGACAGTTATAATCCTCTCTGGAACATTACCCCAGTGGCCTGAGAACCACCTCTGTCCCTAACAGTGGCCTCAACAGGCCCTGCCCAAGGAGAGTCTGAGCTCAGACTTGCCTAATCCTGCCTCCACCTGATGGCATTTCTCTACCCACCCTGTAGCTTTACATGAAGAACATAAACTTTTGGGGGCTTTGTGGCCCTGCCCATCACCTGAGACACCAGAATACTTCCCCTGGACAACTTACAGCAAGCTCAAATCCCATTGCTACCACCAAAGCTGGTGCTCTCTTGAAAACACCACCTCCTGGCTGGAGGCCAACCGACTCAGGTCCTTACAGCACCTCTTGGCAGAATAACACTGCACCTGGGAAGGAGAAAATGGCTGTGGGATCTCAGCTAACACTACTGCCTGAAACACCCTGGCTGACAAAAGATCCTGAGTCTGTCCACAGGATAGGTTTACAACTAGTATAACCAGCCTTCAAGAAAGCCAGCACACACACTAAGATCCTTTCTACAACCAGTAATCTCGCAGAGTCTATATCACTCCCCTGCCACCTCCGGTAGAGCCTCTGCTGGTATCCACTGCTAGGAGGCCTGAAGACAGGTCATATCACTGAATCTTTTGCAGGCATTACCTAGCCCCAGCCTGGAGCCTGGTAGCTCCACTGGGTGGCTAGACCCAGAATAAGAATCACTGTAGTCTGGCTCTCAGGAAGTACCATTCCTAGGGAAAGAGGGAGAGTACCTCATCAAAGGAATACCCTGTGGGACAATAGAATCTGAATAGCAGGACTTGAGTTCCAGATATTTTTGCTGGTGGGAAGTTTCTTATAGCAGAGACACAATTGCAGTGCTGGCCACAGTAGGGAAAGTCTGCATCTCTACCCCAACAGGCAGGCAGCCTCTGTGATGGTGAAGGGCCTTGGAGAAAGAGTTCTTGTTCCCTGCATTGTACGTCACTGCAGACACAGCTGGGGCTTCTCCTGTGAGAATGCAGTGTGGTTGCAGACCCACAAGAGAGAGATGCTCTTCAGATTTAGGTCTGCACGAGAGGCAGTCACAATTCCTCTCTACTTGGAACATCGATATCCCTACAGATGAAAGGAGGTGCCTGTGTAATCTGAATAGTCAGAACACTGGAACAGGAGTGAAACTGGGAGGTAGATAGCTTTTCTGCTGACCTGGCAGGGGAGCTGAGGTAGTTCCCAACCTTTACCCTGACAAAACCACAGTACATCTAATTGAGAGCTCCTCCAGCCACCTTCATCAGGATTGGGACCGCTGCTCACCATTGGGTATTACATCTACCCACTTGCTTTAGCTATAACCAATGCCTACCCAGAGATATCTCCCCTATTGGCCTGAAGCCTGAATCATCAACGCAATAAATAAAATACTAGGGAAAAATTAAGTAAATAAATATATAAATATACACCATGACAGAATGAGATAAGCATCAAGAGATCCCTGCCATTCCAATCCTGTAGAAGATGATGAACTTGTCCACACAACACGTACATAACTACTACAACCAGCAGTTTGGAAAACCAGCACACAACGATTCTATATAATAAAGGAACTCATATAGAACCTTCATCCCTACAAGTACCAAGAATCAAATTAGGCTAAAATAAATTTTAAGCATCGAAGTCAGAAGAATAAGAAGAGGAAGAGAGGGAGGGAAAGGAGAAGGAGGAGGGAGAGGAGGAGGAGGAAACAGTTCAATCAAAAATAAATCCAAGGATAATTTGAAGAAATATTCTACCCAAATGAGAAGGAACAAGAAAAGTACTTCTGGTAATATGACAAACCAGGGTTGTATAGTACCCCCAAAAGATCACACTAGCTCCCCAGCAATGGATCAATACCAAGAATAAATCTCTGAAATGCCAGATAAAGAATTCAGAAACTTGATTATTAACCTACTCAAGGAGATACTGGAGAAAGGTGAAAACCAATGAAAAGAAATTAAAAAAAAAAAAAAATCCAGGATATAAATAGAAAAATTTCCAGAGGAATAGATACCATAAGGAAAAAACAATCAGAACTTTTGAAAATAAAATGCACACTTAGGAAAATGCAAAATGCAGTGGAAAGTTTCAGCAATAGATTAGAACAAGTGGAAGAAAGAATTTGAGAGTTCAAAGGCAAGGCTTTTAAATTAACTCAATCAGATTAAGACAAAAAAGAATGAAAAATAAAAAGAATCAAGTCTCCAAGCAACCAAACCTAATAATAATTAGTGTTCCTGAGAAAGGAGAGACATCTAAAAGTTTGGAAAACTTATTTGATGGAATATTTGAGGAAAAACTTCCCTGACCTTACTAGAGATCTAGACATCCAAATACAAGAAGCTCACAGAACTCCTGGGAAATTCATTCCAAAAAGATCATCACCAATACACAAAGTCATCAGGCTATCTAAAGTCAAGGTGAAGGAAAGAATCTTAACAGCTGTGAGACAAAAGCATTAGGTAATCTATAAAGGAAAGCCTATCAGACTTAGAGTGTATTTTTCAGCAGAAACCTTATAAGCCAGAATGGATTGAGGTCCTATCTTTAGCCTCCTTATACAAAAGAACTCTCAGCTAAGAATTTTGTTTCCAGCAAAACTAAACTTCATAAATGAGGGAGAGATAAAGTATTTTTCAGACAAATGCTGATGGAATTTGCCACTACTGAACAAGCAGTACAAGAAACGTTAAAAGGAGTTTTAAGTCTCAATAAAAAACTAATTATACATCAAAATAGAACTTTCTTAAAACATAAATCTCACAAGGCCTATAAAGCTGTAATAACAATGATAAAAACAAAGTATCTAGGCAACAACTAACATGATGAATAGAATAGTACCTCACATCTTAATACTAATATTGAATGTAAATGGCCTAAATGCTCCATTTAAAATATATAGAATGGCAGAATAGATAAAAACCCATCAATCAAATATATGCTGTCTTTAAGAGACTCACCTAACACATAAGCACTCACATAAACTTAAGGTAAAGGGTAGAAAAATATATTCCACACAGATGGAAACCAGAAGTGAGCAGAAGTAGCTATTCTTGTATCAGATAAAATAGACTTTAAAGCAACAACAGTAAAAAACAAAATCAAAGAAGGACATTATATAATGATAAAAGGATTGCTCCAACAAGAAGATATCACAATTCCAAATTATTTGTACCTAATGCTGGAGCTCTCTAATTTACAAAACAATTACTGCTCAACCTAAGAAATGAGATAGACAGCAGCACAATAATAATGGGATACTTTAAGACTCCACTGACAGCACTAGACAGATCATCAAGACAGAAAGTCAACAAAGAAACAATGGACTTAAATTATACTCTAGAACAAATGGACTGAACAGATAATTACAGAACATTCTTTCCAACAACTGCAGAATATACATTCTATTCATCAGCACATGGAACATTCTCCAAGACAGACCACAAAACAAGTCTAAATAAATTTAAGAAAATCAAAATTGTATTGGGTATTTTCTCAGACAACAGTGGAATAAAGCTGATAGCAGCTCCAAAAAAAAGCCCTAAACCATACAAATACATGGAAGTTAAATATTTGCTCTTCAATGATTTTTGGGTTAATATTGAAATCAAAATGGAAATTTAAAAATTCTTTGAATTTGAATTCTTTGAATAATAGTGACACGACTTATCAAAACCTCTGGGATACAGCAAAAGTTGTGCTAAGCCATATATGACAAACTCAAAGCCAATATCATATTGAATGGGGAAAAGTTGAAAGTGTTTCCTCTGAGAACTGAAACAGGACAAGAATGCCCACTTTCACCATTTCTGTTCAACATAGTACTAGAAGTCCTGGCCAGAGCTATCATATGAGAAAAAGAAAGAAAGGACGTAAAAATTGGAAAAGAGGAAGTCACACTCTTGTTTTTATCTGCAATATGATTGTATACCTACAAACCCTAAAGACTCAAAAAGAGCTCCTAGATTTGATAAATTCAGTAAAGTTTCAGGATACAAAATAAATGTACACAAATCTGTAGCACTGTTATATGCCACCAGTGACCAAGCTGAGAACCAAATCAAGAACTCAATTCTTTTTACAACAGCTGCAAAAAATAAAATAAAATAAAATAAAATACTTGGGAATATATTTAACCAAGGAAGTGAAAGATCTCTATAAGAAAAACTACAAAACACTGCTGAAAGAAATCAGAGATGACCCAAACAAATGGAAACACATCCTATGCTCAGGGATGGCTAGAATCAATATTGCAAAAATGACCATACTGCCCAAAGAAATCTACAGATTCAATGCAATTCCCATCAAAATACCATAATCATTCTTCCCAGAACTAGAAAAACAATCCTAAAATTTATGTGGAACCAAAAAGAGCCCTCATAGCCAAAACAACACTAAGCAAAAAGAACAAATCTAGAGGCATCACATTACCTGACCTCAAATTATACTACAAGGCTATAGATACTAAAACAGCATGGTGGTATAAAAATAGGCAGGCAGACCAGTGAAACAGAATATAGAACCCAGAAATAAAGGCAAATATTTACAACCAGCAGATCTTCAACAAAGCATACAACATGAATTGGGGAAAGGACACCTTATTCAATAAGTGGTGCTGGAAAATCTGTGAAGTTCACATGTAGAAGAATGAAACTGGATCCTCATCTCTCACCTTACACAAACTCAACTCAAGATGGATCAAATACTTAAGTCTATGACCTGAAGCCATGAAAATTCTAGAAGATGACATCAGAAAAACTCTTTTAGATATTGTCTTGGGCAAAGAATCCATGAGTAAGACCATACAAGCAAATGCAAAAAAAAACCCAAATAAATAAACAGGACCTAATTTAACTAAAAAGCTTCTGCACAGCAAAAGAAATAATCAGCAGAGTAAACTGACAACCCACAGATTGGGAAAAATATTTGGAAACTGCATCTGACAAAGGACTAATATCCAGAATCTATGAGGAACTCAATTCAGCAAGAAAAAACAAATAATTTTATCAAAAAGTGAGCAAAGGACATGAATAGATGGTTCTCAAAAGAAGATATACAAACAGCCAATAAACATGAAAAATTTGCAGCATCACTAATTATCAGGGAAATGCAAATTAAAACCACAGTGTGATATCACCTCAGTTTTGCAAGAATGGGCATAAATAAAAAGTCAAAAATAATAAATGTTGGTATGGATGTGGTGAAAGGGAGTACTTTTACACTGCTGGGAGGAATGTAAACTAGTAACACCACTATGGAAAACAGTATGGAGATTCTTTAAAGAAAACTAAAAGTAGAACTACCATTCAATCCAGCAATCACACTACTGGATAACTAGCCAAAGGAAAAGACATCATTATATAAAAAAGGCACATGCATATGCATATTTATAGCAGCACAATTTGCAATTGCAAAGATATTGAACCCACCTAAGTGCCCATCAACCAACAAGTGGATAAAATATGTGAATATACACCATGGAATACTACTCATCTATTAAAAGGAATAAAATAGTGTCTTTTGGAGCTGGAGGCCATTATTCTAACTGAAGTAACTCAGGAATGGAATACCAAATATCATATCTTCTCACTTACAAGTGGGAGTTAAGCTATGAGGATGCAAAAGCATAAGAATGATATAATGGACTTTGGGGACTTGAGGGGAGAAGGTTGAGAAGGGGTTGAGGGATAAAAGACTACACACTGGGTACAGTGTACACTGCTCAGGTGACAGGTACACCAAAATCTCAGAAATTGCTACTAAAGAATTTATCAGTGTAACCAAATGTCACCTGTACTCCCAAAACTATTGAAATAGAAATTTTAAAACATAGCTAAAAATTGTTTCATACTTCTTTCAAGCGATACAGCCTAATTTTTCTCCCTTGTGGGCTGGACTTAGTCTTCTAACAAATGGAATAAAGCAGAAGTAATGATGTATGACTTTGGAGACTAGATCACATAAAAAAGCACTATAGCTTCCTTCCTAATACCTATCTGGTGTTGCTTAGTCTGGGTTAAGTGAGCTTTCAGGTTGTGAGGAGTCTATGGAGAGGACCTATGGTGAGGACCTTGTAGCAAAGAACTGAAGTTGCCTGCCAACAGCTAGCAGAGAACTGAGGCACCTGGCCAGTAGTCGTGTAAGTGTGCTGTGTTGAGAGCAGATCCTCTGGTCCCGGTCATGCCTTCAGATGGTGGTAGATCCTGCTGACATCCTGACTAAACCTACCTGAGACAGCCTGCGCCAGAACCACCCAGTGAAGTCTAAAGTGATCTACCAACTCATTCTGGTTTGCCTAGAACTTTCCTGGTGTGATCACTTAAAGTCGTGTTTCCTAAGAATCCTCTAAGTTGTGGGAAAACCAGATGGTTTGTCACCCTAATCTTTCCTAAATTCCTGACCCACAGAAACTGAAACACCCAAATTGATTTTAAGTCACTAAGTTTTTTGTTAATGTATTACATGGCAACAGATGCTGAGACAAAAGTCATGGTTTTCTACTTATTGGCACATCAAAATTTAGAAAATTAAGAGTTGTCTCAGATACTCATTTATACAATTTGAACTTTAGATTCTGACTCTAGCCTTCATGATCTAACAAAAAATTGGCTACAAATCCAATAATTTTACCTATTGTCTTATTCCCTAATGATTATTGGAATGCATTTCTTTTTTTCTCTAAATTTTATGGTTGTTTTGATACCTGGTGTATGTGTGTACGGTGTGTGTATGTGTGTGTGTGTATATATATGTGTGTATATATGTATATATATGTGTGTGTATATATTTATGTGTGTGTATATATATGTATATACACACATGCATATATATGTATGTATATATGTATTTGTGTGTTTATGTATGTGTGTGTGTATATACCAGGGTCTCACTCTGTCACTCAGGCTGAGTGCAGTGGCACGATCCTGGCTCACTGTAACCTCAAACTCCCAGGCTCAAGTGATCTTTCCACCTCAGCCTCTTGAGTAGCTGGAACTACAGGAGCATGCCACCATGTCTGGCTAATTTTTAATTTTTTTGTACAGATATTTTTAATTTTTTTGTAGAGACAGGGTCTTACTGTGTTGCTCAGGCTGGTCTCCAACTCCTAGACTCAAGTGATCCTCCCATGTTAGCCTCCAAAAGTGTTGGGATTATAGGTGTGAGCCACCACATTCAGCCAAATATCTGTTAAATATTGATCACATTTCTAAAAGTATTACTCAATATATTGTATACAGACTACATGCTTTACAATCATCTGGAGAATTTGTTAAAAATGCACATTCTTGGCCCCACTTCAGACCCACTGATTAGAATTTCTGGGGGTGTGGAACAGAATTTTGTGTGCTTATTAGGCCTTGTAGGTGGTTCTTAGATACTGACTTAAGAGAAATGATTGAAAAATTCTGCTATTGACTACCAACTTTCAAGCTGGTAGAAATAATATTTTGACTATAATATGCTATGAACGAGCTGTTATTGATAACAAGGTTACAATTACCCTTGGGTTTTAGTCTTCCTAACTTCACTGGGGAAAGGAGAGGAATATGTACTGACAGAGCAGATGGATGAGTTCAATGATTGCTTTCAGGAGATGGATAATAGGTCAGCAAACATGCTGTGGACTCATATTGGGAAGTGCCTTGTGTTATCTGGTATTGGGAGCTGAGGAAAACAATGAAAAGCCCCCTGGCTGAAAAGTCTTGGTGCATATTTCCCTTTTCTGTGAAGCTATACAGACATCACAAGGCCCAACTAATCTGTTACAAATTCAAACAACTACAACTGGAGTCAGGTTGTTTTTGAAGGGAGATGAGCAAAAGGAAGACAAATTGAGGAGGTGCGGGAGTACCAAAATGAGAAAAGCGATTGCAGTTCCAGCATAATGACAAATGTGAATAATAAGCACGCCCCCTTTGTGGTGTGCACATTGTTGCTAATGAAACACTTTACAGATTGTACAAATAACATGTCCATCACGAAGGAGGGGGGAATATGCCGAAGTCAAATAATTAGAGAAGGCAACACTTTCCAGGAAGATGCAATACAGCAGAAGCAACAGATGGAAGCTAATGGAAGAAAAGGAAAAGAGAGACTATGAGATGCTTCTTGTGCTAATAAAAACAAAGTGCAGGAGGTCAAGGGGATGGAACAGAGCAGGAAGGAAGTGACTTGCAAATTGCAAATTTTTCTCTTTGATGCATACAGCATAGAATTGATTAGCTTCAGTTTAATTTAATTTAACTCAGTTCAACATTATTAACTCTGCAATGCACTCCACTTAGGCACTGAGATTATCCAAGAATGAGTAAGGCAAGATTCATTTCCTCAAGGAGTTTACAATCTAGCAGGGAGGAGTGGAGATGGGTGAATACATGCATAAACAACTAGTGATAATTATACCTGTTTCTCTTAGGAGATATATGTCATGCCCTGCATTGTATCCTGAAGAATATCTTCTGTGACCTCTGTGTATAAAGGATAAAATAATCTATGCAACTTATCTAATTTGTCTGCAAAATTCAAACTTTTTTTGTTGAGTTATCATCTCAGATTTTCTAAATTTCTTCTCTTTATGCCTTTAGAGTAAAAATATTAGAGGAATTTGTTTAATGAAAACTGTTTAGAGAAAATAATTCCTTCTGACACCTATTATTTAAATGATACCAGGTATTTATAAGCATATAGATTTCTCATTAACCTAATAATTATATGGAGTAGCTATTGTTGTCCACATTTTAGAGATGATGAAAAGAGGCTGAGATACTTTAAACTAAGTATGTTGCTCAAGGTCATACAACTAGTAAGGGTAGAGATGCAGTTGTAACCCACATCTTTCTAATATCATTAGCATGCCCTCTTAAAATTCTTTATGTTGCCTTTTGAGGTAGCATGGAAGTAGAAAGAAATAAGTGCTAAGTGTATGTATAAATAAATTATAGGCTTCCAAATGAAGAGGCATTTCTTTTTTCTGACATGGGATTAGACAATCCAAAGGCACGGTGGCAACTGAATTAGGTGTTGAAGGATGAGAGGGATTTTAATAAAGACTTGAGAATTGAAGGAGCAACAGGAGCAAAAATGTCAAGACACACAAGCTAAAGGTGTGTTTTGAAATTGACTAGCATACAGTGTTACATACAGAGGAATCAGACTAGAATGATTATTTGCAATTGATTATTTTTAAAACCCATGGTAAGAACTTGGGGTTTTATTCTGGAAGCAATGAGGAGGCCATAGAGTTTTTGAGGAGAGAGATGAAATAATGAGATCTATGTGGTTGGTAAGGGATAGGAATATTATGGGCAAAGCGGCAAATGGTTAGAGTTTGTCAGGCTGATTAGAAGGCTATTGAATTAGTCTAGGTTAAAATAAAACAAACAAAAACCAAGAGCATATTTAAGATATTAACAAATGTTGCAAAACCCCCCAGAATTATTAGGATTTTCTGAATATCTGGATGCAGTGGATGAAGAATAGAAAGCTGTTAAAGATGACTTTAAAATGTGTGCTTGTAATTAGAATAGAAGCACTTTATTAAATGAGATAGAAAACCTCAGCAGAGAGGCAATTTTCCAGAAGAGGAAGCTAAAGAGTTCATTATACTAAAATTGAGTTTTAGAAATGTATGGAAAACAGCTGGAAATATTATTCCAGAGATCAGGAGAGAAAGAAAGTCTTATGATATAGATGGGAGCATTTATGGTCATTGGATGATTTGGGAGATTATTTTGTCTGTAGAAAACTGGAGGAAAAAACAGGAACATTCACTTCCCTGAGATTGCATGTCCTCTAAGTTATTATAAAAATTAATCTCAATCAACGTTTAATGAGGAAAAGGCATAGGCTGTGGCCATTACAAGCCTTCCATTCAAGAAGGAGAAAGAAATAATTCAAATTCTATAAATATTCTGTGAATACCCATGGATATCTCTTAAAATTAGAGATTTATAACCCCTGAGGGGCCTTAGTAAAAATGCAACATTACACAGGCTGGGAATGTCAGAATTCCTTGAAACTTTGCAAAATTATAGCAATGAGAGAAATCTAACATTATTGACTCCATCTTGCTTCATAAGCTAACTGATTTTGCTTAATCTTGTACATAGGTCGGGCTAACTGTGGGAGGAATTTAGTTCACAGTTCTACCTTAGAGCAAGGATAATAATAGTCCCTTCCCAAAACTAACAACCTCCTTGTTCAGGGACTAAAACTGCCTTTGTGGAACCAATACAAGGCCACAAGCTTAGAATTATAATAGAGGCCTGAATTCTGCTAAGGTATAGGCATAGTTAAACAATAACTAGTCATTGTTCCCTAACTTGCTTTTTATAATTGCATACCACTCAGGAATCACATAGCTGGTGGTCACAAGATTTGTAACTTCCCCAGTTGCTCCTATAGATGACACTGCTATTGCGAAACTTAAGACTGGTGTTGAAGATATTTTTCAGACTTTGCATTCTGGTGGACCAGCTGATGCCACCTAGACCAGGGACCCATATCTAGAAACTGACTCAACTGGTTCTGTGACCCCAACCTAGGAACTGACTCAGCACACAAAGACAGTTTTGAACCCCCTGGGATTTCATCCCCATCCCAACCAATCAGCAGTGCCCATTATGTAGTACCCTGCCCACCAAACTATCCCTGAAAACCTTAGTCTCCAAATTCTCTGGGAGTGGGATTTGAGAAATATCTCCTGTTCTCCTTGCTTGGCTGCCTTGTGATAATCAAACTCTCTCTCTGCTGTCATACCTGCTGTCTTGGTGTATTGTATTTTTCTGTGCAGCACACAGGAATAACCCATTGGGCTGTAGCATCATGGGTGCCTTTTTTTCAGTCCATATTCAGGCTTGAATCAAGCCTGAGGATAGGATGATGTGGGCACTTCCATAGTTCAGTATTCACACCCTACAATTTTTGCTGCCTCTTACAGTTGTACTCAGTTGAAGAGTGATTTTGGCAAGTATATTGCTTCATGCTCTGTCTTTGAAATCTTGGTGTTATTCTCTCTTAAGAAATTTATAAGTAGAAACAGCACGTATCACAATTGAAAATCGTGTCTTTTCTCTCCAATATTAAAACGAAGAGTTTTTTTGCAGCTGTCATTTCAAAAACTAATTATCTTTTTTGTCATATGTGTAGCATATTATCACATTATTTTAGGAACACTAGGAGTACTATTTTAAATTTTATGCTATAATGCCATGAGTATAATTATTATAACTATTTCTTTACTTATTTTTACTTTTTTGAGACAGAGTCTTGCTCTGTTGCCCAGGCGGCAGTGTAGTGGCATAATATTAGCTCACTGCAATCTCTATCTCCCGGGTTCAAGCGATTCTTGTGCCTCAACTTCCTGAGTAGCTGGGACTACAGGCATGTGCCATAACACCTGGATAACTTTTGCATTTTTAGTAGAAATGGGGTTTCACCATGTTGGCCAGTCTGGTCTTGAACTCCTGGGCTCAAGTGATCCCCCAGCCTTGGCTTCCCACAGTACTAGAATTACAGGCATGAGATACCATGCCCAGCCTAATTTTTATAATTATTTAAAATCTGTTCTGATGAAGTTTAAATGGACATAATTTGTAATGAAAGGAAGTGTTCTGTTTATGGCAAGTCTGACTAACAGATGTTAGTTTCAGAAGTTTAGGAATAGTGAAATTCCTCCATTAGTTTATAGATGCCCTGTACATTACCAAAAGGATATCCAAAAAATTTGCATTATCTGACTTATATCTTCTAAGTACTATCTTTATGACTTTTCTGAATAGCTTTTTGAGTCCATAAACAACCAGGAATTAAAAGACTAGCAGAAATGTTTGATGGTGGCTGTCGTAGGCAATCGGCTGTTCACTCATCAAATATGGAGCCATTTCAGAGCTTTAGTGCCTCTGGAACAGAAGTGACATAAGAATGCCTCCTAGGTATTTTAGATGTGACTAAGTATACTTTTTTTTCAAGGTCAGGCAGGCATTCCATTTTTAAGTTCTGGGAAAGAGAACTTTTGTTATTACAATCTAGTTACAAGATAACCCCTGCAGGATGCTTATAATTGCACATTTTTAGCTCTCAGGCAATGAATGTTCTCAACTGATTAGCTGACCACAAGTAAGTCAAATCTTTATTTCATTCATGAGGCAACTTGTATTTCATTAGGTTTTAATACTTTGCTTTGGACGTGTGTACTGACAGGAACTCGGTGTCTTATGGCTACTTCTAATTCTTGAACCAGTGATTCTAATGAGATTATTTGTCTTAAATGGGTCTCATTTTACTTACATTATATAACATAATAAGGGCCTAATAGTATCAAAAATATTTGAAATAGTGTTTTCAGTATGGATGTTATTAACTTCTCTTGAAAATGTGGTCTGTTTTCTCATGAGAGTGATTAAATGGTGAGTTATCAAAAACGGCAATAGAGTGAGAGCTTCAAATTTGGGCTTTAACGACAGGCAGACCTGTACTGAAGCCAATTCTGTCATTTACTGAGTCGAGTTGGTCAAATTATTTGAACTGTAGAAATTCTCAATTCCAGTAACATAATTACCTCATGGGGTTGGGAGGCTTAAATGAGAAAATGCATATAAAGCATTAATTTGAAAAGTGAGGTTATTGGGGTTTGTGTCTCTTGATCATTCATTTGCTGCAGGAAATTTTATTAATCTCTGATAAGGAAAGTAGCCAAGAGGCAGAGCTATTCATGCATGATGCACTCTTCCCACACAATACAGAAGGTATACTGGGTTTGGAATAGGTAGAGTTGTGATGTGCAGGAAGGAAACACTATTTGCACCTACCAATTTCAGGAAACATGGTACTTAAGGGAACACATGGAAAGAGGAATCCAAGATTCTCAGTTAAACACAAGAGCAGGGTTGCAGAGGTTTCATAAATGAGTACACCTAACTTCAAACACCTGGGCAAATAAGTTATGAAAAAAGTGTTTTTATTCAGTGGCTACTATGTATAATGTGTTACGTTAGAAATATCATTGTAGTCTCCCAATCCTATAATATAAAAATCATTACATCAATAATGGAGATAAATTTCCTAAAATTTAGAAAATTTAATTTTCCTAAGATTCACATCTAAAAAAATTTAACATCATGAAGGGAGATGAAATTTCCTCTCTAATATTGCCTCCCTGACCTGCTTCTATGTTTTAGACATGGGATTATAAGAAATGGATCAAGAAAGAGTATTCTCTTCCCACTGGAGGATGACTTGGCTGAAAGAGATCTGTCAGAAGAGTCAAGGTAGTTTCTTCAGTATTTGCATAGAGACCCCTTCCTAGCTTGCCTGTTTAAGGTTCCAGGCCCCCATTAATCTGTAGAGGCCATGGCAACAGCCCACGAAAGTGCAGCAAACAGTGCTGCATGGGGCCTGCACAGGACAAATCGGAACACTACATGGTCATCTAAGGCTATAAACAGGTTTTGGGGAAGGAAAGTTCTCTAAATCTTGAAGGGTTGGAAACAATAAATAGATCTCAGACAAGACAGACTGTGGCCAGACCAGTGAAGAAATGAAGAACACTTTCCCTTGCTTATATACCATCCATTATGTTCTTTGGGCACCATTCTGTTTTGCTTTGTTTGCCAGGGGTTTCTAAGCAAAATTATCTCAACAGATGTACAAGTAGCCCATGGGTTTTTCAAGAGGTAACGAAATAGCCTTGCTAACTGTCAGTGTACTAAGATGTTCCAAATACACAACTTCATGTTGTTCTAGGGGCTGGGATGGTAACAGCTGGCCCAACTGGCTTCTTAGTCCAGGGAGATTACAGTGAAGGGAAACAGAAAAGTTGTCAGTGGCTCTGCATGTGACTTCTCCCTTCCCTAGTCACATACTTACCTCTCTTATCAATTTAATGCTCAAAAATATTTTTTTAGGCATTAAGAGTCCTGGAAAATATTCTAAATTCTGGGACAATTCAGAAAATGTCCCTGCTCTCATGGCACTTGAGTTTGTGACTGGAAGATAGATACTATCAACAGACACATCGAGCTGTAAAACAATTCTAGCTAATGATAAGCACATTTGAAGAAAAATAAAGGTAAGGAAGAAATCAGAGCGCAACTGAAGAGAGGTGGCTGAGGGACGAGGGCAAAGGTTATGGTTAAGCTGAGGTGATTAGGGAAGGTTTGAGGATATGGAAGCTGCAGTTTGAAAAGATGCTCTGGGAGAAAAGGAAGAAGAGGCAGAGTGGAGAGTGTGGGATTGCTTATGGAAGATTAGAGAGTGATAATTCCAGGGTCATGCCATTGCGTGGGAGAAGTAGACAGAAGTAGAGAGAAGTGGCAGAAACTTGCAAAAGAAACACAGAGACAAGCTTAGATAATCAAATATGTGCAGCTGTGTTTTGGTCTCAGTGTTTTCTTCTTACTCATAACAAATAAAGTTAGATTAATTTAGTAGCACATTTTCATCATCAGAATATATCCCCCCCACCAACCCCTGGTACTTTCTTCTTTCCTTCCAGAAGGGTGTATTGTTGGAGATGTTAATTTAACCAGAAAAGCTGAAACCGACAATGTGGAACGTTCATTTGCTTGCAATTGAGGCCCTGAATATTACAAAACCCATTTGTGACAGGTCTAATATGTCTCTCTTTACTGGTAAATTATCATTTATCCTGCAAGGTGTGAGAACTTAATCCTTTGCATTTAAGGAGCTCATAGCTTGAGCACTGCAATGATCAACCCATTAATTCTTTTTCTTGAGAGACTAAAAAAAAGTGCTTAAAATGTGCCCATGTCCTTTTCTTGGTGTCACCATAGTCTTAACTCTGCTGACTGAGGTTTAACCGACTTGTGATGTATTTTCTCTCTGGTCTTCTTGATGTTGCTACTGTGTTGGGCAGAGCTTTGCTCATTCAGCACCTTAATAAAGCAAAACAAAATATTTCACTTTGTATTTCCACAAGTTCAAATATCTTAGGAGGTGGCAGGAAATAATGGAAAGAGTAAGGATGTTTAGAATCAGACCATTTTGGGTTCTAACTGTACAGTGACATCATTTACTAGCTATTTGAGCTTGAACAAGTCATTTTAACTCCCTGAGCCTCAGCTTCCTCTTGCCCAAAATGCAGCAATAAGTGCTACCTTGTTTGTTCGTATTAAGGACGATATAGAATATGGTACCTGGATGTCAGGCCCTGGGAAGTGATTAAGTCATTCAGTTGTATTAACCCATCCTTTAAAATTTAACATTAATCAATATTAGTTTATTAACATCACCCATTATACATTAAATAGGCCAGCATCCCTCCTAGTATCTTTCAGGATCTGAGTATTTGCATGTTTTACCTGAGCCCTTCTGGCCTTAATCCCTGGTTCTGCCTCACTGTTGACCTCAGATCTGCCTAACAGTTTGGTCTGCTCCCCCACTTTTTTTCTGTTCTTACCTGGAGAAAATTAAAAACAAAAAAACAAAAACTTCAGTATGCTGATCAGCTTTCTCTGGTTTTGTTAAAGAATACTATATTAGTCTGTTCTCATACTGCTGTAAAGAACTATCTGAGACTGGGTAGTTTATGAAGAAAAGGTTTAATTGACTCACAGTTCCACAGGGATGAGGAGACCTCAGGAAACTGACAGTCATGGTGGAAGGTGAAGGGGAAGTAAGTCCCCTGTTTCACATAGTGGCAGGAGAGAGTGAGAGCAAAGGGGAAGGTGCCAAAACTTTTAAACAACCGGATCTCATGAGAACTCTATCATGAGACAGCACTACGGTTATGTTGCGAAACTATTGGAAACTCCCTCCATGATCCAATCACTTTCCACCAGGACCCTCCCCGGACATGTGGGGATTACAGTGTGACATGAGATTTGGGTGGAAACACAACGCCAAACCATATCAAATGCATTTTTCAAAAAGGTAAAAACTGTGTTTTTTTTTTTTCTCCGTAGGAGCCCATTCCTGGCTTATCCTGGTCATGCACAGATAGACTATTTTCACAGTATCTAAATTGTTCATCAATGATACAGCATCACTAAATGGAGATCTGTTCTTTCTTCCCAGAGGAATAATACTGCATCGTCCTTTCCCTTTTTCTGTCATGTTAAATACTTGGCACATTGTACACATTCAATAATTACTACTTCCCCTTTACCCTTCCTGACTTGTTCTTCAATTCTCAGCTCAGATTCTATGGCTGTTACATGCTTTGCATTGTTTCCCTGAGCTAAAAGTATTCTTCCCACTCTGAATTTTCACATCTTTGTACTGCAACTGCTCCATCACAACAATAAGAATGTTAAATGTCCTGAGAGATGCTGGTGCTTTGCCTCCCCTACTTCTTGAAGCTATGCAAAGGACTACTTTTAGTGTCTCTAAGTAAGCAGTCTTCAAACTTTTTGGAACCAGGGACCGGCTTCATGAAAGACAGTTTTTCCACAGACTGGGGGCAGGAGATTGTTTTGGGATGATTCAAGCACATTACATTTATTGTGTACTTTATTTCTATTATCATTACATTGTTTTATATAATGAAATAATTATGCAACTTACCATATTGTAGAATCAGTGTGAGCACTGAGCTTGTTTTCCTTCAATTAGGTAGTTCCCATCTGGGGGTGATGAGAGAGAGTGACAGATCATCAGGTATTAGATTCTCATAGTGAGTGTGCAACCTAGATCCCTTGCGTGTGTGGTTCACAATAGGGTTTATGCTCTGTGAGATTCTAATGCCACTGCTGATCTGACAGGAGGTAGAACTCAGGTGGTAATGCAAGCGATGGGGAGTGGCAGCAACTACAGAGGAAGCTTCACTTCCTCACCCGCCACTCACCTCCTGCTGTTTGGCCCGATTCCTATCAGGCCACAGATGGGTACCTGGGGATTGGGAACTCCTGCTCTAAATATCCTCACAGAATCTACCACAGATAATTGAACTTATTTTGTTCGTATGCAAGGTTGAACTAACTCAAGGAAAATAGAGTGATAAAGTGAAATTATGGCTTCAGGTATATTTGTATTTTGATCATCCCTAAATCTCAATTTAGCATCAGAATGTGACTGAAAAAAATAAGAGTCAATGGCATAGAATTTGAAAGGAAGCAGAGAAGATAAGACAAGAAGTCCTTTGAAATCTTTCTAATTACAGGTTTTGTTGAGAAGATAAAAATTACTTTTACTTAGGGAGTGAGATCAAGACAGGGAGGTTATTTAATTGCATTTCATAAAATAGAAAAAGAATCTTATTGTTTCTCAACCTGTTTGTCATTGTTATAAGCAGTCATGTAGAACTGTATTTCTCAAAGTGGGTTTCATGGTCTACCTGCATTAAAATCATCTGAGGGCCTGTTAAAGTAGCTTTTCAAAGTAGTTTATTTATTTATTTATTTTTTGGCATCACCCTCTTAAATCAGAATATCTCAGGGTGAGTTGGGGGTATATCTCTCAAGAGTCTGAAATTTTATTGTAGACCTCAGGTGATTTTTAGTCCTGCTGAAATATGAAAACTTGGCCATAGAAAATGCATTATTTTTATATTCAAGGAAAATATTAAGGGACTCTTTCTAGTATGGCCAGAAGCAGTGCAGTTCAGTGAAAATAGCAGAAATTGCAGTGCCACAGCTTCCAGAAGACCTAGGGTTTGACCAGTGCTTTTTTTTTTTTTTTTTTTTTTTTTTTTTTGAGACAGAGTTTTGCTTTGTCGCCCAGGCTGGAGTGCAGTGGCACGATCTTGGCTCACTGCAAACTCTGCCTCCTGGGTTCACGCCATTCTCCTGCCTCAGCCTCCTGAGTAACTGGGACTACAGGTGTCTGCCACCACATCCGGCTAATTTTTTGTATTTTTAGTAGAGACAGGGTTTCACTGTGTTAGCCAGGATGGTCTTGATCTCCTGACCTCATGATTCACCCACCTCGGCCTCCCAAAGTGCTAAGATTACACGCGCAAACCACCGCACCCGGCGTGACCAATGCTTTTTCATGAACTAGCAGATCACTGGGTAAGTCTTCAAACCTCACTGACTTAAAATTTTTTGAGAGACAGTGTTGAACTAAATGATCTCCATGTCTCTCCCAATCTTAAACTTCGTTTATTCTTTTCATAAGTAAGCATGAAGATAAACTTGTTCTTCTGATGATAATATGCTTAGAAGGTATTGTATATTTTGGGGGAGGAGTCATGAACATATTAATTAAACTTCCTGTCCCCAGATGGCTACAGAAAAAGGCACTGTGCAAGTTCGCTGATAGCATATGATGAACCATGAGTTATCTTGGTTTTTTTTCATGTGCTTGAGTTGCGTGTGTGTTTGTTGTCTTTTACTTAGATGTATGCAGCACTCTTTTCTACTGAAGGAACTGAGGCAGAAACACACTTCTGAGCTTCCTCCGCTGGGGGAATCTTATACCTGAAGCCTAAGAAAGAATTAAATAAGAAGTCAGGCACTCAGCATTATGGACAATAAAAGCTCCATTGTTCTTTTAGAAATAGACTGAAAGGCAATGCTCACCCTCCTTTGTACTAGAGCTTAATTAATTTAGCTGGAATAATTTTTCTTCCTTTATTAACTGTCCTCTGTGCTTAATGGGACCAAATGTGAGATAGAAAGATGGAGTACTCAAGTATATATACGACTAATTTTAGCATCAGGGTTAGTTGCGTGGGGCTTGGAGCCAGATGCATTTCAGTCTTAATGAGGTGACACCTCCTCAGTGCTTTTGACCTTGTCCTTTATAGGTGGGAATTTGTAGAAACCATTTAGACAGCTTGAAGTACGGTTGACAGAACTGTCTGTACCGTTCATCCTTATCCATTTTAGCAACACAAGAGCAGGCCAAGTGACATTTTCTGTAAGTATAGAATAACATACATTTACTCAGTCATGGGACAGACACAAACATGAGTTGACAACTCTTCCTGGCTCTCCTGCCCAACATGAAATCAGCATTAATAAATCCCAAATGATCTTGATTTTGCTTAAGAGTCATACACTAAGTCAGCAGGTTTCTTAGAGTACCATCAAACCTGTGGCCAACACCTGACAATAGAAAATAAAAAGTAAAAGTCATCCAAAGAAGCTATATGACTAGGGCAGTTTCCTCCAGCTAGGTTCTGACCATCCTCAACAGAATCATCTGCTAGTCTAGGATCTCATTTGATGAATCAGAAAAACTGGCAGAGTCATATCTGTCTGTAAATCCCTGTTTACTGACTTTTGTGGTACACTATCAAGCTTATTTTTAAGTGTACTATGAGAAGAAGGATGATGGCTATCTTTGACCTTTGGTAATACTTGATCAGTCCTTCTCTTGAGTGCTCTTGAGAAATATTTTAACTAAGATGGCTACAGTTTCTAACAGCCTTCTGTTAGTCATTTATTTATTAAATCTACTTCCCCCCATTTATACTTCCCACACCTTTTCAGTGACAGCTACCATTTTAATAACTCAAAAACAGTGAAGTAAACAAACAGAAACCCCTCACCATTGTCATTATCTTTTCCTTACTGAGATATTTCTTTGAAAGAGAAGAGTGTATAATCGGTACAACCCACTTCAACAGAAAAGCTCTTCAAGGGCACACAGGCTTTGTGTGTGATAAGTTCTCTCGAGATGAACATAAGTGAGGCAGAATAATTTCATGGTTTCATGGTTATTGGGCTTAGGAGTACTCCATTGATATAGCAATGATGTTAAAGACTTTCTAGTTTTGTTCAAAACTTTTTGTTAATGTCTGCATTTCCTTTGGAGAAAAAACTCTTTCTCCTTCTTGGAAAAGGTGTTAAAAATAGAATATCTTAGAATGGGAAAACATGTATCTAGTGACAGAATTAGGACTAGAGTTCAAAATGCCGCACACAATTATTGGCTCATCGGTACATTCCAGCTTCATCAGTTTTCAAGATGTCAAGAAGCCTCTGCCTGCAAAACGCTTATGCCATTGAAATAAGTGTGTTTACTGGATATATATGAGAGAAAATACAATCACATGCTTTATTTTTCTTTTATTTGCACCTCATAATTTCTTCCCTTCATGCATAGCCATCCATATCCCCAAAGCCTAAGAAATGCCTGGGTGCATGAGGAAAAGCACAGAATGGCATTGATAAAGAGAGTAATTTTATTTCTAGCACAGTGATTACATAATGTTGCCAAAAGAACACTGAGCTCAGAATTAGGACTGAGTTGCATTTTCTTAGTTGTCTTGAACATGCCGTGTAACCACTGGTTAGTTAAGTATCTTGAGTTTAGCTGGGCATGGTGGCTCATGCCTGTAGTCGTAGCTACTTGGGAGGCTGAGGTGAGAGGAGTGCTTGAGCCCAGGAGTTCGAGGCTGCAGTGAGCCATGATCATGCCACTGCGCTGTGCCCTGGGTGACAGAGTGAGACCCCAACTCTAATAAATAAGTATCCTGAATTCAGTATTCTTATCTGAAAAAGAAAATAGTATTACTGGCCCTGTTTGATACATAGAATGGACATAAATATCAAATATGTTAATTTAGTTGAAAATATAATTAGAGATCGCTTCAGGAAAGAGTTAAAATCAAAAGAAAAAATAGCTAAGGACTTCTGTTATGAAAGTAGCAATTTGAGCATGATCCAGGTTCTTACATGTTGACACATGGTATAAAAACAACATACAAAAAAGAGGCATATGTTTTTTTCTTTAGAAAATAGTAGTTTTCCCAAAGTACCTTTCCTATAAGTTGTTCCTTCCTACCTTAAATCATATTATAAAAATCCTTGGCACCCAAGGATTAACCAAACTGGAGTGACTGTTGAAACCCAGGAGTCTTGTAAAACCAGAGACAGTGACAGTGTGAAGCCATAACAGACAGCACAACTATACCTCCTTGCTATGTAGTCATGGTGGCCAACAAGACTGAAAAGAATCATCCGTACCTGAGAGTGGCAATGAAGACTGCAAAGGAACTGCAGCAGTTACTGTAGTGCGCAGAATACTGAGCGCAGCACAGAATAACGTCAGGAGCCAAGTGTGCGCAGTACATCAGATAAAAATTAGTGTGGTGGTTTCTCAGATTGGACAAAAAGACTGCTCTTCCCTGCAACAATGGAATGCAATACATGGATGCGCAAATTTAAAGAGACAGAGATGGATGAAAAGGAAAAGAGTAATGTAGCAGCAATTGCAGCTGCAGTAAAAGTGGAAAGTCTTAAATATTACTAAGTGGACTTAAACAAATGCAGTGGTAGTCTGTACTGACCTTTTGGAGAGGGCTCTAGAAAATATCAGGACTGTATTAAAAAAGAAAATTAGGTAAGGGTAATTATAGAATCTTAGCATAGATTGATGCCACATAAGACCATGACCAAAAGTGAGATTTAGCAGTTCCTGGGGAAGGTTAGGATATAGCAGAAAGAAATCTATGTTTGATGTTAGTGTAATAAGGCACACACCCTACCTTTCACCTTTAATTAAATCATTTGTCTTTATAGTTTCTACATTTAAAAAAATGAGTATTAATAGAACAGAAATGAGCTAATTGGAGTGGACCGAACTAATATATAGACAAGATTTAAATGCCTAAGAGATATTAACCTTGGAAAAGTCTGTAAAACCTATTACAGAAACATTGAAAATCCAGCTGGAACCAGAATAGGAAGTGTCTCAGGTGTGAGCATGTCAAAAAGGTCAGAGAAAAGCTTGTTGGAAAGCCTAAGATGTGACAAAAATGCAAGGTGTTGTTACTAAAAATAACCACTTAACACACACAAAAAGGATCTCCAGAGTAGGTCAGAAACTGCCAGTTGCCTTTCATGTACCCATTCAGCATGCTTCTCCTCTTTCTGGGTCCCTAATGAAATGAAGGAGGTTGAATTTATTGGGAAGTACAAAAAGATAAGCACTAGGATTATTGTTATAGCTTTCACCTAAAATAGTCTTTGTCTACTAACTCTTTCTTGCCAATATAATCTCCTTTGTTGCTTTACTAGTTTTTTACTTGCTTGCTCAAGTGTTTATTCTTCATTCAACAACCATGACTCATCCTAGTTAACTACCAAGCACTGTGCTTTTACAGAGCTCTATTCATTAGCAAAACTAACAAATGCCCCCCGCCCACACCTCTTGAAGCTGATAGCATAGTGAAGAGGTAGAAATTACATGTACTACTACATGGCTGTGGATGAAGGACATGCGTATCATTATAAACCCTAGTTAAGTGAAAAGACGTGCAGAGGCCTACGAGAGCATATGAGTCAGGGAATCTTGTTTAGACTGGAGGGTCATGGAAGGCCTCCCACATGGAGTGACTCTTAATCTGGGACCTGAAGGATAGGTGGAAACAAGAGAATATTACTGTGGGGGCAAGAGTATTTTAAGCACAGAGACGTGTAAATATCCCAACAAAGAACAGGCATATTTGAAAAACAAGAAGTGGCCTGAGTCTAGTAAATAAGAGAGGTGGCATGACAAAGGGAGGGTGAGGAGGAAGCCTGGGCTTGTGTTGTGTTGCAGGAGGACCATGCTGAGTGCTTGGGTGTTTTCCCAGGTTTCTGGACAGTCACTCTTCTCTTGATGTCATCTCTTAGCTCTGCTCCATTCTTTTCATGATTATTTCTGAATTTCTTGTTGCCAGATTTTCCAAATAGCTCTATCCTCTGTTTTCTAGAAACTTCTACTTAGTGTTCATCCAAGCACATACAAGAGAAAACAACCATGACTGAAATAGCACCATGATAGAAAATGACACCCAGAGTAGCGAACAACTAGGGCCAACACTGTTCATAATGTGGCACTTGTATGTTCAAAAAGGAAGACTTTAGAGGCTGTATGGGGACTCCTCATACAGGGGAGCGGGGGTGGATGTGAGTGCAGTGCTTCCTGGAATGTGTGGAAGCTACAGCCTCAAGCAGCTGCGATCACTTTCCATGTGTTCAAAGGCAAAATGGACTAGAGGGAGATATAGTAGGGTACAGGTTTTAGTTTACTTCTAGTGGGTGGTAATGCAAGCTTGTCCCCAGTTCATCCCTCAGACAATGAATTTTTAAAATTTTTAAATTTTAATTTCAATTTTGGGGGTATCGGTGATTTTTGGTTATATGGGTAAGTTAGTTAGTGGTGATTTCTGAGATTTTATTGCAGCTGTCACCTGAGCAGTGTACGCTGTACCCAATGTATAGTTTATTTATCCCTTACCCTGCTCCCAGTCTTTCCCTACTGAAGTCCCCGCAGTCCATTATATCATTCTCATGCCTTTGTATCTTCATAGTTTAGCTCTCATTTATAAGTGAGAACATAGGATATTTGGTTTCCATTCCACTCAAAAGAGTTCCAAAGCTCAGCCTGTTACTGGCAGCATTTATGGCTGTGATTCCCTGGCCACAGCCCACCTATTCCGTGACTACCTGAGGACTCTATCAGCTTTCTTCAGAAGACCTCCAGTTAGTTCTGCATGTCACGTAGGAACTAGGCATACTTGAGGAAGTCTTTCCCGAGGATTTTTTTTCAGGTGGGTTTTCTCTTAATCTTTTAAATTCTGACCTACATACAGATTCCTGAGGGGTGGAGAGTTGGGAAGGTGGGGAGGTGTTGAGGAAGAGTGAGCTAGAGAGGAGAAAAAAACTTTTTGCTTGAAGAAAATGTCAGCATTTTCCTTCTATGTTTTTAAATCTACAACTTTAAAAATACTCAATCTGAAAAAAATTATAGAATCCTAATAGCTAGCAATTTTTCAAATTGTTTAAAATGGTTAAATAAGTATTCAAAAATGAAATTATAGGGAAGAAAAAGCAATCTGAGGTGCCTAAGTGCATTTTGATCTTGGAAGAATTTACCTTAAAACAATAATCAACCGATGATTAATATTAATTTACTATTATTCAATTTTTACTTTAGGAAAATATAATCTCAGCGATTTCTATAGTTTTTTTATGGAGACTGTACCAGCAATGAATTTTCTTCTCTTGCCTGTCACTTGGTTATTTATGTCTAAGGTGGGAATAATAGTCGGTAAATCCTGTAGGGCACCAGCCATTAAAAATCATTCTTTATATTTAAATATGTGAGTTTAAATACTGCTCCAGGTAAGACTCCTGGGTGCTTAGTAGCTGAGGAGAAAGTACAGCCACCACTCATTCCATTTTGCATATTCCATGTTACTATCTTCGAAATATAACATGGGGTTCCCTAGAGAGACTCTCACAGGAATAAAAAGAGAACTAATAAAACTAATGCTTAGTAATATTATTTTTGGGCAGCACTTTTCTCTAAACTTATAGGTCCACACCAAAATGAATAGCAGGCAGACAGCAGGAGGCAGTCCATGTGCAAGGAGAAATTAGCTGCCAACCAGAATCCCTGGGAAGCAACCTTGCTGGGCTACAAATGTGCAGAATTGATCTGGTTAAATGGTCATTCTGTCTTATTTACATTTATTTTTTTAAATTAGGGACAATAACATTGGCTTGTTGCTTTCACAGTGAGTGGTTAACTATAGGAGGGAAAGAGTGCTGAGAAAAATAGGGTAAGTTAGCTTATGGTTAGGTTTAGTGTTTGGGCTCACTCTGGAAAGTAAGGTTGTCATAAATTCTAGAGACTGAAAGGCTTGGGAAAGCAGGTGGTTTTCTGTTCTGTCATCCTCTTGTCCTGATTTTCCTTTCTACCTGCAGTTTTTCTTGATAGAAGTATATACTAGGGATGGGCATATCTATTTTGTAAAGTAGTGGTTTGGGAAGAGTTACTATCTTTCTGTGATGAAGTTTCTTATGTTTTGGATATGCTTTTACATGCTTCAATTTCTAAGACTGCCATGTCCTATAAATAAAATAGTGCCGATATTCTTAAAGATTTATTATTTAAAATAGGTGACTATATAAAAAATCCTTCATAAGGATTTTCTAGAAATTAAAAAAAAATGAATAAACAAACCATATTTAAAAAAATACTCCAGTAGTCAAAGGAACTTTTGGAAGTTTGAACTATCAGGATTTACTTACCACCTGGGTATAGAAAGTCAAGGAAAGGAAAGCATTAGTGATAATCGATTGCATAGGTAAGTGGATCCCAGTAACCAGTCAGGGTAGGGTAGCTTACTATGTTCTAACAAGCACGTCGCGAATCACAGAGCCTTAAAACCCAAATATTTATTTCTTTTTAAGTCAATTTGGCAGGGAGATTAGTGCATCACAGTCACTAAGTTACCCAGGTTGGGAGAGGTTGCTACCATGCTACCATTTCAACATTTCCCTTCATGTACTAAGTCTGAAAGAGACAGCATGGATAATTATGCACCAGTTCTTTAATCTGTTTGCATGAAAGCAACAGATACACATGAATCTGTTCATATTTTATAAGTGGCCCGACATAAGTGCAGACACTTACAGGAAGGGTATGTCAAGGGAGAAAAGAAGCAGAACAGGGATATACTTTGGAAAACTCCAGCACTTAGGTACAGCTAGAGAGAAATAGTCAAAAGAAAACTACAGTAAATAATGGTAATGTGGGCTGTGTAAAACATATGAAGCCAAATTAAAATAAAAAGATCAGATAGGTATGTGTATTTTCATATTTACTTGGGTAAAAATAATGACCTAGACCATAGTTCTTGTTGCTTGTGATTTCCAGCAAACATGCTGCATGTGGGTACATACAGTCCGTTGGAAGTCACCTTGAAACAATTCTGCCAATCAGTCAGCAGCAGAACAGAGCTAAAAGGAATTAAATAGCTCACAGAGTGAGGAAAGCAATCTTGTTAAGTTGGGCTTCTAAGTGACCCCTGACTGACGTACCTCAAACTCGGAAAGTCTTTGGCTTTTACGTCGTAGAAACTGAAATGTAAAGAACAGCTTGTCTTTTTGGAGTCGTGATTACAAAACCTACTAGAAAAGTGAACTTTCAAAGTTAAGCCTGAAAGAGTCACCCAAAGTGGTCGTCACTGCTCTTGAGAGACGGGGTCTCTGATGGGCTGAGGATGGGCAATGGAAGAGGTCACATGATCAATAGGTAAAGTCAAAAGGTTCCAGATGCAAGAGAAGAGGGAGGTTATTGGAGCTGGGAAGCTTAGAAAAATCAGGCAATATGAGAAACCTATTTTGTTTGTGACTCTTAGAGGATGGAGACTGCCATTTTGAAGAGGTCCTTAATGGGTAACAAGAAAACCTAAAGGTTTCTAGGAGAGCCAATCCAAGGTAAAATGCTTTGGGGCTATTTTCCCCAGCTCCCTCTCTTGGGCCTGTGAAAGAATGAATGACCTTCTTTTCCTTTTTATTTTTTGAAAACAGCTTGTTTTTTATATACATAATTCTAATATTGAAAAAGTAGAGAAGTGTAAGGGTGAAGTGAAGTAGCAGACGGAAGGAAGGAGAGAGATGCCTGTGAGTGGTGGGTTTTCACACAGAGATTGAGAAGTGGGTGGTAACCAGAGTGGAATGAGCACCTTGATTTATTGCTGGGATCACTGATGATCCATCATCTCTGTTCCATGAAGGTTATCCTTACACAGGGAGGAGAAACTTGGTGGGCACATTAAAAAGGTGGGCTGCTTTGAAAGTAGAGTTTATCCAGTTTTCCTCTGGTCATTGGAAGGTGTTGGCCTGAGGATGACAGCAGCACACAGGCATTCATGAGATTCACTTTAGATGGAAAATTGGAACCAAAGGGAGGGAAGGCAAACTTCAAAGAGAGAAAAGATCTCAAGAACAGACTGGTGACCAAATTCAGTGGAGGAAAAATGTCAACCACCACCTAATTTTTCTTATTTTCTGACCTTGCTTTTTCCAGGTCCTCATGGGTAAGCTGGTAATTTGTACCCATCTGTGGATTAAAATACTAACCTAGTTTCATGGCTAGGTATATTAGTCCATTCTCACACTGCTATAAGGAACTGCCATAGACTGGGTAATTAATAAAGGAAAGAGGTTTTATTGACTCTCAGTTCCCCATGGCTGGGGAGGCCTCAGGAAACTTACAATCATGGTGGAAGGTGAAGGAGAAACAGACACCTTCTTCACAGGGCAGCAGGACAGAATGAGTGCTGAGCAAAGGGGAAAGCCCCTTATAAAACCATAAGATCTTATGAATGAAAACTCACCCACTATCAGAAGAACAGGATAGGGGAAACCGCCTCCATGATTCACTCACCTCCTAGGAGGCCTCTCCCTAGACACATAGGGATTATGGGATTACAATTCAAGATGAGATTTGGGTGGGGACACAAAGGCTAACCGTATCACCAGGTTGGCCAGAGATGGAGAATGTAGTGGCATCCTTGGTACCTTTTTCATATGCCCCTGCTGGACACATGCACAGGAGCACAGAATAAGGCTTGGGCTCCGGGGGCCCAGTTATGATTGCTGGCTTCTCATCTTTCTTTTGGAGACGTTTTGCTGCCAAGAAAATGAACCACCTGGTGTTTCTAAGTCCTGGGACACAGGGCTCACTCTAATTCACTGTGCTCCCCTTTTTTGGGTTGGTTGAGCTTATATCCTGCTTTTCTCTATCTCTCAGGATGCACTAGGTTATGTTTAATAAACTGACCCCAAATCTTAGCAGTTTAGTAAAATACATATATGTTTATTGTTCCCCTGGAAAACCCATTTCAGGTTGCTGGGAGCTCTGCTCCACATCTTACTCAGTTATGAATATCACAGACACCGGTGCCATCTGAAATGTCATCAGTCACTGGGACAGAGGAAGAAAAAAGTATATTGAATGATCCACTAGTATTTGTAGACTTCTTCCTTGAAGTCCTATGTGTCTGCCTCTTCTCTTCATGTTGCTTTTATTGGCCACAGCAAGACACATGGCCAGCATGATTTGAAGTCTGATGGGGTAGTAGAATGCTGGTATGTATCCAGAAGGAATAGAACTGGAGAAATTGGTGATCACTGCAAGTTTTATCTCAGCTGCTGCTCTAGATTTCAGCCAGACTCTTTCCTAGTGTGCTGTCTTATTTCAGGACGGCACTTCAACTGGGAGGCCTATCAAGGATTGGAGTTTTTGCCCCTTGACCTTTCTTCCTGCCACTTTTGTGCATGTTAGCTAGCACATGATGAACTACCTGCAAAGAACTGCTTGGCTCTTTTGTCACTCTGCTTGGCCCACTGTAGCAATGGCTTTCAAACCTCTGGCAGAAAATAGTGTCCCCATGAAAACAAATAGTACTTGGCCAACCTACTCACACCTCTGGAGTGAGCCTTTCATTGCATTTGATCTACCCTTTTGAATGAATCTTGAATCAGTTTCTACCTCCCTTCTCTTCATTTCCTTCTCACCTAGAATGACCCATAATGCCTTGTGTCTTTGTCATAAATTGAGCATGCCGGCTGGGGGCAGTGGCTCACGCCTGTAATCCCAGGACTTTGGGAGGCTGAGGCAGGTGGATCACGAGGTCAGGAGATGGAGACCATTCTGGCTAACACGGTGAAACCCCATCTCTACTGAAAATACCAAAAATCAGCCGGGCGTGGTGGCAGGCGCTTGTAGTCCCAGCTACTCGGGAGGCTGAGGCAGGAGAATGGCGTGAACCTGGGAGGCGGAGCTTGCAGTGAGCTGAGATCACGCCACTGCACTCCAGCCTGGGCTACAGAACAAGACTGTCTCAAAAAAAAAACAAACCCAAAAAACCAAAAAACAAAATGCCTGCAAATCTCCCTCATGAACTCTCTTGCAAAATATCTTGTATTCCTGTATACCCTGAATAGTCCCAGAGAGAGATTTTAACTGGAACTTTAAGAATGGTGGGCTGGACATTTTTAATTTTCTGTCTGTATAATTTTGGCCTACCTCATTGCCCTCGCCATTGCTACAGGAACTGGCTACTGCAAATGTAGAATGCGCTGCCTATCTTTTGCTTTTTGCTCTTGGGATTCTTCGCCATCATTACTTATAACACCGATTGATGGGAGGGCATTGGACCATTCCAGTGCATGTGGAGACCTGAAAATGTGAGAACATGAACACCCCCTGGGGTAACATTTGACAAAGAGTGGATGGAAGTTGGAAGGCAAACACTCTCTTGGTCTCTGTCTCAAGTAGTTAACTTTTGGAGAGCTGCGTTTTTCTCAGACAGTCCTTGTTGGAATCAAGACTGCATTGCCAAAATCTGTTATCACAATAATGTGCTACACTTCTTTTTTCACTTGTCTAACTCTCTGTGGTTCCTTGCTTCTGCACCATAGGATCATCTCCCAAATAAACTGCTTTCATATTGTCACAGGCATTTGAACCACAGTGACTCCATTTTGAGTGAGAGCTAGAAAAATGAGACCTGAAATTTGCTGGGCTGCATTCCCAGAAAGTTAGGTATTAGCCTCTGGATGTTTACAGTTAAGGGAAAAAAGTAATAATGTTTTCTAAAACAGACCCAGACCTGGGAGTGTCCAGATATCCTGATATCTGGAGAACAAAGGCATTCCTAATTTTGCTTTAAATATAATATTGATTCTTGCAAGATATAGTAATTAAGAAAATTAATCTTTTATCACAAACCGTTGTAGCAGAACACATCTCCCAATATAGACAAGCATTGTACCTAGAGTGGATGCATTCCTTCTCTTACTTTCAGGAACATTCTACTGTGTCTATGGAGTAGCTGTCCTAGCTGTCCTTTCACCACTTTACTTTCTTAATAAACTTGCTTTGCTTTGCACTGCGGACTCGCCCTGAATTCTTTCTTGCTCAAGATCCAAGAACTCTCTCCTGGGGTCTGGATTGGGACCCCTTTTCCTGTAACACATTTCTGGTGACCACAGAAGGGACTATAGTGCAGAAACTCTTACCCAATGACTAACTTTGGGTAAGTGTTGGGATCCTGTAATGTATTTCTGATGAACCACAGAAAGGAAAATACTAAAGAAGCCTCCCCAAACCAAAGGAAATAGACTGCAGCACTGGTTGCATGACTTTGGGTAAGTGGTGGAGTACCCAGGTAAAGAATGAGATTGGGTTAGAGGCCGAACTTAAGAGAATTAGAGTCTCTCCTAATATAGAGTGGATTAGAGGCCCCTCTTAATAAAAGGCAAGGATCCTTCACTGGCTTCGGGTTAGAGATACGACTTAGGGTTAGAGGCCCCTCTCAGTACAGTACCTCTGGGCTAAAAACAGGTTTGGCACCACAGGCTATGCTCTTTGTATTAACCTGCCTTGTCCTTCTTGCAGCATGAATCAATTTCTTGGTTGCTGTCTCTGTTTCACTGTCATTTTCGAGAGACTTCATTTAACTGGACTTAGAGATTTTAACTTATTCTTCTGTGTGCCTCCCCATTTCCCACCTGTTTGCTTGTGAAACATTGGGAACAAAAATCATTGAAGGCTCTGTCTCTAAAATTGCTGATTGATTTTTGGTATTTAGTAACTATGAACAATAAGATTAGAGGTGATTATCTTTTGTAGCTGCTATGCTGAATAGGTGTGATCGAGAAGCACTAGGATAGAAATCAGGGGACTTTTCTTGTTGTTTTCTTTCATTTTGCACACTAAAACAACAATGACAGCAACAAAAAACCAAAAAACAAACAAATAAAAAAAGTCTTTTTCTTGGATTCAGGCAAACCAGCTTTTCTTGTCCAATCCACACTGCTGCTATTTTCCAGAACATGCTTGCTTTGGTTATTCCCATCTGAATCCTCTTCATTTTCTTTGCATTATTTGACATTTTTGTTGAAGTCCATGTTTCAGTTAATCTAAGACTTATGGCTTGGCTCACTTATATTATTTGGATAATGTGAATAAGAGAATCCAATTTTCAGCAGGGATCCCCTCATTAATGAAGCTGGTCTAAAAACCTCCATCATCCTTTACTTGGCCAGTGGCAGTCCAATCTTACAGGTTTGGAACTTTTCTTTCAACATCACCTGACTCCTTCATGGGAATGATGGCATTGATTCCAAAGAACTCGCCACTAAGATATATTCTTCAACACTGGGACCAGTTTAAACTGAATGAGCTTAAGAGAAAACTGGTGTTTCTGTGTAATACTGTTTGGCCTCGGTATTACTTGGAGAAACCAGAGAAATGGCCTCCTACCTGAACTACGGCCTTTAATACTATACTTTAACTTGATTTGTTTTGTAAGCAGGAGGGAAATGGGATGAAATACCGTATGTCCAAGCATTTTTCCTGCTCAGTCAGGATAGCCCTGCAGCAGGTGTGTGCATGTTTGATAAGTGGAAAAGAAGAAAAAGAGCTAGACATACTGGATGACCCTTTAATGCAAGCCCCCTTCCCCAATTCAGTGGGCGGTTTTGGGTAGAGCAAAACCTTCTTCTGTCAGCTGTGAAGGTTCAGATGTGTCAGTCCTTTCTCCCTCTAGTTCCCCTGAAAGTTCTATTGAGAACCCTTTGTCCCCTCCTGCTTACCCATCTAGTCCCACTCTATACCCACCACTCCCTGGGGGAACTTAGCCATTGAATACTACTCTTAGTGGAGCCTCTTATCAACCTCCAAAGAAAAACCTCTGTACACTTAGAGGCGGCAAATGGGGAAGAAGGCACTGTTTTATGTCCGATTTTACTCTGTGTAAAGATAAGCTTGGTGATTTCTCTGAAGATCTAGGAAAATTCATAGATGAGTTTGAGAAATTAATTCTGACCTATAGTTTAACTTGGCAGTATCTGCATGTATTGTTGTATCTGTGTTGTACAGTGGAAGAGAAACAATGCATTTTGGAGATGGAGAGGACCCATGCAGAGGAGGTATTGGCTCGTAACCCACACCATAATATATATCAGGCAGGAGGTATAGCAGTTCCAGATCAAGACCCAGAGTGGAACTATCAAAGGAGCAGTGAGGACTTGGGGAGGAGAGATCATAGCGTCACTTGTTTGTTGTAAGGGTTGAAGAAATGTATGCAAAAGCCTGTTAATTTTGAAAAGGTTAAGGAAGTTTCTCAGTGTACAGATGAGAATCCAGTTTTGTTTCAATAACATTTCATCTAAGTAATGAGGAAATATATTAACACTGATCCTGCCTCAAGGGAAGGACAAATCCTTTTGGGAGTACATTTTATAACCCAGTCTACTCCTGATATCCATAGGAAACTATAAACAGCAGCTATGGGTCCCCAAACTCCTATGGAGCGGCTTTTAGATGGGGAATTTTTAGTTTTTAATAACAGGGACAAAGCAGAGGAAGCAGAAAGAGCAAGAAGGACCTCCCACAAGGTGTAGCTCTTGGCTGCAGCCTTAAGCTCACCTCCCACATGGGGCTGCCGTCCTGGCCCTTGGCCTGAGCAAGGGAAGCTGAAAGGTGGGAAGCCCAAAGTTGAGTGTTTGAGTCACCGTGCCTTGGGCATAAATCAGTGTGCACACTGTAGGAAAACTGGCCATTGTAAGAGGGATTGCCCAGTGTTTTGAAGGGAGCCATTGGCACCCAAACCAAAAATGACTGAAATAGCCAGGCAAGCCCAAGAGTGACGGGCCCTGAGACCTTCTGCCACAGCTCCTGTGAGACAACTAGCTATATCTCTTGAGGAGACATGGGTAACACTTGACATGGCAGGTAAGAATATTAACTTCCTTCTGGAATGCTTACTCTGTTTTGACCCATTATAATGGGTCTATTCACCTCAAAACTGTGTGGTCAAGGGGATAGATGGACAAGCCCATACATGCCATTTTACCTATCCTTTAAGGTGCTCTTCAGGGGCTTTGGTTTTTTCCTGAATGCCCTACCCCCTTGTTGGGAAGGGATTTGTTAACTTAACTGCATACAGTAGTATCTTTTGGAAATCACAAGGTAGATGAGAAATTGCTCCTCCTTCTTTCCTGTGAATAAATATCAGGCTTTGTTGCTAGACGCTCCTGATATAATTCTTAAACTATGCCAGACTTTGAATCCAGCTACCTATTTGCCTGAACCCACAGGCACCCTAGGTCATTCTTGTATACAAGTTATGGAGCAAGTTTACTCCAGCCATCCAGATTTAAATGATGAGCCTCTAGATAATCCTGGTTTACAGAAGGAAGTAGCTTTGTGCACCAGGGAAACAGGGCAACAAACTATTAATACGAGGTGCTAATCAGTGGAAAATAGTTCAGTATTTGCATGACTCGACTCATTTGCGAAGAGAGTCCCTATTTCAATTAATGTCCCAGCTTTTTATAGGAAAAGGCTTACTTAAAACAATGAAGCAGGTAACTCAGGCCTGTGAATTATCTGCCTGGAATAACCCAAATAACCAATCTTTACCTCCTCCTCTAGTAAGGCTTGTTCAGCTTAGGGGAACTTACCCTGGTGGAGATTGGCAAGTAGACTATACTCAGATGGCCCCATGTAAAGGATTTAAATATTTGTTAGTATTTGTTGACTCCTTTACCGGTTGGATTGAGGCTTTTCCTACCCGGTCTGAAAAGGCAATTGAGGTTTCTAAACTCTTACTAAAGGAAATACTTCCTAGATTTGGGCTGCCTGAAAGCTTACAGAGTGATAATGGCCCATCTTTCACAGCGACAATTATCCAAAACACATCTTCGGTACTGCCTTTACTCAGCGTGGAGGCCAGTCTTCAGGCCTCCTGAAGTAGTGATTAGTAGAAAGAGCTAATCAAACGCTAAAAAGGACTCTTGCTAAACTATGCCAAGAGACATCAGAAACCTGACTGTCTCTATTGCCTTTAGCCTTATTATGGGTTCGAGTGGCCCCTAAAGGAAATCTGTAGCTCAACCCTTTTGAAATTATGTGTGGAAGGCCTTTCTTAACCATAGACCTCCTAATAGACATTGATACTTTCAAGCTACAGAATTATGTGATCAACTTAGGACAAGTGCAAAATAGACTCCTTGAATATGGAAATCAAAAACTGTCTTCCCCCACTAAAGAAGAGAATCTTTTTATAACACAGGTGGGAGACTGGGTCCTATTAAAAACTTGGAAGGAAGGATCCCCAGAAGATTAACTTTCCCTAATATGGAAGGGACCGTATCAAGTTCTCCTTAGTACCCCAACTGCAGTTAAACTTCTGGGAATAAACAGCTAGGTCCATTTATCTCGAATTAAACCTGTCTTTTATGAAGTCCCACAGACCAACGGAACACAAGAGAATAATCCAATTTATTCCTGTGAGCCAATCAGTGATCTCTGACTCCTGTTCAGAAGAAATAAAGGGATGTGTAACATAAAGATATGGATTGGCATTTTACTTTTAGGTATAAGCTGAAATCATGCAGAGAATAACTTATTTACTGAGTGGGCACAGACTTTAGCCTTGCTACATAATCAGACAAACTGTTGGGTATGTGGAGAATTGCTACTTTCTTCCACTTCCGGGTTGCCCTGGCGTATTCAACCAGCCAACCTAAGTTTATGGGGATTTTATTATGATTGGGAAACTGAACATTATAAACATAGCCCCTCTTTTCCCATGTATCATAGCCACATGGGCCTTAGCCCCTTCCCTTCCTATGAAGAGACAAGAAGGCACCTCTTTTTTTTAATTTTTTTTTTTTAGATGGAATCTTGCTCTGTCGCCCAAGCTGGAGTACAGTAGTGCGATCTCGGCTCACTGCAAGCTCCCCCTCCCGGGTTCACGCCTTTCTCCTGCCTCAGCCTCCCGAGTAGCTGGGACTACAGGCACCCGCCACCACGCCCGGCTAATTTTTTGTATTTTTAGTGGAGACGGGGTTTTACTGTGTTAACCAGGATGGTCTCGATCTCCTGACCTCGTGATCCGCCGCCCCAGCCTCCCAAAGTGCTGGGATTACAGGTATGGGCCACCATGCTCCGGCCAAGAAGGCACCTTTTAAATCTAATTAGAAAACAGCGAAACTCCACCCCGTATAGGTTATGCTACACGTAATGAATTTGGGTGAATGACAGCTGTTGAAGTGCAGGTATCAGGCAAAGCGCCTCTGTGTTTTGAAAGGCACAATAATAGTCACCACCAGACAGAAGCCCATAATATGAGATGGCTGTCATTTCAACAATGTAATCAGACCTTCTTCTAACAGGCCAGATGTGGATGGGGGTGGCAAGGTAATTTGCCAAAAATGAATGCCTACCCTTCTCCTTGGGGATGGTTATGGGCTTGTGGAATGCCTGGCTGACCATACTTACCTTATAACTGTACTGGAAGGTGTATGTGGGGTTGTCTTTATCTGCCAGGTTGTGTCCTCACCTTATTGGACTCTCTCCCATCTAACTGGCAAATTGTAAAAGCTTGCTATAAGCGACAAAAGCGAGGATCTTGGTGGTTCTGTTTGATGGCTGTATTTTCCCTACTGGCAGCTACAGTCAGTATTGAGTTATGAGTTTAAGCCTTAGCCAAGGACACGGCTGTGGTTTTCAATAATGCATCCCATGCCCTTACCTTCCTAACTGAGGAAATTCCTCAGATCAGGCAGGTAGCCTTACAAAACCGTATGACTTGGACATTTTAACAGTGGCCCAAGGGGGCACTTGTGCTTTGATCAAAACTGAATGTTGTGTGTATGTTCCAGACTATTCACAGGTCAATTTTACCCAGGCTATGAAAGCTTTAGACACTCACATCTCTGCCATTGGTGCACTATCAGTTGATAGTGTATTGGCTTGGTTCCAACAACTGCCCAGTGTTTGGAAAGCATTCCTGTTTATTCTACTTGGAATGATTTGACTTATTTTGCTTTGCTGTTACGGACTATATTGTGGTTATACTCTTCGTGTAGGAATGCAAAACAAGCTCACTCAATGCTTTCTTAAATTGGACACATTAATCTTCCAGATATCACCTTTTCTCAGAACTCGGAGTTATGAACGACCTTCACCATACCAACGCTCTGACTGAGCTTTGCTCTACCCTGAATGCAAGAGACCCTAATAGTTAGGCAGGAATATCATTGCCCCTGTTCAGCCTGAAGAAGTTACAGAAGATGCATCTTCATCCCTCTGCAACGCTTAGGATTAAGGGTCCTCTTGTAAAGGGAGGGGGATATGTCATATGTGTTTGAACCAGGGCGACTCCATTTTGAGTGAGCCAGGAAAATGAGCCTGAGACTTGCTGAACTGCATTCCCAGAAAGTTATGTGTTCCTAGCCTCTAGATGTTGATGGTTAAAGGAAAAAATTAATAATGTTTACTAAAACAGACCCAGACTGGGGAGTGTCCAGATATCCTGATATCTGGAGAACAAAGGCATTCCTAATTTTGCTTTAAAGATAATAATATCAATTCTTGCAAATATAGTAATTAAGAAAAGTAATCCTTTATCACAAAACACATCTCCCCATATATAGCAGCATTGTACCTAGGGTAGACGCATTCCTCCTCTTACTTTCGGGAACATCCTACTCTCTCTATGAAGCAGCTGTCCTTTCACCACTTTACTTTGTTAATAAACTTGCTTTTGCTTTGCACTGTGGACTCGGCCTGAATTGTTTCTTGCATGAGATCCAACAAACCTCTCTTGGGGTCTGGATCGGGACCACTTTCTTGTAACAATATAAGTCCTTGCCTCATTCTCTCCTTTGTCAGGGAAATCTAGCTAAGATAGTTTTGACCTTCATTCATTCTCCTTTTCCAAGTTCAGGTGCTCTTTTCCCTTTTCTGTCCTCTCTGGTAAAAAGCTTTGTGAAAAGAAAAATAATTTATTTTAATAAACTCTTTAATAACAGTTTTGTATTTATGGAAAAATTGTGAAATAGCACAAAGAGTTCTCACAAATCTGTCAAATACCTGTTTCAGGACTGAACTGGGGTCCATTCACTTGGCACAGTAAAATCAGATAACTACACCAAGGTTTGCAGCAGTAGAAAAAAAAAAAAAGGCTTTCACAGCAGGGTGCCACGCAAGGAGAACCAGACAGCTAATGCTCAAATCCTGACTTCCCAAATGGCTTGAAGGCAAGGATTTGTAAAGGTATGTGTACATTTCAGGAAAGCAGAAACTATAGGCAAACTCATAAATCAATACATGGAAGTTACTCATTGATTTACACTCAAGAGGGTGGGATACCTTGAAATGGGGGTTACAGGTCAGAGATAAATTTAACAATTTTCTGATTTGCAATTGGTGAAGAAAGAGAAGATTCTTTACAAAATTTGGGGTAACATTTGTAGAAAAAATGCTAACTGGCTAGAGGGAGTGGCTTGCTGCAAGTGCCTCAGGAAGAAACTGAACAAAGAACAATGGTTAAAGTTCAGTCTTCATTGCTTCCATACCTGGGATTGAAGAGCAGGTCCATCCATTTGGTGGTGTTCCTAAGTGGGAGCCTCTGAAAGGCAACCAAGGGACATATGTTAAGATGTTATCTTTAGTTTCTGTGGGGAAAGCAAACATCTGTCTCTGGAGCTTTAACTTCCTTGGCTGTTCTTCAGCTACTATTACCTTCTTGTTTAACAAGTTACTTAATCACTTCTGGGGCTAGCTGGATGCCTGGAATTTTTCTTGAAGGAATTTCAGGATTTTTGTTTATTTTTATGCTTGGTATCCTTGCTCCATCTTATACCAATCCAGATTATCCTGTTATTATATTAGTATGGCACATTTTTTTTTTTTTTGCTATTAATGAATGAATGAATATACATTACTATTAACTAAAGTCTTCAGTATATTGGATATCCGTAGCTTTTACCTAATGCTCCCTCTGCTCCAGGATGCCAACCAAGATGCCTCACTATATTTAGTGGTCATTACACCTTAGACTGGTCAGATTTCTCCATTGTAACATCGCTCTTTTTCTCTGCTTTCCACACTTTGCTCTTTAGGTGGAAGCTGTTATGCATAGCCCACATAGGAGGGATAAGAAGTTATGCTCCATATCCTTGAGGCAAAACTATCTGGATAAATTATTTGAAATTCTTCTGACCAGGAGATGGGTCTATTCTGCTCCATTTGTTTATTTTAGTTATTTATTTATATTACCATGGACTCATGGACATTTAGTATAGTTTGGGTTGTAATCCAAAATTACTTTAGTTTCTTGCACAAGTGGTTTCTTCCTTGAGCACTGGAGCTCTTTCAGTTGTGTTCTGTGTTCTTTCCACATAACTCCATCGTTGTGTGTTGTATTACATTGTTACCTTACAAGATGTTCTAGTTTATCTTGTAAAGTTTCTGCCACAGTCTTAAAATCTGCTTTCTCCAAGATGTCCTAGTTCTTTTTATTGGAAAGTGGTGGCAGACACCAAGATGTGGGTGTTAAAATGCCCTGAAAACCTTTTTAAGTCCCTTATATTAATTGGAAAACTGGGTTCCTTTTGTCATTTGCTTTACCTGAGTCTGTCAATCATTCCTCCTTTCAGGGGATGCGGTATCTTTTCCAACTGATTATCATCTGTTCTTAGGACCACTTGTTTCCTCCCTCATTCTTGTCCTAACTACACTTAATTTTCCTATGAGTGTGCATTTTATCACTTTGAGAAAATGGAACCCGATGTGCATAACCATGGAAATCCCTGGTTCAACCCTATTCCATATCACACAGAATTAGCTAGCTTTATGGAATAATGAAATAGGCTTCTAAAAGGTCAGTTAAAATAACAACTTATTTACCTAATGGACATATATTGAACCTAGGCCAGCTGGAAAATCCAGCTCAGCTGATTGGTGCAAAGATCTCCAAACCCTATGTCTGGGAGAAGGAGGCTTTGGAGTTCTTCTTGGCATAAAAATCAGACTTGCTCCCTTCCCTATCTGCAAAAGTGGAGACGCAGGCAGTTCCCCGTGAGCCATGTGAACACCTCCTGTAGGAGAGCTACAGTACCCAGTGCCTGAACCCACCTATGCCTGTTTTTCTTGCTGCCAGTATTTTCACAAATAAAAACTAAAAATTATATTTAAAAAATAAAATGACAATTTAAAGACAAATTCTGTGGAGTTGGAGTGTTCTCCTCTAGGATTCAGTATATCCAACAAACCAATATCTTATACTGTGTCCCCATTAGGTAGGAACACAGCTCAAAGAACCAAAAGGTGAAATTAGGATGGGTCCATCTTACAATAATTGTAAGTGATCCACTTGTGGAATTTATCTTTTGCATCCATGCAACAACCTTAGGCGTCGTTGGTTTGGAGGTTCTGGTTCCCAGAGAATAAAACATTTATGTGAGAGGATGAATAAAGTTTTCCAGTGGGATGTTATTGATCCTGATTATCGTAAAGATCTAACTTTGTTACTACATTTAGTGATGGGGAGCATTATCCAGGGAACTCAATGGTACACTGGAGTGTCTTTTTGTATTTTTCATGCTCAGTAAAAAGGATGAATGGACAATTGCAGTAAACATAGCCTGCTGAGTGTAGGTCAATTAGAAAATGAAACTTCTCAGGAAAAAAATATGTGTGTTACCTTAACAGAAAAACATCTAGATCCACTGAAATTCTGGCTGAGGGCAAGGAACGTTTGGAATGGATGGTGGAAATAGAGGATGATAAATTGAATATAAGTTATGGATTTGGGACTAGTTGCCGTAGTAAAGACTAACTCGTTTAATCATTTCATGTCAGGTCCTTTGTGAAGACTAAGCTTACTACCATCCTAAGGGCTCTTTGACGGCAAGAATCTATTTAGGGCATAAACTTAGATCCAAGTGGCTCAATAAATGGACTGTGTTAGACTTCTTTGATAGATTTCCTGGTTAGATTTCTGTTTCTGATGACCTCACTGAGCTTCAATTAAACAATGGATTTCTTGCTTACTCCCTAGGAACTTTCTGGTACTGTCATGTAGGATGCTTAAAGGAGCCCACTCAACCTTCCTGGTGCATGATCAAACCTGGATCCAATTTGGTGATGGAGCTCCATTGAGTTTCTGGTTGGCAATTATGGCAATAGTATGTTTCAGAAGATCCTGGAAAAATCTAGTTCCCATTACACAGGGGTGACCTTGATATCTCACCCTTATATTAGCTTTACCTCCTTCCCTGTCTTACTCTGTCAGCTTCTCACTCTTCTTGGCTTACCTGCCCCATAAACTGCCTACTCAAATGCCCTGCATGAAGTTCAGGTTTTGTGGTAATCCAAATTAAAACAGATGGGCAGATCTGCAGTGGCCTGAGGGAAAGAGATAGAAAATTTCATGAGTAAAGAACTTGACTTATAATGAAAAATCTCACTGTAGATTAAGCACTGGGTTCTAAATATTTTTTTTTTTTCCAAATTCCATTGTGTGGGTAGTTTTTTCCCCCCTTTTTTCTCATTCTTTCATCCACATTTTTTTTTTATTAAGTTCCAATTAAAAGTCAGGCAGTATATAACAAACTCTGGGGAATAATGAACTTAATGAGCTTATGAGGTCTTGGTATGATGAAGAGACCTATGGAATTCTCTGTATGTGTGCATGTGTCTGCACAATGCATTCACTGCACCAAGAGCTTGGTGATGCAGGTGGACAGTACTGGGAATCTTATTAGAAATGACTTTCAGATCTTCTCCCATATGCTCTTGGGTTCATATTAAAGGGTGAGGCATGATCACGAGGCAGCTGTGTGACAGCAAGAATTACTTGGCTGTTACTAAATTGCTCTCACCAGAGAGACTGAACCACTGAGACACACATGAGTTGAGGTATTCCCCATTATCCTTGATGAGACACCTGAGGCCTAACAATTCTGTCTGCCTTCCAAGCAGGCTCCCTGCAATCCACTGCCCTTGTCTAGATCACTTAGGCTCATTAGCCTCCAAAATGTGAGCATGATGCAGAATCATCAGTGGCTTCGAAATAAACTAACAAGGAAATTATTCTTATGGTTTTCTATATTATTCAGAGTCAGCAATTGACTTGGCAATCAATCAACAGCATTAAGAGCCAGGGTCAGATGCACTGACATTTAGCAAGTGGGAAGAAGCATTTGACCAACTGAAGGCATTTCCAGTGGCGCTGTGGTCATGTCACAGCAGGTGAACATGAAGACACACATATATGTGGCAGAACATACTTACGGATCAAAACACACACGCATGTGTACACACCCACACATGCACACACATACATTCTGCCTTCTGTTCTAGTAGGAGAGAGTATAGTGATGTGGAAAAGAGCACCAGCCCTGGGGAGAAAGTGCCTGGGTCTGAAAACTCGTGTGGCCCTTTAGTAGGTGAATTTGGAGATAATGTCACTGGTTTCTATGAGAATTAAAAAATATTATTTATAAAAGATACATTATAGGTGCCTACAGGTGATAAATACTATTGTAACTGAATTAAAATGTGTTTCACATGTCACATGACAGTATAAAAAGACAGATGACAGGGAGAAAGATGAAGTCTTGAAATAAATACATGAAGTAAACGAGCAGAAGATGAGACACTTTTATCCAGAAACCCAGAGGTCTAGAGGAGAATTTCACCCAGTACCAGGTGCCAGGGAACCTAATTTTGTTTTATCCCTTTTTTTTTTTTTCATTTTGCCAATTGATAATATCTTTTGCGCTTTCTCAGGGTTTCAAGTTTTCCTGAAAATGGGGACATTTTACCTTATATTTTCCTCTTCTTATTTGTCTTTTCTATTCTAGTCTGGATAGATGAATCCCATTTTCCTTAAGGGACTGGTTCAAGTATCTTGTTCTCTGAGAATTATTTCCCAGCTTGTGGCTCTGGGTCATTCCCCCTTTGACTTCCAGTAGCATCTATGGCCTGCTCCAGCAGCCATGGAGCTCTTCTGTGGGTACTTAGTTAAGGCACACAAAGAAAAAAGGTCTCTCTAAGAAGGCTGTAAGCACATAGAGGGCTGGACCTTATTTATCTTCACATCTCTTATGCTGAGTATAAGCCTTCATGTATAATAGGGACTTCATGAATGATTTATTTTGCTATTGACGATGATGATGGTATCTCCAAGATATATTGTGCTGTTAATAACACCCTTTGAAGCCTTCTCAATGAACATCTCTATGGAGATGAGTAAAGGGCACACATCTACATTATTAACTGCCATTGATTTAATAAAATTTCTTAGTTTTATATGGTACTTAATAGGATTTCTCTCATCTCACATAGTATCTCTAACAAAAACATTAATAATAAGCTCCTTAGATATCCCCATGAGGTAGAAAAAAAGCTACATTATTCCTATTGGACAGATAATAACTAACATTGAATGAGGGTTGACTGTATTCTGGGTGCCGTTTTAAATGTTTTTCTTATGAAAACTCATTTAATCTTTCTGACAACCTGATCAAATGGGTACTATTATTATGAGTTTTATTTTACAGATAGAGGAAGTGAGATGTAAGAGGTAGATTACATTTTGTACACAAGCGTTTACCTCCTTTCATGTAAGAGGACCAAGGATCCCTGCCCTTTGCTGTTTGACTTGCTTATCCTCCATATGAAGGGAATATACAGTCATGTGCCACTGATGAACTGCATCTAGGACAGTGGTCCCATAAGATTTTCATGAAACTGAAAAATTCCTGTTGCTTAGTGCTGTCATAGTCAACATAATGTACTGCAATGTGTTACTCACGTTTGTGGTGATGCTTGTGTAGAAAAACCCATTGCATTTCCAGTCATATAAAAGTCTAGCACATGCAATTACGTACAGTATGTAATTCTTGATAATGATAACATATGACTATTACTGGCTTATATGTTTGCTATACTTGTTATCATTATGTTAGAGTGTACCCCTTCAACTTATTGAAAAACAGGTAAAACAGCCTCAGGCAGGTCCTTCAGGAGGTTTCTCAGAGGAAGGCATGATTGTCAGAGGAGATGACAGCTCCATGTGTGTTACTGACCTGAGGACCTTCCAGAGGGACAAGATGTAGAGGTGAAAGACAGTGATATTGATGATCCTGACCCTGTGTAGGCCTATGCTAATGTGTATGTGGGTGTGTGTCTTAGTGCTTAACAAAAATGTTTAAAAAGTAAAAATATAAAAAAATTAAAACAGAAAACTTTAAAAATAAGAATATAAAGAAAGAAAACTTTTTTTATACTGTTGTACAATGTATTTGTGTTTTAAGGAAATTGTTATTAGAAAACAGCCAAAAAGTTAAAAAAAATAAAATTTTATAAAGTAAAAAAGTCATGGTAAGCTAAGGTTAATTTATAGAAGAAAGAAAAATTTTAAAAATACATTTAGTGTAGACTAAGTATAGTGTTTGTAAATTCTGTAGCAGTATACAGTAATACCCTAGGCCTTCACATTCACTCACCCCTTGCATTAGTCTGTTCTCACATTGCTATGAAGAACTACCTGAGGCTGGCTGATTTATGAAGAAAATAGGTTTAATTGACTTACAGTTCTGCAGGCTGTACTTGAAGCATGGCTGAGGAGGCCTTAGGAGAGTTATGATCATAGCAGAAGGCAAAGGGGAAGCAGGCACATCCTACATGGCTGGAGCAGGAGGAAGAGAGAGAAGAGGGAGATGCTACACACTTTTAAACCAGATCTCCCGAGAACTCACTAGCACAAGAACAGCAGGGGGGAATTCTGCCCTCATGATCCCATCACCTCCCATCAGGCCCCTCCTCCAACAATGGGGATTACAATTCTACATGGGATTTGGGCAGGGACACAAATCCAAACAATATCATTACTTATCCACTGACCTCCCAGAACAACTTGCATTCCTGCAAGCTCCATTCATGGTAAGAGGCCTGGACAGGTGTATTATTTTCTATCTCTTATACTGTACTTTTACTGTACCTTTTCTATGCTTAGATAAACAAATACTATTGTATTCCAGTTGCTTACAATATTCAGTACAGTATCATGCTGCACAAGTTTGTAACCTAGGAGCAATAGGCTGCACCATACAGCCTAGGTATGTAGTAGGCTACACCATCTACAGCTGTGTAAGTACACTCGGATGTTTGTACAATGACAAAATTTCCTAATGATGCATTTCTCAGAATATATCCTCATTGTTAAGTGACACCTAATGGTACTCCTTTGCATTTTGAGATCATTGTTGAAGCCAATGAAATGTGAGTGGAAGAGACAATAGGCCCTTCTCAGCCAAATGCTGGAAGATCTGTCACGTGGCTGGACCTGGCTTTTTTTATATCATATATCTGCTATGTGGCCAAGATGTAGGCTTTATTTCAGCTAAATTCCTCAATGAAGAAGATATAGGGAGCCAAGCCTCAGAGCTATAGGTAATCTATAGCCATAATGCAAATGACTGAGAAATAAACCTTTATTGTGATAAACACTGAGATTTCGTTCTTGTTATATAGCACATGAAAGAATAAGCTACCTAATACAGAAACTTGAAGAAACTTGCTCAAGGTTTCCTGGTGGCAAAGCTTGGATTGAAAATTAAGCAGTTCGGCTTGCAAAGTCACGTATTTAACTAGTATATAATACTGCTTCATAACACATAGACACTCTGAGGCCCAGAGAGGTAATCATCTTAGCTTGTCTAATCATACATAAAACACTTGACCAAATTGGGACCATTACTGTATGCCCTGAGCTCTTCCCATGACATAGGATTTTGACTTAAAAAATTATTGCTACTGTGCCTGGAAGGTAGTGCTCTGTTCTGTTTCTATCACACTAGAAAAGTTTGGAATTCATTCCTATGCTTCATGGCCTGGCTGCAAAATGATTCTCTGAGGTGGAGCTAGAGCTGGCTCTTCAGCATTCAGGCCGTGTCTCTGCAGCCGTCCTCCTTCTTGGGGATTATTTATGAGAGATGAAGGAAGAAGGGGGGCTGTGCACCGTTATTTGTTTTCTGCAAAGCTAGGGGATTGGAAATGTTTTAGAAACATAACTGGTTGACACAAAGGATAAAAAGTTAAACATACAGAACCCAACATGTCCTCTCTGGAGACCCCTGTCTGGCTAACAGTGGGATTCACTCCGACAGTGTACCACAGTCTGAATGAGGAAAAGACAACCCCATTCAAACAAAGGCTGGAATACAATGGTTTTGAAGGCCTCATACTGAGTTCTGTGAGCGTGTTCAAGAGACAATGCCGTTTGAATGCTAGTTGGGGCCTTATGCAGAGAGAGTCTGGCGGTCTGGGGTCACAACGCTTGAGAAATGAATTCAGGGGTTTCTTGCTGGGTTGCCTGTGTTCATAAGCATCACTAGGAATTGGAGAGGACTTTGCTTTGAGAAATGCCCACCTCCCCCTACCCCCACCAGAAACACATGCACACATTTCAGAGTAACAAAATGTAGAGTACACTACTGCAACAATTTGCTTCAAAACACTTTTCTAATTTTACCCTTTTGAGATGCTTACCAAAATGGCAAGATCTTGATGGTACTAGCTGTTTTATTTTCTATTGCCTTACAGATTGTAGTATCAGCAAAATGGCTCCTAGGGTATCCCATCTCTAACAGTAGAGATTTTGATCAGATGATATTTGTGGCCCAGAAATGTTCAGTGGACTTGCCTCAGAGTGTGTTAGAGGTAACCAGCAAACGAACCAGTGTGAAGAAACCCAGGGCAAAGAACCTTCTCAGAGGTATCTGTACCTCTGAGAAAGCAAAACCTAGACCTTGCCCTATTGAATAAAGAATAATCACATTACATACCATGAATGGAAAGAAAAACCATTCTGAATCCTGAGATAAACTCAAAGCAGGAACACCCTATCTGGGACTGATCTCCCAGATAAATGAAGCCCTGTGGTCTAGTTAGTTCCCAACTCTCTTGTATGGTTTGGCTGTGTCCTCGTCCAAATAGCATCTTGAATTGTAGTTCCCATAATCCCCACATGTCATGGGAGGGAGCCGGTGAGAGGTAATTTAATCCTGGGGGCAGTCACCCTTGTGCTGTTTTCCTGCTAGTGAGTTATCATGAGATCTGATGGTTTCATAAGGGGCCTTTTCTCTTTTGCTTGGCACTATCTCCTTGCTGCTGCTATGTGAAGAAGAACATATTTTCTTCCCTTTCTGCCATGACTGTAGGTTTCCTGAGTCCTGGAAACCTACAGTCATGGCAGAAGGTGAAGCAAACATGTCCCCTTTAATTTACTGTGAGTCAATTAAACCTTTTTCCTTTATAAATTACCCAGTCTCAGGTTTGTCTTTATTAGCAGCATTAGAATGGACTAATACACTCTCTAATGAAAACTCTTTCCCTGACTTTTGGAAACCGTCCTTTTGCAGTCACATGATGACACCTGCATTTGGGATAATTATGTGAAGAAACTGATGTTTTTCCACCACCAACAGGCTTACCGTGCTAGATCAGGTTTCCCAAGAATCAGATATGAAAACAGGATTAGAGGTGCCAGAGTTGTTTTTTTTTTTTTTTTTTGGCAGGGGGGGGGGGGGGGGGGGGGGGGAATGTCTGGAAAGAAATGTCAGGAAGAATTAAAAAGAGCCCTGAGACCACTATGCAGATTTGACACCTGTGAGAACAGGGAGAGAAGGAAGGAATGGCCAGAAATAGCCTCATATTGCAGTGTAGCTCTGTGAAAGTCTTGGCCAGACTGATGGGGAGTCTCAAGCCAAAGCTGTCCATTGGAAGAATTCCATAGACAAAAATTGCCTGCTTCAAGTACTTCCTTATTCTCAGTGACTGGTGAGGAGCAGCTCAGGGAAGCATGTCCTGGTGTGAACACCACAGTGGATTAGAAGATGTGGCATTGGCTACCATTCCCTGCAGAAGGTTCTCTGGAACCTCTATATTTCCTGCAGTAGATTTTCTGGAAGGGAAGTAGGTTCTCTGGAGCTTCTATGTTCCCTGAGGTTGGTTCTCTGGAAGGGAGATTGGGCCTCTAGACTTCGGTAATCTAGTACGTGTTTTCTCCTTAAAACCTGCCTTAATCTTTGTTTGGGAATCCAGTTCTTCAGAAGTCTGGAATTCCTTGCAAAACATTGCAAAGAAGAGTAATTTAATACTCTTAATACTCTAGTCTCTGTGTAATATTGAAACATAATTTATTAAATGCCACTTAAGTGTCAGCAGCTGTAGATGTTGGGTGTAGCAGTGAATAAAACATAAAATTCCTGCCGTCCTGTAATGAACATGCTCCAAGTGGGAGGAAGCAGACCATCCACATGTAAATGTTTTGAAGTGGTCGATTAGTATTTACAGTTTTACATTTTACCTTTAAGGCCATAATCTATTTTCAATTTTTGTATGTTTCACAAGATCTTGAGATTTTCCTTTTTGCTTATGGATGTCAATTGTTCCAACACCATTTGTCGAAAAGACTTTCTTCCGTGGAATTGCCTTTGTGGTATTTGTCAAAAATCAGTTGGGCATATTTGTGCTGTTCTTGATTATTGTAACTACATAATAAATCTTAATATTGGGTAGAGTGGCCGTTCCACTATATTCTTGATTTTGCAAAATTGCTTTAGCTATTCTAGTTAGTTTGCTTTTCCATCTAGACTTTAGAATCTTACCTATCTCTATAAAAGTCTTGCTTGTATTTTGATGTTTTTTGCTTACTACCGGTTTTAAGCAATTTGATTATGATGCACTTTTATTTAGTTTTGTCCATGGTTTTGTTCTTGGAGCTCATCTAACTTCATGGATCTGTGGGTTTATAATTTTCATCAAATTTGGAAAACTTTTAGCCATTCTTTTCCAGATATATTTTGTTTTCCTCTTCCACAGTCTCTGATCATCCATCTATTAAGCTGCTTGAAGTTGTCTAATAGCACACTGATGCTCTTTTTATTTTCTAAAAAGATTTTTTTTCTCTCTGAATCTCATTTTAGTTTCTATTGCTGCATTCCCTAGTCTTTTCTTCTGCAATATCTAATCTGCTGTTAATCCCATCTAGTGTATTTTTCATCTCACATATTGCAGTTTTCACCTTGAAAGTTGTATTTGGGTGGTTTTTAAAATATCTCCTATGTCTTTACTTAACATTTGAACATACGGATCACAGTTATAATAGCTCTTTTAATGTATTTGCCTGGTAATTCTAACATCTGTGTCCATTCTGGTTTCATTCTGATTGATTACTTCTTCTTCTCATTCAGGACCATATTTTCCTGCTTCTTTGCATATCCAATATTGTGAATTTTGCTTTTTTGGATGCTAGGTATTTTTGTATTCTTACATGTATTTTTTAAGCTTTGTTTTGGGTTGCAGATAAATTACTTGGAAACAATTTGTTCCTTTCATCTCTCACTTTTAAGGTTTGTTAGGTAAGCCATGCTAGGCCTAAGACTGTTTTCCACTATCTGAACAAGACTATTCTGAGTACTACAACATCCTGTCACTCATCATGTTTTTCAATCTGAATGATGGGAACAGGCACTATTTTGGACCTGCTTGAGCCCAGGTCCAGTTTCCTTGCATCTTTCTGGATGGTTCTTTCCTGGGCCGTAGAGGACTTTCTCATTATCATTTGTAGGTTTCTGGCATTTTTTTGGCATGACTTTCTCTTTCCTAGCTGCTTTGATGTCCAAGGACTCTCGGCTCTGGCTCCTTGACCCTGGGACCATGCCATATTTTGGGTTCCTTCTTCCTGTGTTTTTTTTTTTTTTTTCCCCCCGAGAGAGAGTCTGGCTCTCTTGCCCAGGCTGAGTGCAGTGGCACAATCTTGGCTCACTGCACCCTCCACTTCCTGGGTTCAAGCGATTCTCCTGCCTCAGCTTCCTGAGTAGCTGGGATTACAGGCATGCACCACCATGCCCAGCTAATTTTTGTATTTTTAGTAAAGATGGGGTTTCACCATGTTGAGCAGGCTGGTCTCAAACTCGCTGTGTTGTATTCTCAAAACATGTTTCAGGCCATTAACTGGGACAGTTGTAAGGTTCACCTTATTAGTTTTTCATTTCTCAGAGATTACTATCCTTATTGTCCATATGTAGTATTTAAAAATGATTGTTGCACATCTTCTGTCCATTTTTTGGTTGTTTCAGGTAGGAGGATAAATGCAGTCCTTGTCACTCTCTTTAGCCATAAGAAGTTACCTAGGTAAATTTCTTTTTTCCCATGCAAACCTATGCCCAACAGTTTGTAACTTTGGTAGAAAAGGGCAGAGAAAATCTGAAAGTGAGAGAACTACTTTTAACAATGATACTATTGTATTTACATTCTCTGTTCTTACAGTTTTCTAGACTAGCTACACAAATTGAAGGTCTGAACTGGGTAACTAATAAGCATGATTGTGAGGCTTTTTCTTATCTCATAGTTGAACAAGTTTAAAGATGATGCAACAATCTGAAGCATTAAGACGACAGACAGAATTCCATCTTTTTGGGGTTTTCATCAATTACACTGAAACTTTATAAGGAGTTTTCTTAATTTGACTGCAAAGCTTACCCATTAGACGTCCATATTTGCATGTCCTACAATACTCACAGCATATTAAAAAATGTGTTCTCATTCACTACAGACTGTCTTTAGACTTTTCCCATTTATTTTCACAGGGTCAGCTTTCTTCAATCTTGAAACATTGACTCCTTTATTTTTTGCTTACATTTCAGATGCATTTATTGATTCACCTTGTCTTGTTTCTTTCTTTAAAATAGTCACTGAATTATCCTATTACCATGTTTCTGTTATTCTAGATTGAATTTCTTTCTTATAATTCTTAACAAAGACTCCTGGCTAATCTCTCTGCTTTTTGAGTCCTCAGTCAGAATCTACTGTAGAGAGCACTGATGTATCAGACTTCCCCACTTTCCACTTTAATCATGCCACTGCCTTTTCTTAGCATTTAGCTCCCACTAAAATATGACTCTACCTGTCATTAATTATTGTGCCAACTCTCACTTCTTTGTTTTATTAATGTAGTCCTATATCAATTCAACAAATATTTATCAAGTGCTTACTCTGAGAAGAGCACTGGGCTTATGGGTACAAATGGTATTCCATACATTCATGGGCTTTTATTCTAATTGGGAAGCCAATATAGTGACATGCATTAAATATCAGTTAAAAAAAGTGTAACAAGTCACTATGTGTTTAAGTTGAAAGGCTAGTGTAGAAAGCAAATACAAATGATCCAGTCATCTGTTGGGAGGGCTCACTTTAGACTAGAGTGGGCATAGAATGGAAACCTCATTAAGGATGTCAGTGACAAGTGTCTTGAAGAATAAATAATATTTGTTCTAGTTGAAAGAAATATGAGGGGAAACATCTCACTTATGGTAAGCATATAAGCAGAAATATGAAGGTAGACATTCTTGATTTATGTACTGAAGCATTAGCCTAAGAATTAGTTTATTGCTTTCCTATGTGTTCATGTGCTCCAATAGTGACAATATAATCTCTCCCTCTTTTGAAGTGCTACAGGATAATTATTGTTTTAAACAAGTGAGCACTTGATTATATTCTGCTTTGCATTATTCTCTAATGCAGACATGTAGATTGAAGGTACCTCATGGAGGGTTTTGAGTACCTTAGTACATCCTCTAGTAATAATTATTATTGTAAGGATTGCTAGTTAGGCTCTTCTTTTGTGTTGGGCTTTTACGCGTTATCTCATTTAAATCTTCATAGTATTGCTAGATACATAGTACTATTCCAAGCTGAGAGATGAGAATAAATCTCAGAGATTTTACAGGGCATATAATGAAGCTGGGGTGAGATGTGATTGCATCTTTACCTGGCTTCAGGGTCAAGGCATGTCCTTTTTCAGTCCCACCTCGTTGCCTGCCTTGGTGCACATCACAGGTGATAAATTTCTGGAGACAGATGGACGACTTGGGAAAACGAGGGTGAGAGAGGTACAAATCAGATGTAGGGAGACTAAAGAGTATATTTTGGTGATCAATGTCTTAGTAAGGATCGTAGACAAAACAATAGGAGGAAGATGAAATGTATGAAAAACATGGATAGAAGTCGTGTGGATGGAACTAAAAAATACCTCAGATTGCCTGGCTTATAGAAATACAAATGTGAGGAAGGAGGGCTTCTTGTATGGAGAAAGACATCATGATCGATTTTGCACTTGTTAATTTACATATAATTATTGAAAGTGTGAATGATAATGTTCAAAAACACAAGCAGAACTTGAGAAAGAGGTTAGACTGACAATGTGGAAGCAGAGATTTGGCATAAAATGCATGGGCTTATAATCGGAGTAGTTCCTTAAGAGAGAAAAGAGGATACAAATCTGTGGAGTTCTGGAAACTAAGCCTCGAGAATTACTGTAGTTTGAAGCTATGAGGAGGAAGAGGCATCCATGGGAAAAACAAACACAACCACAACAGCATTTGCTATGCCTAGGGATTCCGAATAGTTTTATAGCAAATAGGCCTTGTCTAGGAAGCATTAGCCTAAGAATTAGTTTATTGCTTTCCCATGTGTTCATGGGCTCCAATAGTGACAATATAATCTCTTCCTCTTTTGAAGTGCTGCAGGATAATTATCTGTTCTAAACAAGTGAGAACTTGATTATATTCTGCCTTGCATTGTTCTCTAATTTTTTTCTCTCTGCATAACTCTTGTCCCTCTGGTCATAAGAGCAGGGACCATGTCTTCTGCTTTTCATATTTGCTGTGGTATTTGACAATGCTGAGCACAGAGTATTCTATTAGTAAATACTCAGATTTACGTGCAGCATGCAACTGAGTAAAAATATCTGTACTGATGTAGTCCTTGTAAGTTTTCTTAGGTAGGTCCTGAAAGTTGACAATAGATATAAATCATACTGTTCTTCATTGATAAGTGATATAATTAAGGTAAATAAGCAGCAGCAAAGCCGGTACTGTTATTTTGTTGTTATTTAATCAAACCATGTATCTATTCAGCTCCTTTATGCCAAGTAGCAGGGAACCATAAAAGACAAACTCCACAAACTCTGCTTGCTGGGAGGAAGTTGCTGAGATTGGCTTTAGACCTGAAATAATTCTCGGAAGGGTGAATAAAAATGTCCAGAATTCACCTGGGAGAAGATGAGTGAGCTTGCGAAAGAGGTTACGTTGGCAGTAAAGCAAGTCCGAAGGTGAAACCATAAGACCCATGACAGATAAAAGATAATTCTTTGTACTACAGTTTTTTTTTTCATGTGCTTATGATATTACAGTGAAGCATGTAATTGTTTGAAGATCTTGCTTTACTAGTGAGAGCTTATGGTAATGTTGAGACTTTAAAGAATTTATTTTGAAGCACTTAGGAATGCTTTTTAGAATATCTGCAGCTAGAAATCCCATACTACTTAATTTATAGGCCTAAGAACTTGATTTAAAATGCCACTATAAAACGGTGCATTATTATAGGGAATCATGTTACTGTGTATTAAATATAACACTCAGAAGAAAATGGCCATGTGTTTGATATAATTTATTGAACTGACAAACATTAATTGAGCATCTTCTATGTTACAGGCATTGTGCTAGGTACAGATTGAGTAGCCCTCATGTGAAAATCTGAAATCCTCCAAAATCTGAAACTTTTTGAGTGCTGGTGAAGTGGCGTCATTGTCTGGGGTGATGCCTGAGGTTTATTGTCCCACAGACATGGAAAATTAGGACGCAGACACATCAGGATGAGATTCAGAGGGGAAGTTTAATAGGTGAAAGAAAGAGAAAAGCTCTCTCTGCTGCAGAGAGGGGGGTCCCCGAGAAAATGGGTTGCTGCTTCCACAGTGAACAGTAAGAGGTTTTATAGATAAGCTTGAGGAGGCGGTGTTTGATTTACATAGGGCACAGAAGATTGGTCAGACCAGTTGCGTCATTTGCATAGTGCACGACAATCTGGCCACCTCCACTTTAATCTTTTATTATGCAGATGGGTTCTTTACCTGGCCAGTACCATATTGCCTGTTCCTTACTGTACACGTGGTGACAAAGAAAAGGGAAAGTGGAACCGCCATGTTGAGCCTCCGGGTAGCCCTTTTCCATTGGCACAGCTGCCGGCATTCACCCGAGCAAGCTTCTAGCTTGCTTATCTATGTCTGCAGCTCAGTTTTTCAGGCTGCTCTTTGTTAGAAAACAAATAAATGAGGAGCTGCTTTTTATTAAAAGGGAAATTTTGCTGACAACTCCTTTACTCTATCTGCCTAAATAATTTCTATCTAGCTCCTGTATCACCGGCATGTTGCTCAAAGAAAGTGATCATTGGAGCATTTTGGATTTTGAATTTTTTAATTAGGAATACTGAACTGGTAAGCATAATTCTAATATTCCAGAATCTGAAAAAATTGGAAATCCAAAACACTTCTGGTCCCAAGCATTTCAGATCAGGGATGGTAACATTTACTAGAAACATAAAAACGAACAAATATTCTCAACCACCAAAGAGTTTACAATCTAGAAGGGAGATTTTGTTTTTTTTTTTTTTTGAGACGGAGTCTGGCTCTGTTGCCCAGGCTGGAGTGCAGTGGCTCAATCTCAGCTCACTGCAAGCTCTGCCTCCAAATTATTACAGTACAAACATTCTTGGTAGACTAGAGGTCATGAGACATTGAGATTTAGTAAGAAAAAAAGGTCTTTGCAGTTAGATTTGAGTGTGATGTTTGGTTTTTTCAGAGTTGTGCGAATTTGAACAACTCTTTCAGAGTTGTGCGAATTTGAACAATGTGTTTAACCTCTGAAGCTCATTTTCTTAATCTATGAAATAAGGAGAATCAAGCCTGCCATGCAGAGTTCTTATGAGCATTGATGATAATGCATTAGCTCTTACAACAGTGCCTAGTATAGAGTGGACAGTTCCCAGGAATGATTGTTGTTGTGCAAATAGTAATGGTGATGATGGTGAGGCTGCTGATGAAGCAGCTCAAAGAGCTATAGGAAAATCAAAGAGGAAGCCCAAAACTAGGATTAGAGAGATTAAAGGAAGCTTCACAGAAGAGGTGGATGATGTAGTTGCTACAGGCCAGATAGGCCCAAAGAAATGTACCCAGATGACTGAAAGTAGATTCAAAATGGCTGGAATGAAGTTAACTCCAACATAAAAATTACTGTGTTATTGTTTTAGAACCAGGCTTCAAAAGTGGCTTCCATATATACATAAAAGATATATGTGTGTGTGTGCGTATATATATATTGCCATACATTTTATATATAAATATCCATATTTTATATATATCTATATATATAAAAGACATATATCTTTTTTCTTTCCCCAATATATATATCTATATATAGAGATATATATATATAAAAAATTTGTCTTCCTGAAATAATTGAAAAATTGTGTTGGAAAAAGTGTCAACAAGAACTTTTATTTAGAACTCAAAAGGACCTCACCAGTTTTCTAGTTCCACCTTTTCACTTTACTAATGAGAACATCAAGGTTGAGAGTGGGTGAGAGACTTGCCTACGGTCACCTAGTTAGGTAGTGGCAGAGCAGGAATCTGAACATGACAAGACTGACTCAATCTAGTGTGATTTCTACCCCAGTCTGCCTCGATAATGAGAAAGCAATGCCTATTAGCACAGTTCCGTTGTTATCATTGCAACAGCATGTCAAGTAACTTTATATTTCTATAACATTTTGAACTTTTCAAAATACTTTCACATCTGCTATCTAATTTGATTCTCACAATAGCCTGTGGGGTATTTACAAAGTAATTTCATTTGCAAAATGCAACAGAGATAACACTCTAAATTACAGTAGCCCCCAAAATGTAAAAGAGAATATTTCGAATCAGACAGATGGAGAAACTGTTGATTATTCTCCAATATTGAATTCTAGGTCAGAAATAGGGGAAATATGATAGAGAACTTCGCGGATGAGGTCTTTAAACATGTTAGACTTCTTGAAATAGTCATAAATTTTAGTGGTGCTTCTATGAGGTTTCACAAATTTACATTTGTGTGACTCTGATGTGCAGAGCCATTGTGCCTTCTTTATTTTGCCTATTCAGGTGTTATTCTGATACCACACTGCTGCTTAATGGAGACAAAATTTAGTCTGGCACCTGAGGTGTGCGGGGGCCAGATAGGGATGGGAGATTAGCTCTGGTTTTGTGAATATGTTACCTAGTAATGAACCCAAGGTGTCTGTTTTTCTATGCTGTTGTTAGTTTTTCATTAGACTCCCTGAAATTCATCACATCTCTCTATCAGGAGGATTAATTTTCTATTGAGAACCTCCTTCCTTTTCTATGTATAGGAAAAAATAATATCTCTCATATTATTATATCTTTGAAAATATTTAGGTCAAATAAGCCTAGAATGGGGCAGTGTACTGTAGCCGTTACAATGTGTAGTGCAGCCTCTGAAGTCAAGCTGCCTGGACTTTGTTCATGGCTGGACTCCACCAAAAAACAGGGCATAGAAAATTTATCAAAATCTCCCTTTTGTGTTCATTTTACACGAGTAATCCACCAGAAGCCCTTAGAACAAGGTCTGATTTCCTGTTAATAAAATGAATATAGCTACTTAGAGCAGTGCCTGCCATATAATTATATGAGATAGCTATTTAATATGGATATTATTAATATCTTTACTTATAAATTAAGACATTAGTTTTATTAGGCCAAAATATATATTCCCTGTGTCTGTCCTGAGCTAAATATCCCTTGCCCAAAGCCTTCCTTCTAGGGGGGAGAATTAAGGATGAATGGGTCCTTTCTCTCCATTTTCTAGAATATTGTTTTCTGTAGTGCCTTCAGCCTCTATAATGCACTTGTATGTGATTTATGCTCAATAACTGAATGAATGTTGAGTGAATAGTTTTTTTTTTTCCAGTTATCAACGTCTCCCTCTATTCAAGAGCTTAGAACTATTTACTTTGTAAAATATTGCATGCAACTGCCATTTCAACACTTACAATATCATTAGAGAACAAACTCCTGTAAAGCAGTGGCAGGAAGGTGGCTGGTAACAGGTTTATTACGCAAGCCCTGTCCTTTGCAGAGCATATGAGAAATGTCAAGTGGATTTGAATTTACTTAAACTACAAAGTTTATTTGTCCATCCTGTTCATTTATTTTTCCCTTTTCCCTCTCTGAAAATATTAGTTATTTCTTCCCATTCAGACATAGCAGAGAGACTTAGTGACAGATATTGTTTTTATATCTGACTGAGACTTAAGCTAATTCCTCATAATTTCATGAAAAGTCAAAGACAGAGGGTGTCAGGAAGGTAAAATCATGCAGGCGGCCAGGAACAATGGGAGACAGGAAGGCCTGTGTAGCCCAGAGCTGTCTCATTGCACCTGGAGTGGGAGGGACCAGGAGGAACTCAGCTCTGTCTCTTTCTCTCAGTGGCTGTTTTGTCTTTGTTGTTACAGAACAGAGCACATTTTAAAAAGGAATTCTCTGATGTTCTCAACTTGGCATAAGTAAGGAAGAATAATACAGAGATAAAAAGAAGGGGAGATTTCTAGTTTGATTTAGAAAGCAGAGCATCCTAAGCCATCCTCTTAATTATACTGTAACAGCATTCAGAGCCTGAATGAACACCATCCTGGGCTCAAGGGAGATGTAAATGAAGGAGTCTGTCTGCAGCTGACCTCCTCTCCCAGGCCCCAGTCTTCCTCCAGGAGAGTGTGGACATGCACTAATGCTTTTTAAATGGAGGCAGAGCTCAGCAGAATCCAACAACACAGGGAAGGCAGGGGACATCCATGTAGCGGCAAAGCTGCTCTGAGGATCTGTGTGGTTTCCCAGGTTGGAAGCCTGATGGGAGAAGTGAAAGTGGGCAGCAGCCATGCCTTTTCTGGGTGCTGGGATCACAGTGCCACCTGTGGAAACATGAGGTCTGAAGTAAGCTAGAGCAATGGTCTCTGCAACAGTGTGCTCACGCTCACTGGCTGGCAGGGAGAATACACTAGAGCTTTGGTTTATAGTTAGTTTTTAACTCATTTGAAAGACAAATATACATGTACTGGTGGCACTTAAAGTTACAGGGCTTGGGATTTTTAAAAATAACATAGTCTTAGGGTTGAAAAGACATTTTAGTTGTTCATCCTGTTCAATGCTATCTAGCCTAGCCCAGGGTCTGGCTGGGAAGCTGTTTGCTGTATATGAAAACTCCCCAAAACTCAGTGGCTTAAACAATAAGTATTTATTATTGTATAAAAGTCTGTGGGTCTAGGCCGGGCACTGTGGCTCACGCCTGTAATCCCAGCACTTTGGGAGGCCGAGGCAGGTGGATCACTTGAGGTCAGGAGTTTGAGACCAAACAACAGGGTGAAACCCTGTCTCTACTGAAAATACAAAAATTAGCCAGGCATGGTGGTGCACTCCTATAATCCCAGCTACTGGGGAGGCTGAGGCAGGATAATCGCTTGAACCCAGGAGGTGGAGGTTGTAGTGAGCTGAGATCATGCCACTGCACTTCAGCGTGGGCAACAGAGTGAGACTCTGTCTCAAAAAAAGAAAAAAGCTGTGGGTCTGTTAGTTCTGCTGATCTAGGTAAGCCTCTGCTGATCTCAGCAGGGCTTGGTAATCTGACCTGGTGGGTCAATAGGGACTGGCTGGCTGGTCTAGGATGGCCTCACTCACATGTCTTGTGGTCAGATGACTATTAGCTATTGTGATGAGGGTGATTATTACTTGTCATCCAGCGGGCTGGTCCAGACATTTTCTCATGGCAGCTGGTTATAAGAGAGTGAGGCCTCTTAAAGGCTGGGCTCAGAATGGGCACAATGTTGTCTACCAGTCCAGATTCAGGGGCACAGGAAGGGGAAAGGCTTTGCTGTGTTGAGAAGAGATGCACAGTCACGTGGCAAAGGACATGACTACAGAAAAGGGAATAACTGGCCATCTTTCCAACTGGCATAGCGCTAAATACATTTTTGCCAAATGAACCAGTGAAGTAAATGGCACCTAGTTCCCCCATCATTGCTTATTTCGAAGCTCTTTACAATTTCTTAACCAAGTGGTCACCTACTCTTGGCTTGAACATCACATGCAATAGGAAATGCCACCTTCAATTGTAGCCTACTTCCTCTGGATCCAATAGACTGAATTAGATTTCAAAACTTACTTTACTTCCTTGGAGCTCTGTTTTTCATAAAATATTGAAAAGATATTCAACTCCATAATAGAGTTAACAAGAAATTTTTTTCTGAGATTATATATAAGGTTTCTGAAATAGAGATCACCTTTTTTCATTTTTCTACTCTTTTTTTTTTTTAAGCATAAAGGAATTATTATTATTATTTTTTTAGGATAGAGCACTATGAAAACCTCTACCTAGGTTTTGCCAAGGACCCAGAGGTGAGAATTTGATAAGATATAGACAGAATATTTTCTATTCACTTTTATGGTGGTGCCTGCTATAGAACATTTTTGTTGCATTGAAAGAGGTACTTCGAAAGGGGTCATTTGGCATTTCCAAAGGGCTTGCAGACATCCTGAGTTTTCCCTGTGGCAATTCTGTGAGATCAGTGAGGGTTTTCATTCTTCTCAATTTATAGATAAAGGTTTAGATACAGGTGGTATGCCTTAGTCCACAGGATATGTCAGCGATTGAGCTTGCATGAAACCTCATGGCCCAGAGCCCCATCAGTTTGTTGACCTGTGTTTTTATTGGTAAGTGAAGACAGACTGAGTCCATGGACTTGGATTCTACCCTGCAGCTCTCATCCAGGTGAAAGTCAGAACCTTACACTGTATAGAAAAAAGGGATTTCAGAAGTGTTCTAGTCTGGGGTCAAATTCTAAGTGATTTTAAAATGAATTTAGTGGATTGTAGATAAGCATTTTAAAAAATGGGAAGAAGAGGATAAAAAAAGAATAATAGGAAATAGATTGTATTCATATAGTAAATGTTGATAAAAAAGTTTGTATTTTCTCCATATAAGTGTGCATTTTTACATATGCATGTGATATAATTTTGACTGTGTCCCCACCCAAATCTCATCTTGAATTGTAATCGCCGTAATCTTCACCTGTCTCGGGCGGGACCTGGTGGGAGGTAATTGAATCATGGGCACAGTTCCCCCATGCTGTTCTCATGATAGTGAGTGAGTTTTCACAAGGTCTGATGGTTTTATAAGCACCCAGCATTTCCCCTGCTGGCACTCATTCTCTCTTCTGCCACCTTTGAAGAGGGGCCTTCCACCATAATTGTAAGTTTCCATGATTGTAAGTTTCACATTTCCCTCCAACCATGCAGAACTGTGAGTCAATTAAACCTCTTTTCCTTATAAATCACCCAGTCTCGGGTATTTCTTCATAGCAGCATGAGAATGGACTAATATAGTGTGTATATGTACATATATGCATATTTATAGGTATTTATATATAGAGAGAGAATTGAAATTTAATGTACAATTTCTTATTGTGGGTCATATTAAAATATATATATATTTTAAAGCTGTTGATGTAGTCTAGCCTCTCTTAATTTAGAATTCAGGATTCGGAAGCTCAAGGACACGACCCAGAAGGTTGGTGGCCAAATGTAAGTTTAGAATTTAAGTTTCCCAGTTCTCACAGGCAGTGGCATAGTATGGTGTGCAGAGCAGGGACTTTGGGTCAAACAAAAGTTGGTTCAGATCTTCACTCCATTGTATACTGGTTGTGTAATAATAAACAAAATTCTTATCTTCATTTTATAGGTGAAGGAATGGAATCTTGGAGAGATTAAGACTTGGGTTTTAGGCTTTAGAGTGGGGGTTAAATTAGATAATACTATATAGAGACAAAACAATTAAGAACTGACTCATTTGGTAAATACTTTCTCAGGCCAGACGTTTTTGGTAAGGAGAAGAATTTTTTTCCCCTCTCATTCCCAAAGATCACTGTTATTGCATGATATGGTTTCGGTCTGTGTCCCACACAAATCTCATGTCAAATTATAGTCCCCAATATTGGAGGTGGGTTCTGGTGGGAGGTGATTAGATCATGGGGGTAGATTTCCCCTTTGTTGCTGTTCTCATGATAGTGAGTGAGTTATTGTGAGATCTGGTTGTTTAAAAGCATGTGCTTACCCACCCCACCTCTGCTTTCTCCTGCTCCAGTCATGTGAGATGTGCCTGCTTCCCCTTCCACCATAAGTGAATGTTTCCTGAAGCCTCTCCAGCCATGCTTCCTATACAGCCTGCAGAATTGTGAGTCAATTAAACTTCTTTTCTTTATATGTTACCCAGTCTCAGGTAGTTCTTTATAGTAGTGAGAGAATGGAGTAATAAATTGCACTTTTAGATATGTCTTGTGTGTGTGTGTGTGTGTGCGTGTGTGTGTATGTTTGCATGGCATATATAAAATGATTAAACTTTGGCATAAAAATAATAAACACCTGAATAATTCTAAATTGAATCCTATGCAACAAATATGTGCTACGGCTTCTAGAGATTATAAGGAAACATACCATATAGTAAATATAGTGGACAAAAATGAAACTCATATCCATAAAATGGCATTTTGCAAAACCAAGCAGAACTTGACCATTTTATCATAGAAATGGTCCAAAAAATAAATGTAACAAATCTTAAGCAGAGAGAGAGAGACACCACTGTGAGATAAAAGAATCATGGAGGGCTGCCAGGGGGACATTTGACTCGGTGATGTTTGGAGAATTGGGAGACTTTAGACAGTTATGGGAAGATGATGGCACCATGAGAAGGAGGAAGGGCACACATCAAGGCACAGCAGCGGCAGGTCTAATGTGATCAGACATATTTAGTTTGGGCAATGTTGAGGGTGCTTATGAAGGGGCAGAAGAGTCGCAGAGGGCCTGAATTGCCAGCTCAGGCTTTGGGATGTCATTCTGCAGGTATAATGGCCTCATAAGAGGCTTTGCCTGACTAGTGCCATGAGAAGAAAGTATTTAAAGAAAACTAGTTCTTTATACTAGGCTTATATTCTTTTGGGTATATTATAAAGCCACATTGACATGTATGTTGATTGTAGCACTATTCACAATAGCAAAGACATAGAATTAACCTAAATGTTCATTAATGATAGAATAAAGAAAATGTGGTATATATACACCATGAAATATTATAAAGCCATAAAAACGAATGAAATCGTGTCCTTTGCAGCAACATGGATGGAGCTGGAGCCCATTATCCTTAGGAAACTAACATAAGAAAAGGAAACCAAATACTGCATGTTCTCGCTTATAAGTGGGAATTAAAGGATGAGAACATATGGACACACAGAAAGGAATAACACAAACTAGGATCTTTCGGAGGCTGGAGGGTGGAAGGAGAAAGAGAATCAGGGAGGACAACTAATGGGTACTAGGCTTGATACCTGGGTAATGAAATAATCTGTACAACAAACCCTCATGACGTAAGTTTACCTAGGTAACAACCTGCACTTCTACCCCTGAACCTAAAATATAAGTTAAAATAAAACCAGTTATCTGCCAAGTAGGAGCACATAGTTTATTGGAGGTGATATGTCTTGCAAAATTTAAATCATGGTAGATGATATGGTTTGGATCTCTGTGCCCACCCAAATATCATGTTAACATGTAATCCCCAGTGCTGGAGCTGGAGCCTGGTGGGAGGTGATTGGATCATGGGGATGATTTCTCATGGTTTAACATCATCTCCTCTTGGTGCTGTTGTGGCAACAGTTAGTCCTCATGAAATCTGGATGTTTAAAAGTGTGTGGTGCCTCTCCACTCTCTTTCTCTCTCCTGCTCTGGCGATGTGAAGTGTGGTTCCCCCTTCACCTTCCGCCATGACTGTAAGTTTCCTGAGGCCTCCCTAGAAGCCAAGCAGATGCCAGCATCATGCTTCCTGTATAGCCCACAGAATCATGAGCCAATTAAGCCTCTTTTCTTTACAAATTACCCAGTCTCAGGCGTTTCTTTGCAGCAGTGTGAGAATGGACTAATACAGTAGGTTAATTGACTTGCAGTCATCTATCACTAAAAATGCCATATATCATTTAAAAAAAAGGCAACAGCAGCAAAGAAAATAGGTTCAATTTGAATATTCAAATTTGAGATCAGGCAAGCTAACATTACATCTAATGGATTCTGGGTAAAACAGATTTGGAGAAAATTCTCCCAAAGCATTAGATAAGAGGCAGATAAGAGATGCTAAGCTTTGGAGATAGTCAAGGAAAGAGGAATATAATCCAATCTTGATGGGGCTCAGAGAAATGGTGAGGATGGAGAGGTGATCAGTACTTGAATGAAACTGTATGAAAATACTCAAGGAAGTTTGCAGAAATTGTCCCATCAGAAATGATTGATGTCTCTTAGAAGCCTAGGAAAATGACTAGTTGGAGTTCAGCATGGGTATTACAGTTGACAGCCTGAGAGGGTAAGGTAGGAAATAGATGATTTGAGACTCTCACATTTAACGCAGGAACAAAGATATTGCTCCCTGTAAGATTAACACAAAACAAATAATTACTCTAGTTTTCTCATTCCTGAGGCTGCAGTCATTTTTACAATCCCTGTATTCCAGAATTATTCTTCCTCTTTTTATGTCACTCCAAGTTTCATCTCTTCTGCTTGAGACAGGATTGTTGTTAAAAAACAAAAGATATAGGGCATCAATATTCTTTGTACCTCTGGTATACTGTACGTGTGCAAAACAATCACCTTATTTCGTGATTGTTGTTGTTATTAGTATTTTATTATTTTACTATTTTTATGTTCTTTCTGGAAATAGCATTATCTGTTGTCAGAGGTAACTGATGCCCAGTAAAGGAAAGCAATGGTAAAAATTTTATTAGCTTCTCTGAATAAGAAACACATCCTGTTGATCCTGCTTGCATTTAATTAGCCGGGCTTCAAATTCTTTACTTCCATACTTCACAGTGGAATATCTGAATAACCTCATAATATAATAGCTAATAGAGAATTTAAAGACTATTAATAATTTTTCTTTTTTCTCTTCTTTTTCTTCCCCTTCTCTTCCTCCTCTTTTCTTTTTCTCTCTCCTCCTCCTCTTCCTCTTATTATCCTTGACACATACTCACAGTGCCTTCAACATTTACCCAAATAGTATGTTTTTGACTTTCCCTTATTATGGCTGTCATTTGCTTTTTATGTCTTTTTTGTGCTTATTTTTTCTTACATTAGGACATCTGGAAGGGAACCCAATGCTCCATCTATGGTTTGACTTTAGAGAGTCAGAAGAGGCTGATTATGAGATTTGTCTGGGATATAGTTTCTACTGTTGCAGTTAAGTATGTCAGATTTGTGATATCAAAATAATAACACAAATTATATCAGACCCAAGTTATGTACCTCTCCAGTTTTGCTTGGTTCCACCTGCCTCCAGGTTTCTCCGCCACTTGCTCTTTAGAGTCTTGATGCAGCTGACACCTCTCATGACTTCTCCAGCTGTCCCTCCCTCCCCTCTCTTAGGCTGCTCTCCAGCACTGCCCTTGTTGTTTCCCCTGTGGCAGAAGTCTCAGCTCCTCAAATACTCAGACTCAACCCATCTACAGCAAGAGAAGCTCTGGTTCAACTCATGGCTTCAGGACCCAGATGAAGTACCCTGGGGCATGAGATCTGGCTTGTCCAGTGGACACTTGAAGGGCCAGGTGATACAGATAGATGCGTGAGAATATTAATGCCCCCAGGACAAAATTTGACCAATGACAGAAAAAAGACAGAAGAGAGCCAGTATATTTCTTTGTCCTTCCTTCCTTCTGATGAGATGCTTTAATGTGTTTAATCAGTTCAAAGTGCATGGAGACATTCTACATGAAGGAACAATCAGCTAAGTTTTCTTGTGCAGGTATGGGTGACATTATTACTCACAGCCTTTTATTTGCTTTTCTCCTTCCCTGCCTCATGTCCCTATCTCCAATCTTGCTACCTAGTATTTCTATGAAAGCAAAGCATCTAAGCTTTGTCTTGGGCTTTGTCTTCTAGGGAGCTTAGGCTAAGCCACATACTGAGTCTGTAATCATTTATGCGACAAACACTTAACTAAGTGCTTTTCATGCAGTCTAGATAATGTGTTGAAAAGCTGTGGCACTTACTTGGAAACTTGCTCACAGTCTAGTAGCAGTAATAAATTATTCATCTTTTACATATAAAATTTTGTTAAATCACAGCTTTGCTAAATGATATCAGTAGAGATGATTTTTAATACAGATTAATGAAAATTTGGCACTAGGATTTAAATAACACTTAATCATAGTAGTTTCTCATGTAATTTAACATACTGAAAAGCATTGGGTTTATGGTCATCTGTAAAGTTCCATTTAATGAATGTCTTATAATTAACCATACTCTTAAGTTTGGTTATGTTGTTTTTCTTCTTTTCATCCTCTCATCTGTTCTTTCTTCCTTCTTTTCTCTCTTCCACAACCTTCTGCTTCTCTTCTTTCTCTTTGCTTGCATGTATGATGCTGGAGGTGGGCATTTTGGCATGTAAATCCTGACCTGGTTTTATGTATCTTTAGGAAAGATTCCTAGAAGTGAAAAAATGTGTCAAAGGATTAGAGTGCTGTGCCAAAAGTATACTGATAGGGATTGTTAAATTTCTCTATCATAAGTTCATCAAGTCAATCTTTACTAAAATAAAACTCATAAGTTCTTGATTATTGATATTTTCATGGGAGAATATAGGATATTACTATTTTTACTATTTAATTAGTATAGTTCAATATATTTCCTGAACAGCTTAGTATGTAATCTTTTTTTCTTTTATGAATTATGTATTTATATCTACTGGAGTTTTAGTATTTTTCTTATTAGCTTGTGGGAAAACTTTACATATCATGAATATTGTCTGTTTTCCTGTGCGTTTCTTACAAATATGTTTCTTAGCTTAGTGTTATCTGATGGTACTTAGCCTTGCTAAACTTTAGGTTTTTAATTCATGATTTTACTTTTAAATATGGCCGTCCTTTTTGCATCCTGTTTCTCAATATTTTATTATTTGATTTTCAACTTTGTCTCAGTTGCAAATTAGACAACAGATACCTTTTTGAAAGACTTTTTTAAAAATGCAAAACAAGAAACATAGACCCCAATAAGGCAAAAGCCAGTGTCTTGGTATTTGAGTTTCTACTGCTAGTCAGTTCAAAGTTTGCTAATAAATGTAACTTAGTGATTTATCTTTCATGAATGCCTTTCTCTCTCTCTCTTTTTTTTTTTTTTTTCACAAAAACACTTGGCGAGATTCCTTGTCTCCAGATATCAGCAAGATGTTTGATGGTGTCCACACACAGCATTCCTCTTGCTGGCTCCATCACAGCCACACAAAAGGGAATGACAGGACTTGGATAGATTGTGTTTCTGAAAAAGTGTAATGATTATTGAAAAGCAGTATAGGGTTCCGCTGTTCCCACACTTGTTCATTAATACATCTCCCATTATTTCTGGAAATGAGATTATAGAGTAATATTTTTAGATTCTAAATTTGTATATTAAGAATTGGGGGAGGGGCGGAGCAAGATGGCCGAATAGGAACAGCTCCAGTCTCCAACTCCCAGCGCCAGCGACACAGAAGACCGGTGATTTCTGCATTTTCAACTGAGGTACTGGGTTCATCTCACTGGGGAGTGCCGGACG